>NC_067148.1:1700000-2040000 GCF_903995435.1 Acomys russatus
TACAGGCGAGTGCCAACACACCCGGCCACTCGTGCCATTTTATATATCAACAACTCAAGTTGTTTGATAACGATTCCTTTTTAATTGTTTATTTAGATATCTCATCTACTTTAGATTTAGCATATCTCCCTGTATGTTCCTGTATTTCAAATTCACTCTACATATTAACTAATATCCAGCTTTCACAAATCAGACCTGTGGTTGTCGTGCTTTTACCCCAGATATGTAGAACACAATGGTGTTCTGTAAATGTCTACATAAAAAAAAAGATGAATAAAGAAACAAATAGATGAAATAAATAATGATTTATGGATTACAAGTGAACAATGGATTAATTAATTAGTTAATATGAAAACAATGTAACTCACCATTGGTCCGGGTTTTCCAGGCATACCATGGGCACCTCGTTGTCCCTAATTTTAAAAAGAAGGGGAAATTTTAAAAATAGAAAGAGAATGTCACCTTCCAGAGTATTTTTTTTTATAATTCTTTTATTTCTCAAACAATTTCTACTGAAAATATTGAAGAAAATATTAAGGCTAACTAATAACAAGTGCCACTGAACTGATGGCTTCAAAGACATGAGTTCATACAAAGCAGATAAGGTAAGGAAAAACATATTTACCCTTGTGTCAGTAAAAGCAAGAAAACAAACAACACTTAAAAGTCAAGATTTAGAAAATAAAATGGATCTAATTCTCTTTACATAACTGCATCATCCTATGTCATGTAAATTCAGAAACAACAGCAGTTTGAGCATCTTGTCCTTTTACTGGTCAGATTAACTCCTATGACAAGTGTTTTTGCAAACAAACAAACAAACAAAATAACTACAACAGAAGAGGCACAAACATAAATTAAGTTCAAGTGGATTCTGTGGGGTTCACACAGGTCTCCATCAGGATAGAATAGCTCAGAAAGGTACACTGAATCAGCTGGGATAGCGTCTGCTGAAGGCTGCAACTGAAACTCTCCCTGGAAATTGTGGCAATTCTTCCCTTTGGTCGGTCACATCTACAGAGGCCGATAATTTCCTGCTGTTTACAGAGGTCTCGGTTGTTATTGGAACACCATCCAGCTTTTTCTTTCAATGCCTGCTTGATTTGTTCATTCTTTTATGAGTATACTTTCTACCTGTATTCCCCTTCAATTTCCCAAATAAAAGTCACAGCTTTCAAGTTATAGTCTAGGAAAACTGGCCCCAGACCCAAAGTCCACTGGTGTCAAATGGGCTATGAGGCGCAGACTCTGAATTAGACAATTTAAACTGGATTTCTCACTGACCAGTAGGCCTTAGATGGAGGAGAGATCACTCTGGCTTGCTGTAGTTGTGCCAATGTTAAGCGTTGTCTCCAACAATGAGCGGAGACAGCATGTCGAGGAAAGAAATGGGCTAAGCATAGAATAGCTATCTCAGGCCTTTGGGAAGGCGTAATGGAGAACAGACCAAAAGGGTAGTGATGACTGAACCTGAGGAAGGTGCTCTGCAGAATCCCTCCACACCTTTAGAATGTGAGGGCATGCTGCCTAGTATTTCAAACTTGAAATTTATTTCAAAATAAAAATAATCCCACCTTAAAGTTATATGCATATCCAATAAAACATAACTACAAAAGAAAGTTGAACCTATTTCTCAATAATACATGACTCAGGTGTACTTACAGGAGCACCCTGTGGCCCAAGTCTTCCCCGCTCTCCTGGCATTCCTCTTGGTCCCTACAAGTAAGACAGAAAGAAGTCTTCTGAGGCATCCAACATGAGTTCTAGGGTAGATTTGTTTTACTGTCCCATCCAATTTAGACAAAATATAGATAAAAGTAAAGAGATCTATGAAATAATATACTTGACATAAAAGCAACATTAAAAGGAGCAAATTGGATGTGAAAATATCTGTGTCTATGGATATGAAAACCCTGATGTGATAGATTTTACTTAACCTGGATGTTTTACTTTGAGTTTGCTAAATGCAAATTGCCAAATCACTCTAAATGTAACATTTGTATAATTCCTGATTGTTTTGTGGTTCTTCCTGCTGTATATAGTTTATTTTATTTTTGTGTAATAATAGAAATGTATATGTCTTTAAAACATAATAAAAGAAAAAATCTAAATAGATTAGAGTAATTTTTTATTACTGTGCTAAAAGTAAGAGCATTTGAAAAGCAAGAAAGCAGTGACTCCTGGAAGGGCGACCTTGCAGATGAAGCACCCAAATCTCTTTGATTGTTTTCCTATCGGCTACTGTCCAGGATTATTTACTATCTACATATGCCTTTTTATTTGAACATTTTATTATTGTAATCAGAAAAAAATAAAGAAATAAGGAATGTAATGCTTACCAGAGGACCCATAGCACCCATTGGACCAGTGGGGCCAGCTTCACCCTAAAGCGGAGGTGAGAATACATCACAGAGTGAGAAATATAAATATAGTTACCAAATCACTGTTCCATGTATGCATGATTTGAAAGACACAGCTTCAAAGAGTACATTTCAAAAATGTTGGTTTCAAAGGAAGACCTCAGAATTTTATCTTTACTATCTTTTCTTAAAAATTAAATGAAAATGTAATCATCGAAGAAATGAAGTCTAAAGTTGGGGATTTAAGGATGATGGATATAAATTGACACCTCCAGTTAGTGGGCACTTATGTGTCTAACACATCCCAAATAAAATTTTTAAATGTTAGAAGTCACTAGATTATTTTCTTAGGAAATTTATAAATAAAAGTTTTAAAACATTTTCCCATGCATGTATCTCAGATTAATGTTTTCCTATTACAGATTCCTAGATACATTTGTGCTATTTTCTCTACATATATAAACAAATATTTTGGGGGAAGAAATAATGGCTAGAAGGTCATTTGTTTAAAACTCTCTTTTGTATATATTACTGCCTCTTCAAAAGCTGCTCACAGCAACTGAATTGGTACTGTACCATAAGTCAGCTTAGTGTTGAACAAATACCTTAGCACCAGTTGCTCCAACTTCACCTTTGGGGCCTTCAAGACCTTTGTGTCCCTAAGAAGTACAATATGAATTTATAAATATTCTTAGCTTTCGTCAGTTTAAAAAAGCATAAAAGAAGAAAGAACCAAAATTACATTTACATGAAGTGCTTTATGGAAACAAGTCCCCCAAGTAAACCAGTTGCTCACTGTATTTCTAAAGTTTCACAAATAATATTTTCAATTTAAAGCATTGACCATCAAAAATATGTGCCTTCCTAGGAAATTAATCTACACTACACAAAAAACTTGTACTGACTCTAGACACATTACAGGGGTTATATAGTTATTTTTTTTTCATACTTGGTGCACACTGGGTATGGGTTGTCCTGGAAAAAAATGCCCCAAAAGACACCAAAAAAAGCTATTTGGTAACCAGTACAGTAGCACACATTCTTCTCTGAATTTCAACTGCTCAATAATTGAGTACTAGCTTTGCTTTTAGATATATAAGTTGGTAGAAGATAGACACCAACATTCCAATAGATTGTTATTTAAAAGCACTATAGGTAATAGTTACTTATTGAGTATATTAAGTTTAAAAAACTTCTTTTGCCTTCCAAATTGGACCCTGTTTCACCTAGTGTACTCTACTTCAATCATGTCACTTGTTACCCTGTATAATGACTGTCTCTTTTCCTAAGTGTATGTATTTGTTAGCTACGGTTGTAAGTCAGAAACCTCCTCATCCACCACGATACCACTTCACATAACACAGTATTTCTTCATAGAATCATATGAAATTCAAAGGAAATTTAGGGTAGCATTATGATTTTAGTAATGCAGATGAACACTGCAATAGCAAGCAGTGAAGGAAAGGTGGCACAGAGAATTGCAAAGGTTTTGATTGAGTTATCCTCAGGTCCTACTCAGTAAAACAGGGAATAAAACAACTCACTCGGTGACCTTTGAGGCCTGGGAGACCAGGAGCACCAGGGAAGCCTCGAGCACCCTGAGAGAAAGGTACATAGGCACATGGTGGTTAAATTAAAAATGACGTAATACGTCCCCACCCACCCCCCAGACAATGGACATATCAGTTACACCAACATACTAAACAGTGATCGAAACTATAAAGACAAACTAGAAGCACACCACACAAAGATGTGTATCAAAGAACCAATTGCTCTTCTGGTGGTCCTTCACTGTACTCCAACAAGTAACAAGAAAACATTCATGAATCAATATGTGAGTGTGTAAATTGACGAGGTCCAGGCATATGGAAGAAACCCCGAGGTGCATTGTCCTCCTTCTCATTGAGTTTCATCTGTGATAGAAGGGAAGATGTCCTTGTGTGTAGTGTAGCAAGCTAAGGGTTTTCTTTTCTTTTCTTCTTTGTGTGTGTGCTCTGAACTATTGGCAATGGGATGAGGAGTATCATATGATCCCGATTTTAAATAGTAAATGTTCAAGACAAGCTTTGCAAACGTGATGACTGCTTTAAAAGTAAGTTAAGAGCTACAATATCCAACAGAAAAGTCAGGAGATGTGAGGGTGGCTTGATGTCCTCACACAAAATGTCTGCTTTTGCTAGTTCTGTGTTTCTTCTATTTATGCAAGTTAAATCAAAATAATAGAAACACAACTACAAATGAAACCTAGTTGTGTAACTACTTTGAAATAATATTTAAGTTTCTTCATATACCCTTTAAAAATATAAGGAACTAGTAACTAAAACATGCACATATTCTCTTTGCCTGCATGAATTTGATTTTGCATTGAATTCCCAATACCACTGTCACCAGAAGTTTCTTTCTATACCTGCATAGCACAGATTGCTGCTATCAAAACACTGTCAAATTTTAACTGTAGTTATTAGTTATCAAATTCCCAGCACATAGCCTATGCTTGGTTAGAGAGCACTCAATAAATAATCATTAGCTTGACAACTGAAGGGAAAAAATTAATGCTTCAGAACCTCAACTCTTTCATCCATGTTTTCAGTGGAACTTCTCTTGCCTCAGCACTTGGCAATGCCCTTCCACTCCACACAACATACCGCTATACACTATTTAACCCATGAATGAATAAGCTACATAATAAAAATAACCAGATGATATGATCAGAGCAATATTTTTGTGACTTCTTGAGAAGGAAATATTTCTTTAGTGTTTTGCAAGTAGTAGGGAAGAATATACTAGTTGTCCTCAAAGAGATGAGATGCCACTATGTTGTTTTTGTTTGTGTGTTTGTTTGTTTTTCTGGCACTCTCTCTTTCACTGAGATATATCTCCCTTCATCCTGAATAAGCAGCTTAGTGTACACTCATCCGAGTCTAATGGGGAATAACTGAGCTGTTATTTCAAAGAATGAGTTAACTTCGGCTTTTATGGTTGTGGAGGAAATTCCCATGTGATTACGTACCCTGAGAAGGAAATGAACTAGATGTACTAACACTCATAAAGAATTCTCATTCTGCTGACCCAGAGCTGTCATCACAGCACAAACGCATGCTGTTGCAGTGAGCTTGCAGAGAGCATCTGTGCTGCGCTGGCAAGTCCCTTTCCTCCCCATGGAGATATACTCTGGGAAGCCATGAAGGAGTGCAGAAGGTCACAGCAGTTTCCAGCCTGAACTGTTTGAAAAGGACATCTGTACTCAACCTTTGTCTGCACTTACACTCAGGCTGGTAGGGGGGCAATGGAAAGAAAGCAGGAAGATTGGGGGTTGGCTTTCTAATTAAAACTAAATAATCCTTAGAGCCCTATAAATCCAAATTTAAAAAAAACATTCCTCTGTTTAAATAAAAATCCCTGCAATAAATCTCATCAATTTTCAGAACATGAGTAGAGGTTCATGCAGTATTGGGTTAATAAATCTGGAAACATTAGAGGATTATAGGAACTGAAATGATCAGGGGCTAGATTTAAGGTAGGGGCTGTTGGGTAGGAGAAAAAACACACAATGGCAAGATTGAGGAGGATTCTTGCTTCCTCCTTTTCTCGATTTTATTTTGGCACCCCCTAAAAGAAGCTAAACAAAGCAACACCAGGGTCAAAGAGGCAGGTTTGAGGATTGTTCAAGGTTCCAGATCCTGAAATCTGGTAGAGTGAGTTCACACATATGTGTTCCTTGGGTGAGTTAAGGGGTAACAAAACAGTGGTGTTACGCATCCTGGCAATGAGTGCACCTCATCTAATGAGGGATTTCAGGCAACGTTAGAACTTGGGGAGCAGCCAAAGGAGCATCCTGTCCACAGTTTAGTCCCCCAGATGATTAAAAACACACAAGGCAACAAACTCAAGCTATTATTTCACAAAGATGGGCTGATATACAATAAAAAATATTTCAAGCTTAACAAACCTCAGGTGGTATAAATTGTAGCTAGGTCAAATTGAAGACTTCTTAAAATCCTTCATAATTGTGGAAAATCTGAGTTTTGGGAGTGTCCATGTGTATTATAGTCATGATATAATGTTTGGCTCTAGGGTTTTCATCTGGGGCCAGCGCAATGCTGGGAACTGGAAGTTACTGTAATACAGGCAAAATGTCCCTCCACGCTTTGCATTTTGACAGAAGGGGATATTGTGTGGGTGTCTCAATTTACCCAGTTGCCGAACACATGTGTGTACTATGAGCGTCACGTTTATTTAATCTTTGTGGCATTATACTGATAATCATTAACTTACTGGTGATCCTGAAAACCCCACTTCACCAGTGTTCCCATTTCTTCCAGGTTCACCCTTAACAGGAAAAAGGAGGTGAAAAGTATGGAGAAAGTAAATATTCTTCTCTGAGATCACATGATAAATTACACATGAAAAGCCTATAGCAAGTTTTTGTGTTACGCTGCAAACAGTGTGAAAACAGAACCCATGCTTTATTTTTGGTAATCTTTAATTCTAAAGTTCAAGTTACCAGTAAAAATAAATGGTTCAAAGTAACCTATTCTGATCTTGACATTTTCATAACATCAGAATTCACATTCAGATGGCTGGATCACAGACCAAGGTAGAGACCCTATCCATCATGTACAATTCCCCAAGTTTCATCCCAGCACAGCAGAAAGTAAAGTAAAATAAACATATACTATATGTTCAGATTGGGTCATCTTTCCAGCTTTCCAAAAGGCAAAACTGTGTTTGTTTGTTTGCTTCTTTGTTTCAAAAATAAGTATTAATAAAAATCCTGGAGAATTCAGTACAGGTAGTATCTAACAATTTACCACCCTCATAATAAAGAGTCCTTTCCAATTCTGGAAAACTTTAACCTCTGTCCTCTAGTTTAGAGTTATTTAATGGTCACTGCAGGGATGGGGAAATGAAATGGGAGTCAGAGCAGAATATGTCCCTGACCCTAGCAGCTCTCATTAGCCTCTTCTACATTTCCAAGCAGTGTACAATAGGAACTTACATCTTCCCCAGGTTTCCCAGGTGGTCCCTCTGGTCCACGAGCACCAACTGGACCCTAAAAAAAAAAGCAAGGCAGAAAGCAAAGAAGAATCTTCATTCCTTCCTTTCAACACTATTCAAATGCTATAGAGACAACAAAAACTACCAAGTGGCATTACTAATACTTTGGAATTTTATCTCTGTGTCTCAGATCTGGTGCTCAGCAGATTGAATTGTACAACTCTATGTTTCCATACTTTCCACAACATTAGAGCTCTAAGTTAAAATACTGTGACTTGGGAACATGGACTTAAGCATAATCCACAGTACAAGGCCTCCAGGATTATCAAAGCTTAAGTGACTGAAGTCGAGGAGAACAAATATCTTACAACACATTATAAAGTTAGACCCATTTGCAATGGGCTGACATGCTTACTCCATATTTACCATTGGTCCAGGCTCGCCGGGCTCACCAGGAGGTCCTGCTGGCCCTACACCACCCTAAAATCGAGAATAAATAATAAATGAAACAAAGGAAAACAGCATACACATTTCTATAGCCTTGATAATGCACAGTGTTAATATTGATCTCTGCCAATTTCCATATATATAATTTAAGACATAATATTGACTCTGAATATAATGAAATTTCCTTATCTGAAAAATTAGACTAAGATTAGGACTTAATTCACTGGCCTGTTTCGATAAATGTGTGTTAAAATAGAAGAGTGCTAGCACAGAATGGGTGCTCAGTCTATGGTATTTATCACCATCACCTTCCTTACCCTTATCCACTACCTTTCTGTCCAACAATGTAATTAAGTAAATTCCATACAGATGATCATGACAATGTCATCCCCTTGACTAAGGTAAAGTTTTTTTCTTTTGAAATATTATTAACTAAGACCCATTAAATCATTACAAAGAGTAAAATAGTTCTATGTCATAGTTTTACTGGAATTCGACAGATATGGAAAAAAGCATATAGAATTAGGATCTTCTTAAGGATTCCACAGTATAATCACCTTGGCTTGAATTTATACTACTACTACTACTACTGCTGATAATAATAATAATAATAATAATAATAATAATAATAATAATAATAATAGCAAATGGCCTTTTATTGTCTGCTTGTAAAGCCTGAGACTTGGAAGTAATCAATTATGGAAAGTCTATCATGACATGAGACAATGCTCTGTTACTTTAGAACCAAGGACACATAACTCCTAGTGTTAGAGGTCAGTCACATAAAGAATCAAATGGTAAAAATGTATGACCCTTCAGACACTATGATGGCTAGGGGATATCTCAGTGGGTTAAGAATTTGCTGTGCAGGCATGAGGAGGAGGAGCAATGTGGGCATGTAAAAGCCAGGCCGATATGGTAACCATCCTGTACTTCCAGTGCTTGGTGGACAGAGACAGGGACAACACATCTCCAGGTGCAGACCAGCCAGCTGACTGGCCTAACTGGTGAGCTGTCAGTTCAAGAAACCTTACCTCAAGAAATAAAGCAAAACGCCATCAAAGAAGACACATGACCTCAGTCTCTGGTCTATACACACACTATAAATTTTTTTTTACAAAAGAATGCTATATATGTTTCTAAGTCACTGAGAATTATTTGATAGATGTTATTCTCAGTGAGAACTCTGCAGTTTAATGTTCTGCCCAAAGCATTCATGAAACATAAACCTTACCTGTGTGCTTTCTCTATGTAATAGTATATAACTTAGTTATAAAAAACACTTACTTGCTTTCCTTGTAATCCTTGAGGTCCCCTTGGGCCAATGGGACCCTTAAAAACAAGTGAAAAGAAAAGATACATCATACTTTGTTGTGCTATATCTATTTTTAATTTTTAGATTTATTTACTTTATCTTATGTGTATGAGTGTTTTGTTCATGTGTATGCTTGTGCACCAAATATGTGCCTGGTGTTCCTGGAGGTCGTAAGAGGGAATTATATCCTCCAAAACTCGAGTTATGGATAGTGGTAAGCTACCCTAAAGGTACTGAAAATCAGATCTGGGGGTCCATGTAAGAACAGGTGCTCTTAACAGCTGAGCCATCTCTTCAGTCTCCTCAATTTATATTTTTTAAATGTTGAATGTGTTTTAGAACCCGAAAAGGGATGGTTGGCTAGAGGGCCAAAATGACGTGTCCCATCTTTGCTCTGGAAGGCAGATGAATTTGGAGAGATTAAATTTAAGTGGTATGTGTGATGACTTCATTGTGTATCCTCTGTGCCATAAAGAAGGACAGACATGCCTGTGCACACCCAGTGTCCTTAGGACAAAAGCCCACACATGTGCAAATGGGTGGCTCTGATAAAACATCTGAAGAAGGGAAAATCTTGGCAGGCATGTAGTAGTCACAGACAGCTTGTTTGATACTTCAGCAATGTAGTGGGCTAACTTAAATAGCAAGCGAAGTTAACAGTTTATGAAACCAACAACATTTATTAGATTATTTTCAATGTTAGTTTAAAATTATCTAGGTATTGAGTTTTCCAAAACATTTCTTTCTTTCACAAAATATATTAAAAGCATGAACACACTTTTCCTTATCTAAATATGGAAGGATTCCATGAAGCACAAAAAAAAGGGATGGGGAGAGAAATTCAGACTTCAGGGGATTTTAATTCCATATGAGGACAACAAAACTTAATGTCAAATCTTATAAAGTAAAATCTGCTTAACTAAAATCAAGTTCAACCAAGTAAAAGCTGCTCAGTTATTTTTAGTTCATTGCATATTCTACCTACTAAGGAGAAAAAAAAAAACACCTTTAAAACTGTTAAAGTAGAAGGGTGGCTACTTGGGAAGACAAAGAAGATTAACAGAAAGGGACAAAAGAAGGAAATCAGGAATGAATACAATCAAATCATGTGCATTTTAAAGATGACGTAATGAAACCTATTACTGTGTACAATTTAAAAATGCTAATACATTTGGATGACTATTCAGGTAGCAAACTGTCTCTGTCATCTTCTCATTTGGAAAGCTACTAACCGGCACTCCTGGAATACTCAGGTAATTAAGTTTATTCCTTCTCAAGTCTTTGATGGAGTTGAAGACCAGGTAGCTTAGTTTCACAATGAAGCTTAGTTGTTTAGGGGCTAAGATGTTTTTAGGTCTAGATAGATGTTTTAAGTTGATAATGACAAAATGTGATGGAGACTGATTTACATTCAAAATTTTAGAGGGATCAAGATAGAAAAGATGTTTTCTTCAAGGCTGTCAAATACAAATAGCCAAAACACTAAGAATGTAACATTTATATAATTCCTGATTGTGTCATGGTTCTTCTTGCTATAGGTAGTTTATTGTATATATGTGTAATAATATAAATGTATATGTAAAAAATTTAAAAATGTTTAATTAATTTTTAAAAAGCCTTTGCTGCACATTTTGCAGTTTTACCAAAGCTGTGTGTAAAGAGACCGGAGTCTAAACAATCAAAAGGCACGTTCAGGTTTACACAGCAGAAGAGCCCCATGCCTGGCTCACACTAGGGTTTACTTCTGTAGACCTCCCCTAATGCAATTTGTCCACCCTAGCTGTTCCACTACCAGGAGAGGGGGATGGAGAGACTGCAGGATGTCAAAATCCTTCACCTGAGAACTCCACCTTCAGTTAGCTCAAAACACACATGCAGAAGATGCTACTTATCTGTTAGCAGAAGCAAAATAGGGGCCAACACAGCTAGTTAAAAACCTAACTGCAGATCACTAATTTTTCTATTTAGTTTAATACATTCTTTAATAAATTGCTGGTGTTGGCATCATTAAAATGCTAATAAAATTTAAATAAAATTAATATAGGCTAATACATTTTAATAAGATGTAAGTATATATATATGAAATTTAAATTTTGAATATATAAAACTTATGTCTCGGAAAATGATCACAAAACAATTAGTGAACAGTAACTAGTAACTTAGAAAACATATCATGCTCGAGAAATTCTAAGGCTGATCTTAAGAATAGGGGAGAGGGGTGAGCATCTGCAAGGTGTGACTTTACTTTGCATTGTCTGAAATTTCATTAACATGGAACAATTTTGAATTATTATGATGAAAGGACATGGAGAATTGATTTGAACTATGTTAATTCTTTCTTAGAATCTGTAATTCTTCAAATAGCCAACTTAAGAATTCCTCTGGGAAGATGGAAAATTCGAGAGACAGAGACAAAAGAGGACTAGCTAGGAAACACAGCTGTTGGCACAAAGCAGCCAAAGCACGCTAGGTCAGAAGGAACTCAGAAAATTGTAAATGGACAGGTATCTGCTTAAAAAATCTGCCAACTCAGGGCTTCTAATAGGTACAGTAAATAATAATAAATACACTTTTTATTATATAAATTATAATATATTTTTATTATGAAAGAACAGTTTTTGATATTCTAATAGTTTTGATAGTTTGATAGTGGTAGTTATATCTTGTACTTCCTCAAGTACTTGGTAAAACATGCAGACAGGTATTTACTGATGTTCACAAGTGCTTTGCCTGGGTATGAATAGAGCATCACTGGGATTTAAATTGCACACAGTGGGCTTGCTAAATAAATTAAATGTATTGATAAGTATGTTTTAAAATATTTTAATTTTCTTTATATTTATAAAGTATTTATGTGTCTGTGTATCTATGTATATGTATGTGTGTGTATGTGTGTATGTGTATGTTACACTGTGTGTCTGTGTGTTTCACTGTGTTTCTGTGTGTATGTGATGTGTGTGTTTCTCTGTGTAATTGTGTGTGTATTTGTTCATTTGTGCTTATATGTGTTTTTCTGTGTGTATGCATCTCTGTGTGTGTGTGTGTGTGCGTGTGCATGTGCGTGTGTGTGTGTGTGTGTGTGTGTGTGTGTGTGTGTGTATGTTTGAATGCAGAAGAGTCTATTCTTTCCTACCTATATTTCTTGGAGGCTGACCTCAAATCCAGTATTGGCAGCAAGTACCTTCACTGGCTGAGTCACTTCATTGGCTGAAGATGTTATTTCTTAACTAACTAACTTAAGCTTCTCTGTTTATAAATATCTTTAAACCAGTGCTTAATCAGTAAATTGTATGCTTACCACAGAGCCAGGCATGAGTCCTACTTGACTCCCAAGTCCAGATTTTTCATTCAACCCAGCCATCTGAGCTGAAAAGGGCTGTAAAATAAGAGTGTTGACATTGTTTCCACTGTAGATGTGCATCGACATACTTTTAATAGTGAGAAATGTGCACACTCTGCCATTCTCAAAGAAGATTCTTCTAAGAGCCATTTTAAACATTTGAGTTTAACACATGAGGAAAAAATTAAGCTGCTTTTCATTGTGTGTGCTTTTGATGGACCATTCGTCCCCTGGATCACTTTGTAAGCTGTTTCAGAAAAACTGTTGCAATGGAGTACAAGTCTGAGGCCAGACAAAGGCATAGATCATCCTGACAGGTTCCCAGCCACCAGCTATGGATTCAGATGTCTTCATCAGGCTTCCTCCCATGCCTGGAACATACTAATAAGGGAACAAAGCTTAAAGAGTGTATTTTAAATATTTATCCTAGTGATGCCAATTCCATTTCAAACTATTTTAAGTAAATGGTGCATTTTAGTCACTCATGGAAAGTAACCTAAAAATTGCTTTTATGTAAGTTGACAAAAAATGTCATAATCCTTTCAATAAATTTCTGATTATCCCAAGAACTGGAAATAGTTTTTACCTATTCTCTGTGGCTTTTAAAATACCCCGGCAGTTAAATTGACCCAAATTGTCCATCTATATTTAAGCAGTTTTATTAATTTCCAGGTGAGAGTGGGAAAATGTTTGTAATGTTTAAAAAATAAGCTGACAATTCATTCTACAACCAGTTGGGAAGCAAACCTACGAACAGTTGTAAGACACTAATGATCTGCAGATCACGTATGATGTGTATTATACTTCTAAGAGCCATGTGCAGCCACCCAGGGCTCAGCAGTATAGACAGACTCAAGCATTTTATTTGATTAAAGTAAGGCATTAACATTTTAAAAATATTTTAAATCCTGTTATGGTTTGCCTATGGCTCTCCCAACACAACCAAAGGCTACTGTTTAAAATGTTTGTCCCCAGGGCAGTGCTCACAGGTGGACTGTTGGAAAATAACTGGACTATGGAGCTCTCTAATCAATGAATTCATCCACGGGTGGATTCATATGTCAGTAGCACTGTTGGGAGGTGTAGAAACATTCGGCAGTGTGGTCTTGTTGGATAAAATTAGTCACTGGGGATATGTTCTTGGGAGCTATGTCTTGTTCCAAACCCTTTCTTTGTCTTCTTTCTAGCCAAAGAGAAAGGGACTATTTGGTTTACCAACATTAGGCCATAATGCTCTGCCTCAGAACGGACCCAGAAGCAATGGAGCCATCAGTCAGGGATGGAAACTTCTCATACTGTGAACTAAAACAAATCCTTTCTCCTTTAAACTGTTTCTTATCAGCATTTGTCTTTGTAACAAAAAGGTCTGCCCCAAGAGTCTGTACAACTTCCTGCCCTTCCCATCATGGATTTACATCCTCTCCCAGGAGAAAAAGAGGCTTGATTTTTGTCTGTGCTTTCGGAGCCTGGGAAAGAGCAGGACAGAAATGTATGTTCTTCAGGTTATTACGTGAACAGTGAGGTGATCACCAGAGAAAACAAAGTTTTTTGGCAAAAAAAAAACAAAAAACAAAAACAAAGACAAATACTTTGATGCAAGCCTTTAGAAAATAATGTTTTGTGTTTTCCCAACAATTCATCATGGGTTTACCAGTTTCAGTGTTATTCATAGTATGTCTGCTGGCTGTATTCACTCCATAGACTTTGGAGTAATACCTCAACCTCTGAACTAATACAGTCTAACACCATAAGATAAAGACTTGAAGACTTGTGTGTAACCTGATTGTTACCTTGGCCAGAGAATACAACTCACCCTGCTCATGCCATCAGGGCCTGGGTGAGAGGGATGTCCAGGAGGCCCTGGGGCACCAGGCTGGCCAGGAACACCTGGCTCTCCATCAATTCCCTGAGGACCACGAGGACCCTAGGAAAGAAAACCAGTAGATGTTAGAATCGCTTTCAAATGTGTCCTTAGTAGAAAGCTAAGCACACAGACTTCTGGATGAAAATCAGGGTAGTTACAACAGAAAATCTAAACATGTCAGTTTCAAGCCTAATCAGAGCTTCGGCCATGGAAACAGAGTCTTAGTAAGAATTTTACTTCATGTGTTAAATCTTAGAATAAGTAGAAAATCATTTTGCTTCAGAGGCATTTTAGAATGAGTTTTTTTATGAGATTTTGATGCTTAAGTGTATTTAAACAACAGTTTGGGTTTTTTGTTTGATTTTTGGTTTTGTTTGTTTGTTCTGTTGGTTGTTTGGTTCTTAGTTTTTCAAGACAGAGTTTCTCTGTGTAGCTTTGGCTGTCTTAGACTCACTTTGCAGCTTAAGCTGGCCTTGAACTCACATCGATCCAGCTGATCTGCCCCTCCAGTGCTGGGATTAAAGGCCTGCGCCACCATTTCTAAAACCACTTGTCTGTTCTTGTATTACAGTTAACTATGAGTGTGCCTGTTTAACCTGTTTCTACCCTATGTTCTCCCCAAATGCGAAGGGCCTTGGCAGAGTTTGTGGGTCTATTTCTTCTTCCAAATTGGATGAGGCTTACAAAATTTCTGGTGCATAGTTGACATTCAATACTGTGGCTAACATTTGCACATTTCACTCTTTTTTACTTTAAGTCTGACACATTTTTATTTTTCTTCCCACCCAAGTGGTCAGCCAGGCCAATGAGAAATCAGAGGCAAGGCACTGTGATCCAGCCAAGTCTAGTTCTCAGAGAAGCGAGAAATGACTGTTGCTGCCAAGCCCCACCCTTCTCCTAACCCACATTCTGAGGGCAGCTTGGGGAACAGCCACGTCCTCAGGTCTGGAAAAGCTCCATCTCCCAGCTGCATGGTTCCCATCAGTCATGTGGTGGTGGTGGTGGTGGTGGTGGTGGTGTGTGTGTGTGTGTGTGTGTGTGTGTGTGTGTGTGTGTGTGTGTGATTAAAGTCTTAATAAGCTCATATAGAAAAGAGAGGAAAAAAGAAATCACAGATAGTTTCATTTTTATCACTACCATGGGGACTGAGTAAAGTGGTAAGTTAGTGTTTAACAGCAAAAGAAGCTCCTAATTCTCAAGCAAGGGAGCATCTCTACCTGTCTCAAAGGGAGCATCTCTACCTGTCTCAAAGGGAGCATCTCTACCTGTCTCAAAGCCACAGCCAGCAACGGCAATATGAACCAACAAATGAAGGAAAGAAGATTGGGACAAGCTAAAGAAACTGATTAATCATAATTTTCTATATTCAAACATCCATGTCTTTAAGTAGTGTGCAAAAAACATATGTCTTTGAATCGAGGTAGAAAAGTTATCCTAGAAAATTCAAAACATAATTTCTTGAAAAACATTCTTGTCTTTTAAAACTAAACCTCCTTCTTGTCCCTAAACCGCTGGCAATTCATTACGATCTTTCTGTATGCATGAGCAGGCTGATTACAGCTGTTGTCTTGGGCTCCTGAGTCACACAATGTGAAGCGCACCTTCCACACAGGTAGGACTTAACCTGACAGTAGTTCTTTGTCCCCCAAAATTAAAATGCTAAATGATAACTATTATTATACACAAAGGTATAATAACCTAAACAGAATGTTTACTACCAAAAACTTTTAAAAATAAACAGAAAATTTTATTTGCTTTGAGAATAAAAATATATATGGCTAATATTAATTCTCTAAATTGCTAAAGTATTCACTCCTTAAAACTGATCAGACAATAAGCCAGGTCTGTTCTAATGAGAGCTAACATTTTCATTAACTTCTGGTATCTTTTGTATTTTCTTGGAATTACCTTTAAATATCACTTGTGGGTTAATCTAACATAAATTGAAATTTCAATTAATAAATACGTATGAAAAATTTTAAGACAAAGTGAATGTAAACAACTTAATGAGAATAAGAAAAACATAATGTAGACATATTAATGATGAATAATAAAAATGAGTTAAAATTGGGAACACATTAAAATACATTTTATATTTACAATTAAATGTAATCATATAATTTTGTGTTAAAGTAAACAAATGTTCTGCATATTATTTTCTCAGATGCACTAGATTACAGGCAGCACTCTGCACAAAAGTACTAGTGAACGGCCACTAGGTGGCGAACTTTAAACGTCCACTTGAAGAAAATAGATGCACAATCCACGACTTTTAATCTCCACCGGGTTTGCAGTTTGATACACAAACACATGCACACATAAGCACACACACAGTACATTATGGAATGTTACAGCTGCATATTTCACTTTACACATGATGCCTGTAAGTGTCACTTGCAATTTGTACTCAGCATACTACTGAGTGTCCATATCCAGATAAGTGGCTAGTTTGTCAATATGTGAAGTGACCTGGATAATAATACCCTCTAAACCGAGGGCCTTTAAGTGTGAAGTAATCTGGATAATACACTCTAAACTCTAAATTCGTTAAAGAGTGCCAGTTATTAGCATGCCGTCACTTATCCCACCACTGCTAGGATTAACAGAGGAATGCATTTCATACTAAGAAGAGTAGGGGGAAGGATTGTAGGAGCGACAGGCGTTGAGGATACCAGGAGAACTCAGCTCACAGATTCAACTAAGCAGGGCTCACAGGGGCTCACATGGGGCTCAGCAATAACCGGCCGGGCCTTCGTGGGTCTGCAGTGGGCCCTCTGCAAACATGCCGTGGTTGCTTAGCTTGGGGCTTTTGTTGGACTCCTAACAATGAGAGTGAGGTTATTCCTGACTTTTTTTTTTTTTTTTTTTTTGCATGATTGTGAGATCTCTTCTTCCTACTGGATTGCAGTCGCGGTATGAGGGTGTATGCCTAGCCTTGTTGCATCTTGTTAGGCTGTGTTCAGTCGATACCACTGGAAGGCTGGCCTTTTCTGAAGGGAAACGGAGAGGGAGTGGATCTGGGGAGATCAGAGCTGGAGAGGGAGGGGCGGCTGTGGTCAGGAGGTATTGGATGAGAGAAGAATACATGTTTAAAAAGAGGAAGCCTGGCAGGGTTTCCCTATGCTCTCATAAATAATTACTCTCCATTCTTTTTTCACCCAAACACTGGATTGTATTTGACCAAAAATCTCTACCTTGGGGCAAAAATAGGAAGCAACTACCTCACTATTGAGAGATGGGAGGTGGGAGATTAGAAGTTCTGGGGATTAGGTTCATTGTCTGAACCTAATTCTGAAACTATGATCACTGTTTCCAAGTGACTATTGGGCAGTGTCATAAATACATGTAATATACAAGTACACTGATAAAATATCTTTAATGTTTAACCGCCCAGGCTTCATCAGACAGAATTCACCTTTAGCCTGTCATTTTCATTCGGCAGTGACACCTGGAGAGCTAAAAGCATCAAAATTATGAATACTGTGAAGTAGCTCAATGGGACAGCAACAAAGAAGTCATGGGAGAACGAGAACATCTAATGTCTTCCCCCAATATACCCCAACATCCTTGGGACACTGTCATTCAACTATAGGCCTACAGATTCCATCCTCATGGCAGTTCCATTGTAGAAGTTCTGGCTTCACATTCTCTGCATGGTGAAATGTGTGGACGCTTTTAAATTATTTATTTATTTATTTATTTATTCACTTTAAATCTAATTGTAGCCCCCTCCTCCCAGTCCCATCCTCCTTTCCTCTTCCTGATCCCACCCCCTATTCCTAAGAAAAGGGTAGCCCCATCCCACTAACCCATACCAGCACATCAAATCACATCAGGACTGAGTGCATCCTCTTCCCCTGTGGCCTGACAAGGCAGCCCCACCCAGGAAACTGATCATAAAGCAGGCAACAGAGTCTACGTCAGAGACAGCCCTCAATCCCCTTACTAGGGGACCCACATGAAGCCTGAACTAACCATCCGTCAGCTACATCTGTATAGGGAGCCTAGGTTCAGTCTATGCATGGTCCTGGGTTGGTGTTTCCGTCTCCACAAGCCCTTCTGGGGTCAGGTTAGTTGGTTCTGTTGGTCTTCTTGTGGAGCTCCTGTCACCTCCCGATCCTTCTATCCTTCCCCCAACTTTTCCACAAGATTCTCAATGCTTCACATGTTTATCTCAGCAACTGTTTAAATCCACTGCTGGGTGGAGCCTCTCAAAGGACAACCATGCGAGGCCATATCTGCAAGTAATAGCATCACGGGTTGGCTCTCTCCCATGGGGTGGGTCTCAGGCTGGGCCAAGCATTGGTTGGACATTCCCTCAATCTCTACTCTATCTTTATCCCTGAACATCTTGCAGGCAAGGAAACCAATTAAAATGAAATCCATTGAACCTAAAAAGCTTCTGTAAGGCAAAAGACACTGTCATTGGAACAAAACGGTAGTCTAGAGATTGGGAAAAGATCTTCACTAATCCTGTATCTGATAACAGCTAATATAAAAATATATTTTAAAAACTCAATAAATTAAACACCAAGAAATAAAATAATCCAATTAAAAATCGGATACCAGCCTAAAAAGAGAATTCTCCACACAGGAATATTGAATGGCCAAGAAGCACTTTAAAGATATGCTCAACATCCTTAGCCATCAGGGAAATGTAAATCCAAACAACTCTGAGATTCCATCTTTCACCTACAGAATGGCTAAGATCAAAAACTCAAGTGACAGCACATGCTGGTGAGGATGTAGAGAAAGGGGAACACTCCTCCATTGCTGAAGAGAGTGCAAATTTGTACAACCACTTTGGAAATCAATCTGGCACTTTCTCAAGACCCAGCTATTCCACTCCTGAGCATACACCCAAAGTATGTTCTACTTTACAACAATGATATTTGCTCAACTATGTTCATAGAAGCTTTATTTGTTTTTGTTTTTGTTTTTTAGATTTGTTTACTTATTATGTATACAGCATCCTGACTGCATGTGCGCCTGCCTACCAGAAGAGGGCACCAGATCTCATCATAGATGGTTATGAGCCACCATGTGGTTGCTGGGAAATGAACTCAGCACTCTGGAAGAACAGACATCCTTCTAGCTCCACAGCTTTATTTCTAATAGTCAGAATCTGGAAACAACCTAAATGTCCCTCAATCAAAGGATGGATACAGAAACTGTGGTACATTTACACAATGGAATACTACTCAGCTATTAATAACAAGGAAATCATGAAATTTGTAGGCAATGGGATAGAACTAAAAAATATCATTCTGCTTGAGGTAACACATATCTAGAAAGACACACATGGTATGTACTCACTTATACATGGATTTTAGTCATATAGTACAAGATAAATATACTACAGTTCACAGACTCAAAGAAGATAAGTAACAAAGAGGACCCAAGAGAGGATGCTTAAATCTCACACAGAAGGGGAAATAGGATAGATAGTAGAAGTGGTTGAAGAGAGGGAACAAGGTGGGAGAGGGAACATGAGGAGAAATGAGGACAAAGATCAGATCTGGGGAGACTGGGGCAGGAAGACAGATGGCCTGGAGAGAGAAGAAAAACTATGCTTAACAGTACCTCTGTAACAAGCTGGAGACCTAAGACAGGGTCTGGGAAGACATGAGGGTGACTCTAGCTGAGACTCCTAGTAGCATGGTTTATGAGGAATGAAGAGGACGCTCTCTAACTAGACAGGGCTCCTGAAGGACAGAGAGGTGCACTAACCCACGCACAAAATCTTTGACTGTGTAGATGCCTTTTGAAGAATTTAGCATCAAGTTTTTATAACAATGTAACCTAAAATATATTCCACTCATATAAGTCATATATTTCCCCTTGCTTATCTATTTCTTCCATTTACATATTACAAACATATATTTAGATAGCTAAAATTCTATTGAAAATTAAGTTTAGTAGGTAGAGGTAGAGGTAAAAATTAAGTGACATGATTTTTTTATTGAAATATGGGATAATAATAGACACAAAATGTTAATCCAGTTATTCAATATATAAAACATCTTAGATTTTATGGTGAGATGTAAAAATATGTACTTATAAGAAGAGGAAAAATATGGTTTGTAAGGAAGTAGATAATGAAATAATGAATGTATATGGTGAGCGGGTGACACCATGCATTAGTTAAAAGGCATACAGATTTTAGTTTTAACTTGTTTTAGTTATAACTTCTTGGTTTTTGTTAACAGTGTTCATTTTTTTCAATTGTTAAGCCTCTGTAGTGGCTACACCATGAAAAGAAAAATAATTCTTCTAGAAAATGAATTTTCTGTGTATCCCTTGAAAGAACACTGCATGCATTAATAACGTCTTTTTCCTCTATCCAGTTGGCTATTGTAACAGCCACCAAACATCACACAGTTTGGGTGTTTTGCTTTAATTGCACACATTTGGCCTTGTTTACTCATGAATGACAACTTCTGGATGCAACATGGGTGCATTAACCATGCTTGCTTAGTCGCCTTGATTACATCTGACTTATAAAGAATAAGTTATTGCAATTGTGCTCTCTAGTAAATGGTGGGCAATAATTTTCATGCAAAAATTTCCTCTGAATGTGGAGAACTGTAAGATCATTTCCCAGTGGGAATTCTTTGTGGCATTTAATGGAAGTGACAGAGTAACAGTATCTCTGGTGCCCTTACTTCATTCAAGGGGAAAGAGCAAATTGACCCATTTGATACACATTGTGGGGAAAAATCTACTGCCAACTTACGGGTCTTCCTTTGGGGCCTCGGTCCCCTCTAGGTCCTTGTGATCCTGGAGGGCCCTAAAACATAAGTTATGATTATAAATATAGACATTTATGGACATTTTAAAGAATGAAATTGATAAAAGAACATTGAAACAGAAATATCACATTTCCCATTTAGAGCAGCTGAAGGCTGGAACAACATCTGTAATTATGCGTGTCCTATACACAAAAGGGCTGAGAGTTTTAAGGGTGGCGTTTGAATATCTGTAAAGAATTAGGTGACAAATAAAGGTGCAGTGGAGCTAAACACATCAGTTTAACTAGTAATTGCAAATTTTAAGCACCATTTTCACAGACTTCTCGTAATGTAAGTCCTTGGCCGTTAAGATCTAGATATGAAGACTCACATAAAAGGGTGAACCCTACATTTTGAATAATCTGATAAAATCCATTAGCTCAAATTGGTACAGAATGAGCCAGATGATTTGCCACTGATCTACCTGCTGCTGTCAGCCTACTGCTGTTTCATGTATATTCACTTAGTGACTTAATATTTTATCTCTACAGTACACACACACACACACACACACACACACACACACACACACACACATGCACGCCTTATAATATCTCAAATTATAACTGCCACAGTTTCTGCCCTACTTATAGATACTTTGTTTCCAAATTGTTATTTGTTTCATCATATAATATTGCCTCTGTTGTTTTATCTAAAATACTTTACAGGCTGGCCCTGAAACTCTTTATAACAAAAGATGTTCTTGCCTTAGCCTCCTGAAAAGCAGGAACTATGTGTCTTATTGACATGCCCTGCTCAACAACACAGTGTAAAAGCAGAAACTTCCATAGGGCTAAAACAAGTCCATTATACCTATGTGAGTATTTTGCTTTGAGATTTAAATGGTATGTATATGAATATACATTATTTATTAGTTACCTGAAAGTGTTGTTGATAGCCAAACTCAAGATAATTACCTGCATGCAAAGCTAGAAGTCTTTCATGCTGGTTTGTAACTTCTCAAATTCTATTGTAGTATTTTAGTTAGGAAAATAAATCTCTCTTAATCAGTCAGCACACAAATATGCTCTCATTCAAGAACAAGGTTAATCCAAAAAGAACAACCTAAACATAGCTTGTTTTCCCTTTCATCAACAGCAAAGCTAATGCATGAGGAAAAAGTAAAGTTTATCAACTTCACGGAGAAACCGACCCTTGTGTGTAATGTATTGCTTCACAATAAAATGTTTGAGATGAACTGTTTTGAGATGTCAACCATCCTTTTGTGCCCTGCTGTTTTCACTTGTATGTCTTGTCAACAAAGATGCTCTGTGTTCACAACAAATACTGGAGGAAGGTACTTACTGCAGGCCCTGGACGACCACGTATGCCTGTTACCTAAAAACCAAACAAGAAACTTTGTAAAGGCAAAGTTTACACAATGAATAAAAACCAAAGCACAATGGAACCTCTTTAAAGATGCAGATGTTCCTAATCAGATGCATTCTTCTGCCTTATGAATTAATGTCACCTAGTTTGAGCTCTAACATAGGAATATAGTGTTTACATGAGACTAGTACACCCCCACTGAAGACAAGAGACAATCCTCATCCTCATGGGTGCTGTGTGACCTTGGACTGAATACTCCTATGTACTAAGCTTCTGCAAGTAGAAATTCACATGCAGACTCAAATGCATCACAGTGTGTATGAAATAACCTCAATCATAGAATTATGTAGATTAATAAATGTCAAATATTACAATATGATATATATCAAACATGAAAAAAGGGAAACTATATAAAGTGTTTACTTCTCAGATGAACTGAGAAAAATAGGGTTTAAAGGTAAAGCAAAAATGTGTATACTACCAAGTAATTAACTATGTAGTCTTTTCTCTTGACAAAAAATCTATAGTTTGAAATGATAACAATTCCATGACATCCATGGTGTGGCTTCTGGTTACCTACAAGGATAAATATGCCCTAAGAATTCTGTATTAACATGAAATTTCAGTCAGGATGAATACATGACACACTTCTAAAAGTATGAAACATTAAAACAAGAACACTAATATTAACTGGCAGTATATATGCATGTAATATATTTAATGCTATAAAACTATGATTTTGTATTGTCAGTCATATGACTATAAAACTTAATGTTATAGAATATTATATACTGAGCCAAATAATATTATATTATGTCTTGTTTCTGTTATATTAAAATTACTCACTATAAAGTAACTTTCTTGAGAGGAAACAATACTATAAAGCATAATAGTTGTGTTTGAAACATATATAATTTCCATATGTGTCACATGCAACATAAACACATATATACTTACAACAGGCACTAATCCCGGTTCTCCTTTTTGTCCCTAGAAAGATTGTTTTTAAAGAAGAAAATTAGAAAATATAAAGTTTGTTGAATAATAACTGTCACACTAGTCTATGGAAACACTGGAGATTTCTAAGAAATGTTAACAATGAGGACAAAAAGTTAAGGTTTAATAATCAAGGCATTTAGTCAGTCATTACTAGTGACCAAAACTTCTAAAGTAAACCAGGCATATGAAATGAGCAAAGCTTTGTTTTTCATCACTTTTCACAGCATCAATAGCACATAATTGACTAGACTTAGAGTCAGGGAGAAGAGATGTAAATACAGAGCATCATTGAATTGTCCCCCAAACATTCAAATCACAAAAGGAAATGCAGCCAAGTGTGTGTTTGAGTTCACACACTTTTTATGAGGCAAGGTTTTCAGTAGCATCAGATACCATTCTTGCCACTTGTTTCTCTTTCATAGTATTCATGGAAAATATCAAGAGTAACAGAAGGCAAATATAGGGCATGTTGGAAAAAGACAACTGCATAAGAAGAGACTGCCAGTCTAGTCTATGTGCTTCAGTGCAGGCACAGCTAGGAAAGTAGACATCAGTCACATTTCATTTGTATAGTAGAACTACAAATTTTTGAATTGCATATACTGATTTTGTTATCTCAGCATATAGATTTAACAATATTGGGTGGCCTGAAACATGTGTATTTCCTCAGAAATTATTTAATGTTATCTGTTTCAGTATTTGTCTTCCTGTGATTTTGATCCCCTTGATGTCATCATTGTATCGTCCTATTTTGCTTCCTTTATGGTCTTGAACCCATTAATATCAACTAGCACATTATAAAATGTCATATTCTGTTGAGCAACTGGGGAGAGCAAGTATGACTTCAACATGCATATCCTGAGTGAAAGGACAGCAGGAGGAATGCATTAGGGTTTACTAATTTCTTCTTTTATGTATATTATTTCATCTAATTATAAAAATAAAATATGTGGAAACTATGGAATTTAGGAGGAAATACACAGAAGATATTAACTGACTTGGCTCCCTGGAGATAGGGTCAACATTCTGAACACTCCCATTGCTTTAATGTTCTCTCATTTACCTAATCAAAGTATTACTGCTATATTCCTAAACTGTCATGTCTTATAAACTACAATGAACATCCCTGTCTATCAATGCATGGTGATATCTCTGATTGATATTTAAAATATGTTTCCAGCCATTTCAGAGCACAGTTTTTGTACAGTCTCAGAAAGAATTTTGCTTGTGAAAAAGGAACCATATCAAGTAAAACTCACCTTTCTTCCTCTACCTACAAAAAGAAAAAAATAAATATGAATTTTATGGAGAAACAACTATGAAAAACATGCTACATATATGCTTTCAACAGTCTACATCCCCAGTAGTATGACAGAGCTCAAAAATTCTCTTGAATTAGTTCCAAAAAAATAGTGCATATGTTGGGAGTATCCTCACATGGCCATAATTTTCTTCATAATATTTATAGAGATTCTAGTGTTAGAAAAATTATAACACTAGGCATCTATATCATAAACTGCATTTGATAAATGTTCCCTGTTATTTATAATATTTTTAATGACTCAAGTGATTTAGTTCAAACGCAAAATGTACAACTCTACATGAGAATCTTTCTTGCGTCTTGTACTTTTTTCGTGGTTCCTGATCTCTGAGCCATGAAAAGCCACTATTACTGGATTCATGTAGATTATTATAATCTTTTTCATAAATGAGAAAATAACAACAGACACCTTATAATTTTTCCATATTCTCCTTCTCTTGTCTGCTTATAGTTACAGATATTTAAATCATACAAATCATTACATATAAGTTTTATATTTTATTTTCAATGATGATCTTATTTCATGAATCCAGTACAGTCCACTAATAGCACTACTTTCCCCACAATGTAATATTTGGTCTGTTTTGTATTTTTTTGTTACTAAAGACAGCTTTTTATCCTACCAGGATATTTTAGAGAGTGAAAATGAGAGCTACATAGAAGTTGGTGTACTTTCGGGTTTTAATGGACTAGCCAGGAATCATGTTAATGCAAATAATGTTTATATGTGTATATGTACATATATAACCATCTATAAGCCTAGTTTTAAGATAAGTATGGAGTAAGTTTAAGGAGTAAAACTCTTTGAAAAAATGGATACAGACAACCACCATTTGACGTGTTATCAATATACCACCAGCAGCAACTACTGCTGCAATCAGTAAACAAAACCCCCAGCAACAATCATTGACATACTGTGCCAGCAAGCTCTACAGTACTATTCAACGTGCAAGGCAAAACAGTATGACGTAGGTTTCTATGTTGATTTTAAGGGAACTGACAAGTCTCATAACTGAGTTTCCTCTTAAGCTTATGCTATTTCCTTCCTATGTTTTTAATTGCAATTTTAATTATTTATAGCTATGATTTCTCTTTATACAAAGTATAGTTATAATTTGTAAATTGAGTTTCAAATTTGCTTTATTTTTATTTTTTGCATGCCAATGTTCGTTTCTGCTTTTGTTTTCTTTCTTTGTTTGCATGTGGAGAAATAAACCTAAGGCCTTACTAATGGTAGGTGAGTACCACTGGCTGGACGGAAGCCTGAGAAAAGGGCTTTTATACTTCAGGGCTGAAAAATAATTCTATCATCTGTGACATGAGTAGAATTCCCTTTTTATCATATTTATATCAGCTATTTGGGTTCTTCCTGCTGCAGGATGTATGACTGTTATCAGTCTATAATTCTTCTAAGATTAATCTATCCTAAAGGTCTTAACAGTGTTTAATATCCATCACAAGAATATACTAGGACATTCACATGTTCACATTTTTCAGCTTGTTCTGCTCCAATGCATTAGTTTCTTCTTTGGGGACTTTTCAAGAATGCGTTTATCTTCTACAAATACTATACCTTTTAATATATTTAATTCTTCTTGATTTTAGAGTATTATTTTCCTCTTTCCATTGATGTCATCTATACACCTTCTGGAATTTTTGCACTATCTCCTTGTTATTCAACTTCTTATTTCATCTTTTACAGTTTAACTTTTCATCCTATTATACGTTCACGCTACTGCACATTGTTCCTGCTGAAATACATTTTTTCTTAGACACAATTATGACTTTACTAGGTTTTTAGCTGGAAGTACAGTTTAGTTCTTATTTAATACAGCTTATTTATGTAGACAGTGCCCAGCACTCAGAATGCTCAAGGCTATTTTTGGCTAAATCAATTAAAGGCCAGCTTAGTATACATTAGAACTTGTCTCAAAAGAAGTTTTACAATTATTTAGACTATTGTGATAGTTCAGTTTGGTATGGGTTTTGATGCCTGATATTTAGCTCCTGTTAACCTTGAGCTTAGTATGTAGCTGGAGGCTAACTTTGAACTCTTGATCTTCCTACCTCACTTGTCACCTCCTGAAATTAAAGGTATGTTCCAGTCCACTCAACCCCAGAAACTTTATCTGACGTATGGCCGCATATATTCCAGTGTACTGTTTGTCTCATAAATTTAACTGAAATCTTTTTGTGTTTTATTTCTGGCAATCTGTTGCCATTTATTTTCACTATTCCCCTTGGAATAAGTTGCACTCTCCTACACTGATTATTGGTAGGAACTTATATATTTTGCTTTCTGACATTGGATGATATATTTCCATTTGTTATTGTTTATGCCACAGAGCTAATTGTACTTCTTCTTGGGATTATATGAAATTATGACTGTTTCTAATAGCTTTTGTGTCTTGATTCTTATCATTATATGACCCATATTTAGCACGCTGTACAAATTTGAGTTTAAGTATTTATTTTAGATGTATTGTTTCTGCAAAATAATACCAAGATGAAAAGACACAAGTTACTGTCTAAAATTTCTACATATGTGTTGTTGAATATTTTATTGTATTGTTGTTATTTTTGATGGAATTTATGAAAAGGCAAATGAAGCTTTGATAATGTCTTGACAATTACTAGTACAAGAACTGAAGTGAACAACCTAAAAGCTAAATGTTGGTTTTATCTAACCCATTATAACACACAAATGATAATGTTTGTCTGTCTCTTTGATTCATAATAAGATATATGACAGCAATTAAACAGATTTTTCTTTTAAAAATGTTTAAAAACCTAGAATTTATGCCATGCTTTTCTAAAATTAAAAAAAAAAAAAAGACTCTATTTCCTCCTATTTTGTGGTCCACATCAATCACATCCTGGATTTTTTTGAGACAATGTAAGGGAAGTTGCTAAAGCAGCAAATTATATTTGAAATAATTATATTCTATAGAGTGAAGCTTGTACCAGAGACGCTAAATATGATTTCTACATTTCTTGGCATTATGCCATGGAATAGAAAGTCTACAGAATGTTATGGAGGCACCTTTCATAAACACAATAATAGCAGCCATTTATAACGCTCAAAATATTCTTTAATTAGAAATAACTATTCAAAATAAGATCCTTTGATAGTTAAGAAATCAAGAAATTATAGTCTATTTCTATTTTAATTGGCCTAAGTAGGGAAAAATAGGGTCCCTACTTGCTCTGAGAGACTCATAAAAGTGTTTAAAAAAATATTTATACTTTTATGATTCAAAATCATTATCCCCCTAGGTCACTGCATTAGTTGCAATGATTATTCACTTGGATTACTAAATTCTGAAAGCAATAATCACTGGAAAACAAAGGTGAGCCACCAGTTCTATTCTGAAACAGCTTTGAGCACTCTTACCAAAATTAGTATCTCCACCTCCAGATGTTTGTGGGCATACTGAGCAGCACTCCCCAGGGGGTACTGTAGGATTGACACAGTTGAGCACCTCTAGGCACACTATCTGGTCACAGAGAATGGCACCATTGTCACAGACACATATTTGACACGGAGAAGGTTTCCAAATGTCTCTATTTAAATACATCTGGCCATTTTGAGTGCAGGCTATTTCTTCATCATATTCATCTGAAATAAAAAGAAAAGAGGTTAATAATCTAAATTTTTATCATTTTGAAGTGTTTGAGTTAATTTATCTTTTTGGTTTTGAAAAGTTCTAGGAAGTTACCTCCTAAGTTGGGGACTTTGCTTGCTCAATTAAGTCCCTATTGTGCAAGTCTGGTGAGCCAAGTATGGACCCTAGCACCTATGTAAAAGTCTCAGCAAGGGTCAGAGCATATATCTGTAACCTAGAGCTTCCAAGTAGATTCCCAGAGTTACACAGGCACTCAGTTTGTCCATGGTCAGTGAGAGACCCTGTTCCAAAATACAGTTAGAAAGCAATGTGGAAGGCATCCAACATCAACCTTTGGGTTACACACACACACACACACACACACACGCACAGAGAGAGAGAGAGAGAGAGAGAGAGAGAGAGAGAGAGAGAGAGAGAGAGAGAGAGATATGATTGGGGTAGGGGTGGAGCTAAGAGGTAAGAGGAGGAGGAGGAAGAGCAAAAAGAGAAAGAGTTAATCTCCATAGGAGATGAAAGATAGATGAATTTCTTTTATTTAGTGTGTACATAAAATAATGATATGTTCATCATGAAATGATGAGTGAAATGTGCATTCCCCTAATAGATAAAGAAAAAAATTATCTAAAGTATGCTTTATAGCCAAAGCATGCATCTCATAAGGTTTTAATTTTGAAATTATTAGTGATAGAACATGATAAAGTTTAGTACAGAGGGACTGAAAGAAACCATTTTAAAAGAGAGAGCAAAAGAGAATTTCCAGAGCATAATCTCAGTACACATGAGCCTTACATGACTTTCAGTTTACTGGAGATTATATACAAATACATCCCATGGAAGGACTTCAAGAAGACTCATGTACTGGGAGATTCCAAAGAATACCTTTTGAGAATTGATTTAAACATGAAGGAAAATTAAATAACCAGTGCATATCTCATGGATTAGGTTTCTATTATACAAACCTAAAGGAACTCATTTGTTAAATTTTAACAGAAACACAAAATTTATAAAGATAATGAGGAGATTATCATTACATTGAAATCAGTTAAGGGAAGTTATAGCAAAAACAATAGAGTGTGTAGTTGTGTAACTTTAATAATTATCTTTCTATATTTAGACATAAGTCATTTTAATATTTGAAAATATGTGCATGTGTACATATGGAGTAATAAGAATTATAAATTAAAATACATGTATTATATGCTTAGCTTCAATTTTTATAGGAAGCCAATCTATGCTTGTTTTTATATCAAAAATGCAAAGTGGACATTGCACAGTGCTTAATACTCAGGCACTGCTCAGCTCCTTAGTGCCAGTCCTACCCCCCATGGTCTTTTTCAGCAAGGAGACAGTGAGTTCCCTTGCTTAGACCCATCTATGTCCCTCCAGAACTTCCTGCAACAACCCTACAGAGGAAAATGGGCATTTCAACCCTACTAAGAGTTTGTCCTCACCTGAACATTTTAAATGCCTCTGCCGAAAGAAGTAAGGCAATTGAACAGAGAAAGGGGGTGTGGAACATTCATGTAACAAACTTCTCCAGATGCTGAAGTCCCAGGACAGAAACAGAAACAACGTGACTGTGCCCAGTTCTCTCTCATCAATAGACAGGTCATCTACTGGGGGAGACACCTGTACCACAACCCCACCGTCTAGGTTAGTTATCATTGCAGAAGAGGAAGCGGTAAGATTGTGAGAGCCTGTCTAGGCCGGCCAGGACTACCTAGTGAGATCCTATATCAATATTTCAAAAGAGAAAGGAAGGAAGGAGAGAGGGAGGGAGAGAGGGAGGGAGGAAGAAACAGAGATGAAAGAAAAAATGGAGTGTAATATAAGGAAACAGTGGCTGCTGTCAAACAGTGTGTCACAGACAAATAACAGTTGCACACGTGAGCTCACATTAGCAGTAACTGACTGCACAAGATCAAACCAATACAACCTCAGAATGAGAGGGGCTGGGTTCATAAGGTCCCACCCCTAGTTGAGGATTTATTGGCAACTTATCGCTTCTGGGAAAGGGAGAAAGTTGGCTTATTTTCAAGGATGACCCCTGCTCTAGTATATTTTCCTATGCCCATGCACATTCAGGCAGCACTACATGAACTCTGGGTTTAAAGAAAAAGCATATAATATTAGAAAGACTACATGGCAAGAAGATAACAGAGAAATTGTAGAGGAGAAAATGGGGATGGGTAGTCACTGCATTATGTACATGTATGAAATCCTCAAACAATAAAATATGTTTTATTTGCATTTGAAATCAGTTTTAAGCACTCTACTTCTAAAACAAACATTCTCCAAAGCATGAGCTATATAAATATGTATTTATATCCATAATGAATTGAACGGTTACATTAAATAGAAAAATTAATAATAACTTCTGGGCAAGCAAGATGGTTCCGTACATAAAGGCATTTTAGGCAAGACTGATAACCTGAGCTCAACTCCTAGGAGAATCCAGAGTGAAAAAGGGGCAGACCCCAAAGTTGTCCTCTGATTTCCATGCTTGAGTCATGCATGCCCTATCTACATATAAACATTTCAGTAGCCATATATAATAAATGAAAAATAAATTTTTTAAAATAAAAAACTTTGTTTATTAAGTTTTATGGTTGAGGAAACAGTATCTATCTACTGGTTTTAAATTAATTGATTAAAATAAAATTCCCCATAAAGCCAAATAGCTATTTCTCTCACAATGTGGGTGATCAAGGATGGATATCAGTAATGCGCAAATATATTAATGTAGGTGAGGCATTAGTGAGTATGTGCTGTTTGTTCAAGCATTAAAAGCATATGCATTCTTCCTTTAAAAATATATTACTATGGAGCATGGTATATTTAATGTTATATACAATATTATGAAATTATAGTTACTGCTTTAATAAAATTTTGTTTATATAAATTATTATACAATGTGCTAATATTAATTAAATACAATTAATATAGATTGCATTATACAATATAATTTTAATTCTCTAACACATGATATAAACTACAAGTTTATATTTACACATTATGATAAAATATTCTTATATATCATTACATATACTATATTATATAATATATGCAATATAAATCAAATGAAATTTAAAAATTGAGAATATATAAAACAAGATAGTATGCAAAATTTCAATTAAACATTACTAAAATGTGCAATAATATCTTCAGCAGGTGGTTTAATCCTACTTCTGCAGCTACTTCAGGAGAGGTTCCAAAGACTTTGGGAACGCTTTCCATAGCTCACTTGTCTATTTGCAATGCTCAGAGTACTTTTGTCTTAATTAATAAGCTACTTCTAGTCCATCCCTAACTTAAAAGGCTCGTCTTCCTCTATGTCTTCTCCTAGTTACTGCCTGCCTTGTCTAGACAGAGGGATGGATTTTGTTTGATGATATTTTACTTGAAATCAACTTAATTGTCCCATGTTTATAAAAAGTTTCCACCAATCTGTTTTTTTAACAAATTGTCTAAATACAGTCCCTAATCACTAGATGGCAGAGCAAACTACCATCTTATAACAGTAAACAATTGGAACCTAAGTTTTTAAAAGCCTGCTTGCCAACTATGAGCCACACCCCATAGTTCCATTTCTTAATAGTTTAATGCAAAAGCACCTGCATAGAAGATCTCAAGTTCAAAGCTAGGTGGTGCTATGTCATGATACATTACCTGAAAAAAAAAAAAAAAAAAAAAGATAGGGGGCATGGGGGAGGAGCGAACAGGATGGAAAGACAGTGTCAGGGGTTATAAGTTTCTCTTGCATAGGACTTTAAGTTCAGGTCCCTGCACCCACCTAAAGCTCACACAGCCCTGTAGCCCCAGCTCCAGAGAATACAATACCTTCTTTTGGCCTCCATGAGTATCTCCACACAAGGCATACACACAGACACACACACACACACACACAAGAGAGAGAGACAGAGACAGAGACACAGAGGCAGAGACAGAGACAGAGAGTAAAAATAAAATAAATCTGTAGAAATGAAAGAAAGCTCCATATCGAAACCTTTATGACCCAAACACACAAGGTTCCTAAATCATACAACTAGTGTTCTTCTTCACAGTATCGAAAAAAATATTTTAAATCCATGTTCATACTATTATTATGCCTTAAAATGAAAAATTGCAAATAATCTAAGGGCCTTTGACTATAGTTTACTGAAGATGTTCCCTTTAGAAATTGTGCAGTGTCCTTATGCTACAATCATTTCTCCTCTCTTTCTCAGACAAATGTTTGTTCTGATCAATTTCTTCTTAGCAGTAAATTCCTTGGGACTCCAAATTATGCCCATCTCATAAATCTTTGCCTGATATCATATAAGAAGTCTTTTTAATAAATATATCTGTTATGTAGAGTGGATGAGGGCATAAGGCAAAGAAACACACACACACACACACACACACACACTTTTAGGTCTTTTTCTCTTTTCATATCCTTTCTCTTACTGAAATTCCCAAAGAACATGCACTTCACACACTTATTTTCAATGAGAGGAAACGGATAATGTGGGGGCTGTTGGCCAAATGTCTATGGTGTGAAGACCTCTGTGCCGCCAAATAGGAAGGAAAACATGTTAATCTTAACAGCTTGTATTTTATAACAGTTGCCTTCCTCGTCCAGCTCACATCATTCCATGCTATGAAGGTCTGGGACATCATTATCTGCAGCTTCACGCATTGCCAAAGTCTTTGGGAAACCATACTCACTTCACTGCCCTCTTGTTGCACAAAGGGAGCAACAGCAAGCAGCATCACACATCCTCTGGACTGGCCCAGTGCTGTCCCTAGCAAAGCATGGCCAGGCTCAGCTGTACAGCTTCTAGAAACTCTTCGAAGCAAAACCCTTCTGCTTTTGGAGTTCCTATCACCAGAGGAAAAGACAAGGGGAAGGATATTCATTTCTTCCTTTAGACTCTGCTGAGGAAATGCCAGCAGTGCCATGGCCATTGCTTCTCATGTTTTACAACTTAGAAACATACGAAGTTTGGCAATGTGTTTTTTCCTCAGCCTCAGTGTCTTGGCATGTGAGTGCCAGGGGTAGGTGAGTATAAAATAGGTTGTGGTGACTTCTATCTTCTGCTCTTAAATCTAGAATGTTTTATTTTAATATGGAACTAAATTTAAATATATATATGATACTCATCCAAATTAGCATTTTGTGCTCTCTGCCATAGGACTAAGTGACCAAGAGTAGGCATGAACATGTAATGCTAAAGTCTTGGCCCCATGCTTGCTCTTTTCGGAGATGGTTGGATCCTGAAGGTACTAACTTCATCAGCAGATTAAACCATTGAGCTCACAGCTGAGTGGGTTACTAGTACATGGGAGTTGGCTGGCAAAGTGGATCACTAAGAGTTGTTACTGAAGTATATATCCTGCCTCTTCCTGTCAGTTTCCCTCTCCCTCTCTCACCGTTGTCAGAGGTGAGCCACATACCTCCCCTGACACTGTGTCGGCAGGAACATCCAGGCAGCACCAATAGAAACTTCAGAAACATTAACAACAACAACAGCCAAAATCTCTTAAGTTTCTTGTCAGAGATTTTGTCACAGGGACAAAGGATATGTCCCAAAGGTTATGGAGCTGAACTAAATTCTTATTTTACCAAGAACAATTTTATTTTATATTAACCAACAAGGACAAATTTCAAAGATGTTACTGAAAACTGAAAAAGTACAACGAAAACAACCTACACACAATTTCAGGGCAGTCTACTAATAAAAGGACTTGATAAATGATGACAGAGGTAATTTTCTAAATACTGCCACTAAAAGTGTTTTAATCGTATACAAAGGTTTTCAGTTAACTAGAAAAACTGCTGTTATTACTTTACTTAAAATGGAAAAAATGAAAAGTGAAGACTGTCTTTTTAGGGATTACTTAGGTTTGTTTCCATGTGTCATTTGGAAATATAAATAATTGCGGTCAAGTTAGGAAACTAAAACTACACATAGTTATGTGCTAAGCTCATCTATAATCTGTCTGCAAGAACAACTTTCAGGCTGTCATGGACTTGTTGTTACTGTTGTTAGTTTGCTCACATAGAGATACAATACTGAATAGCTGCAAAAACACAAAAGAGAATTTAGTAGTTAGGATGTACTAATATACTTCATACAAGTAAACACACACACACACACACACACACACACACACACACACACACACACACACAATACCAAAAGTGAGATATAAACCATAATGGAGGTAAACATAACATTTTAATCCAAGGATCTACTACATAATTTTCACAGAAACACTATCTTATTTATTTTAAGTATAGCCCATACAAACAAAAACATCAAATAGTTGAGATTGTGAGGATATCATATATTAACATTTTCATTGCAGATATCTTAATCTAAAATGGGCGTTTTAATTTTTTTTTACTTATCAAATTTATTTAAAATATTTTGTGGTGTTTTAAGATAATATTAACTATAATAGGCTCATATGGGTATAAAATTAAGTTCTTTGTCTAAGAGAGTTTTTCAAAATCATTTCAACTGTTTATCTTTAACTGTCTGTACATTTAACCTTCTCTTTCATCCTCCCTGATAGAAAAGAATAATTAATGCCTGTAGACAAAATCTATACATTGGGGGCTGTGGATTAGCCTAGTTGGTAAAATGCTTGCCTAGCATGCACAAAGTCCTAGGTTTTGTCCTCAGCATCACATAATCAACATAGGTGGTATATACCTATAACCAAAGCAATGGGGAGGTAGAGGCAAAGGGATTAGAAGTTCAAGACCAACCTCAGCTACATGTTGACTTCAAAGTCAACTTGAGCTAGTGTCCAGAGAGAGAGAGAGAAAGAGAGAGAGAGAGAGAGAGAGAGAGAGAGAGAGAGAGAGAGAGAGAGAGAATATCCAGATATTGTCGTCATCAGTAGTAATCAACTTCTTTGTTCTAATTTGTTTTTTATCTACTTGTTGTTTATTTGCTGCCCATGTTTTATCCACTTTGAACTTTTTTTTCAATCAGCAGAACAATCTACAATCCTTAAGGGATCTTTGGTTCCTTACAAAGAGTTTTGTAACACTGAGAAGAAAGTTTCTAAAGTGAAAATCTAGCATTTGCTCTTTGTCCTCTCTTCCCTCTGACCTGGGTTCAAAAGGATGGGCCAAGAGGCAAAGAGCACTTTCATCCTAAAGGGAAAGTTCTAGGTTTATCAAATACTATATAGCAAAGCAAACTAATACTAAATTTTGTTCTGTTCTGCATAGTCTACATTTTCATTATTGTGTAACATAACACAATGAGGTGATTTGATTGAAGAACAATTGCTCAAACATCAGTTTTATCCTAGGTTTCTCCCTTCCAAGTCACAGCTTGACAGACAGCGGATTCCACATGAGGTTGAAATCATTCCTCAAAAGCTGAAGTTCGTTTCTTAGTCTTTTCTCCCAATTTATTTATAACATACACTCATGATTACATAAAAGTCAACTTACAATAGGTTTAAGGTGAAGGCTTGCCTGTGTTTGGAATCCCAGAACCAGCTGAAAAGCAAAGTGATGAAAAGCTATTCACTGGAGACTTTTCTGCTTCAAGAGAACAAAAGAAAGGAAAAGCAAAGGAAGGAGATGAAAGAAGACACGGAAGAGGGAGGAAGACTTGGGAGGCCAGAGTCCAACAAGGAAAGCCAGTATCTCCCTTGTACCTCTACTAGCTGAGGGGGATTTCCATGTTCATTTAATACACAACAAAATCCTGTTCAATACTGCACCTGTACTATGGTTAGATGGAGAAAATATAAACAATGAAATCCAAAAGTTGTATTTGTAAACCCATGTCATCCTGAGGAACATTTGCTATTGTTTTACAATTAAATCAACACAAATCAAATTAAAGCTCTTGCACAGGGAGAAGATGAATAGGTATAAGTTCTACTATAATTTTAAAACTCTGGAGTATTAATGTTATTAGTTGCTTTAATTATTAGCTTAGCCATTATGGCAAATTTCTTGAAACACCATTACTTTGAGGAAAATATAAATGAAAAGTACAGTCCTAGGATTTTTTCAAATTTCCATGAGAAGATTTTAAGATTTAAAATTTTTTAGCAATTAGTTGTTAACCAACTACGTAAAGAACATTTATTTTGTGCTAACGAGGCAGTATGGAGATCATGAAAGATATATAAAAATTTTTAAATTTTGAATATAAAATTAAGCTGATAATAAAAAGATTAACTAGGTTGTTTACTAGTTGAGGACTAAATTCATAAAGTAAAAGTATGCCTCAATTTTTCTGCTCATTAATATATAAGGGAAATAAACCATAAATACTGAATTGAAGGAGAATTTTCCAAGGGTATTTAAATAAATTTGCCTTGAAATGTGAGTTGATTCCCATCAATATAGTGGTTCTGAAGTAGAAATAGCAGGCAAATTGTTTGCTCAATATTCACTCACCCATTAAATGTTATTGAATATTATATACTACATGAACAAACTTGGGGCCAGGGAAAGAGAATCTTAAGCTACAGATTCCTACCCACAAATAATCATAATGTACAAAAGCTATATAAAGTTATCAAACTCTCCTGTAGTATTCCAGAATCTTCCTCTGTTTTGGCAACAGTCTACTTAATTCTTTTTATTGTTTTTTAATTACAATTAAATCTTGAAAACATTAATCTGAGACTTTCCTAAAATGTAAAGCAACAGCAACCTTCAATCGCTTTGAAGTAAGTTGAGGATGCCTATATAAAAACAGACATCAAGTAAGCCAGAAGTAGAAGGAATATGAAATTTCAAATGGCATTAACTTATTTTAAGAGGAAATGGCATATGCATCCATCTGTCCATGTTTTACTTAATGATGGAACATACTTCAAGCCTTAGACTTAGCCTATCAGGATAGTCAGCAGGAAGAGTGGGAATTTAATGCCGTACGTAAAACCCTTGAGTATAGCATGCAGAGAAAGTCAAGATTCCCTATGTGGGTTCAGTCTTTCTTAAATGTTTTAGTTGCTCATTACCTTTGACAAAACTTTTCAAAGTATAAAGTAGATTTACCCATAAAACAAACAGCAAAATAATATAATGGATACCTGTTGATAATGTGGTTTGTTCAACAAAAATCTATCATCTATGAATATGCCAAGCACTGGAAATAAAAGATAACGGATGTATTCTTCCAGGCCTTTACAGACTAAAGAAGGGACCAATGTGGCAATAGAGCTAGGCTGATAGGGCATCAATCTTTATACATAAAACAGGTAAACCTGGATGCTGGAGTACTTAGGGAGAACAGCTGACATAGGCTGGAGGGCAGAGGCATCAAAAAATTCAGAGATTCTAATTCTATAATGCCTTATTCCCTGTCATTTTTAAAAGATAGAAAACCAAAATCTAAAGTGGTTTCTTTGAAAAATCCAATTCCAAGCTGTGTAATAAGTAGTGTTACTCCCAGTTCATGCTGGCCATTGCCAACAGACTTTTTTTGTTCACCAACTGCACTGGATACATCTGAAAATACATGGTAGTTTCTCAAGTCCATGCTCCTACTTTGATTCCTTTACTATCTTCTCCTTTTCCCTTGGCTAAGGGTGAATCAATGATGCTCTTCTTTTTGAATTGGTTGTCATGTCCACAATAGGTGTCTTGGAAGAAGGCTGTGGCTCGCCAGTCGGCAGAATTCCCCAGAAGCCAGGAGAGAGATGCACAGTAAAACTGGGAGGGGATATTTGTTGCCAATGACTAACTTTGGCAACACTAAGGTATACTATAAATGTGTTTTTTCCAAGTCTAATTCCATAGCCATTTTTCAAATTTAGTTCAGAATTCTGGATTGTAAAACCATGACATTTTCCATTTGAAAAAGATGTATTATGCAACAGCTAGTTTGAAAAAAAGCAAAATTTCCTATATGGGTGCTAACTTAGAATTAAGTAAACACTGAGCATTAAGATAAGTACCAAACATTTGTAGTAGGATTTCACTTTTAAGGTATACTTAGAAAATCTATTTGTAGCCATTTTTATAGATTACTTGAGTCTTTTTACTGTATACTTGATTGTGGGAAGGAGTAAGCTTTGTCACAGGTGGGAGCAGTCTTGGTGGGCTTTACCCTTGGGCACCCCATGAATACCTTGTGACAGACTGAGTGGAGCCATCCTGGGTTTGGAATTCTGGAAGCAGACCTGAGAACCCCACCTGGTCTATTGTCTTTCTAATGGACCCTCACTGGGAGAAGGAGCCGGTCCTTCCCACGTGACTGAGGGAGTTGGGGAGGGAGAAAAACAAAGTCGGCTGCAGGGAGAGCGTGCAGGAGCAGCGGACAAGCTGGATCAGCACGCCGGCCAGAGAGACACCTAAGGATCCGTCCCGTGGAACGGCTACCGGAAGGTTCACTCTTTCGTCCCTTTAACCTTTTTCCTTCTTTTATAAGCTAGTTGGGTTGCATAATAAAGTTTAATTGCTAAGAAACAGAGTCAACACTTGATTATATACATGCCAGAAGATAGAAGTTATACATACTACTCCAGAAAAGCTTTTAGGTATAGAAAAGGAAGAAATTTATAAAATCATATTTTAAAAGAAATATTTTCCTGTGTAGTCTTGGCAGCCCTGGATCTAACTCACTTTGTACAGTAGACTGGCCTCAAACTCAGAGATCTGTCTGCCTCTGCCTCCTGAGTGATGGGATCAATGATGCTTGCCACCATGCCCGGCTGCTCAGAGAAATATTTTTGCTAAGGATTTTTCGAATTAAGTATCTTCTAGCCACTTACTCCTTAAATGATTTTAAGTAGTCAAGTTAGGCCTGAATGTTAGAATATTGTGCAAAGAGGGGCAGAATATGTCACAGACAATAGGATGAAGGACAGCAAAAGCTGACCTTAGATTCAATAAAAACCATTTCAGCCATTAACTCAAAACAGTTGTAGTTATCTTTACTGGACCCATACTGAACAGAACTACCACCGATCAAACAAGAAAGGCTGGGGTGGGCACCTCACTGTCCTTCCCCCTTTACTCCTGAACTAATGGCTCTTATTAGGTTCTTAGAGAGGAGAAATCAAGGTCTTTAGTTCTGTACCTACTGTTGAGCCCACCAGGTTCCAATGGTGAGCTCGAAAATCATGGTCACAGACAGCCTTAGTTTATCTTACAGGGTTGCAAAGCAAAGCAAATATATCTAAACATGAGAAATGTTTATGTAGAAGAGACAGCATGGATGGGGTAGTAGGGGATTGTGTGGGCAGCATGCATGCCATACATGTTCAAATTTACCTAAGAGCAGTTAATTATTTCAGTAATCATTTGGATTTATATTTCATTGCAGTAAATTTATCATCATAAATACAGCATGGGCTTTGACAGTGCTGACAAGAATTAGATGCAACATTTAAAATCACCCAACATATATTAAGTTTATGGGAGCAGAACATCATTCCATTTGGTATTCTAGTATAATTTTTAAGTAAGAAAATTATTCCACATATTTTTATTTTTATCACCTTTTTCTTTTTTTACATATACATTTATATTATACAATAAACTACATATAGCAAGAAAAATCATGAAACAATCAGGCATTATTTTAATGTTGCATTATAGTGTTTTGGCTATTTGTATTTAGTAACCTTGAAGAAAACATCTTTCCTATTATGGTGAGTCTAAAATTCTGAGTATAAATCAGTATCAATCAAGTTAAATCATCTATCTAGACCTAAAAACATCTTAACTTCTAAACAACTAAGCTTAATTGGAAAACTAAACTATCTGGTCTTCAACCCCATCAGAGACTTGAGAAGGTTATCAGCTTATGAAATGAAAAACTAACAGAGATAGTTTGCTCCCTGAACAGTCATTCAAAATTGTCTATAATGTTGGAGCATCTTCTTCAGCCTTCTGGCCTAGTATATCTGAAAGACATATTTAAGAAGCAGGAATTATTGAGGACTTGCTTACCCTGTCTTGGCAGAGTTTGGCCATTCACTCTGCCTGCTTGCCTAATTTTAAGCATAATTCTGTCTGTGACCAAAACTGAGGACATTTTGCTCAGAGGCTGGTTTGCCATATTTGAAGCCATCTCTATAAGGAGGGTCTTTGATGCTTATCATCTTCTTTGAGGTAGGCTGGGTTTTGCCAGGAGCTAAACTGTCTTATTATCTTTAAGATAATAAAAACATCTTTAAATGCTGTATTCTGTAGGTCTTTGAGGTCTTTGAAGACCTTATCTAACTATTTTACCTTATCTATCTATAGAATTGTATCTATCTGTTAAACCTAGGATGTATATTCTTGTGATAAAAATATACTAGTAATTGACATGACCATGATTTGATCAACTAATAATTGACCTGTATTACTTAATTATCCTCAGCAGACTGTAATAACACTTTCAAAGTATAGAAGTAAATCTTGTATTATAATTGAGTTGTATGGGTACAATACCTCATATCAGAGTCAGTGTGTGTGTGTGTGTGTGTGTATGTGTGTGCGTGTGTATATATATATATGTATATATATACACACATACATATATATATATATATATATATATATAATGTGTATGAAGAATACTCTTAAGTTTGAAATCTATACCAATGTATCAAAATTAAAAATAAGGATAAATGAATTCTTTTTTTTTTTTTTTTTTTTTTTTTGACAATTGTTTTGAAAAACAAATTCTTAACCTGGCATTGAAAAGTTTAAGAAATTCCATCTGGTGCAGTAAGAAAGACTGCCTGGAAGGTGAGAGGGAATTCCATGAAATATGCATTGAGAAGAGAAAAACGTCATATGGATAGGACCATAAGGGGTGATTTCAAATCATAAAAGAAGTGTTGGGAATTTTGGTAAAAATAATAATTTTCTCAAATCTAATGAAAACATAGTGAGTTACACAGATGATGTTTGGGTGTCTGTGTCCTTGTCATTTCTATACTTTATTAAACAACCAGCCTTTTACTTTAGAGATAAGATAATTTTACACAAAGAAAATTTTGAAATGTAAATCCCAATGTGGAATTTGATTAGATGGAAGCAAGAAAATGGATAATATAACTCGTAGGAGGGAAAAAAGTCCAAGAACATACAGTAACTTGAAAGAACAAAAGTAAAGTAGATTAACTTTAGACATTTTGAAAGGAGAGGTTAAAATGATCAATGTTGAAAACTGAGATTGTTACTACAAGGAAGAAAGTGAGCTCCGTACTTTGTATTCAGTTCCCAAGCCTTAAGGACCAGCATTTCATCTCTAGGCGAATGGTCTACGCAGGCACCAGATGTTTCCATCCTAATATCCGGTGAAATTTCCCCCAGCTTTCCTGAGATCCTGTAGGATATTGATGGGTAACCAAATCCATGTCATGAATAAATCTTCAAATTTGCATGAATATTGTTAGCAAATGGATGTATACCAACTATTTTCCTTTTTAGATTTGTTTATAGGGCACAGGAAATGAATTTCTCTCAGAAGAGTCAGCTTTTATTGCAAAAAAATGACTCTTACTCATAGCAAACAATAACATTGCATTCTCTGTTTTCTTTATACTGATCAGATAATGTTTGGGGAGTTTTTTCAATATTTGACATTGAAAAGTAGAACTTAAATTAAGCCACCAACCACCTATGTTTTAAATTACACAATATTCAAGTGTTTGTTTTCTTTCATGTTTTTTAAAAAAGTCTGATCTGTCTTTGTTTATTTATTGAATTTATTCAGATTACACCTCAATTGTTTTCCCCTCACTTGTATCCTCCCATTCCTCCTTCCCTCCCTCTGGCTTTCACCTTATTCCTCTCCCCTAGGTCTGTGACCGGATGGGACCTCCTCCCCCACCATATGGTCGTAGACTATCAAGTCTCATCTTGGTAGCCTGCTTAGCCTTTCTCTGAGTGCCACCATGTCTCCCCACCAAAGGGAACTTGTCAAATACGGGGCACCAGAGTTCATGTTAGAGTCAGTCCCTGCTCTCCACACAACTGTGGAGAATGTCTTATCTATTGGTTAGATCTGAGTAGGGGTTCAATGTTTACTGCATGTATTGTCCTTGGTTGATACAGTAGTTTGAGCAGAGCCCCCTGTGTCCATATCCGCCCAACATGATGTTCTTCTTGTAGGTTTCTAGGACCCTCTGGATCCTTCTATTTCCCCATTCTCCCATACTTCTCCTACCTAGAGTCCCAATAGGAAGTCCTACATCTATCCCAATCTCCGGATACATGAAGACTTTCAGTGGACATCCCTTTGGCCTAGTGTCCAGTTATAAGTGAGTATATATTATGTGAGTATTTCTGTTTCTGGGTTAACTCACTCAGTATGATTTCTAGTTCCACCCATTTGTTCACAAATTTCTGGATTTCCTTGTTTTTAATAGCTGAGTAGCATTCCACAGTGTAAATGTACCACAGTTTCTCTATCCATTCTTCGATTCAGGGACATTTAGGTCATTTTCAGGTTCTGGCTATTATGAATAAGGCTGCTAATCCAGTCTTAAAAATTGCCAACTGTGTTTCTATTTTTTTTAATGGATTTGTAAAGGAGTTTGCAAACAAGCATCTTTCTACAACAAAGCTAAAGCTCAACTATCTTTTTCCTTGCTCTGGTTAAGTGGTTGCAATAGATTAGCTCATTTTCCAGATCTGAAAAAATTAAATAAAGGAAAATATGATTATGAATATTCTTTTATAATACCAAAGCCTGTCCTCTATAAAACCTAAACGTGATTATTGAATATTTGTATATAGGAGATAACTATAAATTTGGTTGTTTTGTGGCATTAATGAAATAGCAATAACTATTTCATTTTCAATTATTAAATTTTCATGATCTCAAACATACATGATATGATTGGACTGTGTTATTAAATGAGATAAATGTAGCTGATACAAAGAGAAACAGAAGGCCTATCTCCAAAAATATATGTCTCTGGTGCCATAGGGTTCAGTTTTGGGAGAGGAATGCATCTGGAGTGGTCAACAGAACAGTTGATTAAAAGGCACAATTAAAGCCATCTGCATGTACCTAGATTTTGGTGGGAGTTAGGAACTCTGGGAAACACACAAACTCATTCTCTGTATCCATATCATACTGTAGGTATGTCGGTGCTCATATTCAACAGCCTATCTCCAAGTACATGTACCTATGTCGAAATGTATTCCATCCCAGAACATCAGTACCCATCTGCTCAACATAATACTACCTCATATCATACAACAACATAAGCATTTTTATTCCTATAATTTCTGAGTTTTACAATTCTTGAACAGTATATCAAGTAAAGAGTTTAGTCATAACCTAGAGGAATATGAAACATGTGGGGAATATCCTCTTCAAGCTATGACCTTCAGTTAGGCTATATATGATGAAGTAAATATAAACTCAAGTATATAGAATTTCCTTTTAAAAGTCAGAAAATCAAAGACTGATTCTTTTATAGGAACTAAACATTAGATATTTAGAAGTTAATTTTATTTAGTATCATTAGACTTAAAGCCCATTAGAAATATTAGCAAAAAATGATAATGCAAAAGAAATGTTATCTAAGTGTGAGACTATGTGGATTTTCACAATGGTAATACTGCGTGTAATGGAATGTTTTTATGTCAAAGTTATGTTCTTATTAAAATATTGATTAAATTCATTCATGTGGGGCCTGGGAGATGGCTCAGATGGAAAAATGTAGTTGCAGAATCATGAACCTGAGTTCACACCCCCCCACACATTTTCATATAAAAGATGGAGCAGCTCATGTCTAGCACCCTGTACTGAAGGGTTGGGTATGGATCCCTGGAGCTCACTGGCCATGCAGTCAAGCTAAGCCCATGAGCCCAAGGTTCAGTGAAAGACCTTGTCACTTATTAGGAAAGGGAGCCCAAGTTGGATATCTCCATTGAGTCTCTACCCTCGGAGCTCAGGGGAACCCCAATGGAACAGAGAAAGGAAAGACTGTAGGAGTCAGAGAGGATCGAGAAGTCCCTGAGAACATGACCCATTGAATTAACTAAGAATGGCTAATATGGGTAAACAGAGACTGAAGTGGCAATCACAGAGCCTGCATGTGACTGTACCAGGTCATCTGTGTTTACGTTATGACTGTTAGCTTAGTGTTTTGTGGGACTTCTAACAGTGGGAGCATGTTGTTTCTTATTCTTTTGCATACAACTGGGACTCTTTTCTTCTTATTGGGTTTCTTTTTTCAGCCTCAATATGAGGGCCTTTGCCTAGTCCTAATGTATCTTGTTTCTTCCTGTTTAGTTGTCTTTTGCAGGCCAGCTCTTTTCTGAAGGGAACTGGAAGATAAGTGAATCTGGAGGACAAGAGAGGTGAAGAGAGCTAGCAGGAATGGAGTGAGGGGAAACTGCTCCCGGGATGTTTCTATTTTCAACTTAAAAAAAGAAAAAGAAAGAAAGACCCTGTCTCAGCAAATAAGGTGAAGAGCTGTGAAAGATGCAATGAGTCAGCTTCTCATTTCTATGTCTAATGTACAAATGTGCATACACACACATACACATACACACACACATTTGTACAAGCAAATACATAAATAGCATACAGTGCACGCACACACACACATCACCATCATCATCTTTAAGTAAAGTATGCAAAGTTTCATCTCTTTCCACATTACAAAACAAAAGTGTCTACTTTTATCACAAGACTATACATTGTAGGTGAAGCAGATAGATGTGATTCTATAGAAAGATAAGATAGGATAGTTAGATAAGGTCTTCTAAAGCCTCAGAGACATGAAGAACATGGCATTTAAATATGTTTTTATTATTTTAAAGATTCACTGACAATGAGACAGGTTAACTCTTGGCAGCACCCAGCCTAACTCAAAGAAGATGATGAGCATCAAAGAATCTCCTTATGGTGATGGCTTCTAATGTGACAAACATGCCTCTGGGCAAAATGTCCTCATTTCTACCACAGACAAAATTCTGCCTGAAAAAGAACAAGTTTGGATGTAAGCAGAGTCAACGGCCAAACTCTGAAAAGTCAGGGTAAGCAAATCCTCCATAGTTCCTGCCTCACAAATATGTCTGTCAGATATATTGGGCCAGAAGGCTGAAGAAGATGCTCCAACATTATAGAGAGTTTTTGATTACTATTCAGGTAGAAAATTGTCTCTGTCATCTTCTCATTTGGAAAGCTATTAACCTGCACTCTGGGTATACTCAGGTAATCAAGTTTATTCCTTCTCAAGTCTCTGATGGAGGTGAAGACCAAGTAGCTTCGTGTACAATGAAGCTTAGTTGTTTAGGGGCTAAGAGGCTTTTAGGTCTAGATACATGTTTTAAGTTTATAATGACAAGATGTGATAGAGATTGATCTACATTCAGAATTTTAGATGCACTGAGAAAGATGTTTTCTTTAAGCATGTCAAATACAAAGCCAAAACACTAAGAATATAACATTTATATAATTCTTGATTGTGCCATTGTTCTTCTTGCTATAATAGGTAGTTTATTGTATATATGTGTAATAATATAAATGTATATGTAAAAATAAAAAATGTTCAATTAATAAAAATAAACAAAGACTGTATTTCCAGGAAACGAGACAGCCTTTGAAGGACAGCATAGAATCATGTACAGAAAAATCCACAGAGGAAATCAGTGCTTTGGCTCCTAAAACTCAAGAGGAACAAGTTATTTTTTCTTGTTTTACACAGACACACACACACACATACACACACACACACACACACACACACACATATACCTATATAATAAAGTATCTAAGTAAAATAATGGGTGTCAAATCAAAACTTGTGTGGGGTAGCATTCAAATAAACTACTTTCCAAACCAGGAAGCTACTGGTACCAATAAAACTTCCATAACTGGGGATGAGGCAAGGGAGGGAAATGTTGTAAATGTGGGAAGGACTGTAAGCTTTGTCACAGGTGAAAGCAATCTTGGCGGGCTTTATCCTTGGACACACCACGGATACCTTGAGATAGACTGGTTGGAGCCATCCTGGGCCTGGAATTCAGAAAGCGGACTTGGGGACTCCATCTGGACTATCGTTTTTCTAATCGACGCTCAATGGGAGAAGGAGGCTGTCCTTCGCACGTGACACAAACAGACAAAATAACAACAACAACAGGTTCAGATCGGACTTGAGCGCATGTAGATCAACAAACAGGCCAAACCAACACACAGGCCAGAGACACCTAGGGACCTGTCCCGTGAAAGGAATACTGAAAGGTTCACTCTTTTTTCCCTTTAACCTTTTTTCCCTCTTGTGTGTAAGCTAGTTGGGTTGTATAATAAAGTTTAATTTTTAAAAAACAAAACCTACATGTAAATGTTATTTATATATGCAATTCTACCTTTAACAAATATTCCCAGCACAGCATGGTTGTTGTATATGGGTGCTGAAAAGGCCTTGACAGGCTTCCAAAGAATGATCTATAGGAATACTGAGGCTGTGCATGAACAGAGACTAAATGTCTTTTATTACTCAGCAAATGTTGAAGATCTGTTATTACATTGTTTGATTAGGCTCTAGATACCAGTGTCTAGAACATGTATCATTTTTAACTTATTATCACAATTAATGTATCCAAGTAGATATAGTCTAATGAACAAGGCATCCAACAGCAATTTTAGTACAAAATGGCAAGAATCCTGACACAACTAATGCAGGAGTGTCTCATACTTCTGCTTGTTTACAGCATTTTGTAGGAGGATCAGATTAATCTTTTTAGCAGAATTGCAGCTATTCTGGCTCAAACTCCTCTCCACATTTAATGCTAATTATTGGTTTTAACAAAATCTCAATCATTAGATTATACCAAGGAAGAATTGGGAGCCAGATTCCAGGGTGAAAGCCTGCTAACTCAGAGAGGCAGTGAACGCATCCAGGTGACCTTCCTCCTCAGCGAACATCCAAGAAGGAAAAGGAAGCCTTTTTCCTCATGCCTTCTCAGGAAAAATAAAAATAAAAATAAAGGAAAACAAAACAAAAACTCAGAATTAATGTCTCTCCCTTCTACTTCCTGTGTGTCTCTCTATTCGTCCTCCTGACTTCCTTTTACTTTCTCTGTTTTTTTTTTTTTTTTCCTCTTATGTTCACTATCTCTCAACTGGTTGCTTGTTCTTCCTCTTGACCTAAAGTTGATTTTACTTAATTCAAGCAGAAAGCTTTTGGGTTAAAAGTTCATAGCATGATCAACTATCCTGGAACAGAGGAAGGTAATGAATAATTGGGGAAACCCAAGATTTTCATCTTAAACTTAGCTCCAGGACATCATCTCTTAAAGTTGTTTTACAAATTAAGCAGTTATAAAAATGGTTTGGAAAAATACATCATGTTCATCAAATACAAACAATTATTATTTAGCACAAAGTCTCCCAGACCCTTCTTCACTCACACAACATTTTTTTTGTGTGTGTAAGTAGAGTTGTATCACAGCTCTCTTTAAGAGGGGTCTATCAGAGTGTACACTAGCACAAAGGAAAAGAAAAGGTCACATTACAATGTGTGGGCAGAAACCTTTTCTGTCTTTTATTACCCCTTTCACATAGGGCTGTGTTAACAGTGTCCTGGAGGAATATTTCTTCTTCCACAAAACGTTTTCAGATCAACCAAGTGCTAAACAATATCACAAACCTGAAGCCTTTGTATTTCAAGAGTGCAATAAGGGTGGAGAATAAGAGGACCATGGTTTCTCCAGAGCAAGAATGTTTCTGAGTTCATATGTAATACTGAACAATTAATTGAAGCTGCTAATGGCACAATACCTGAGCAACTTGCCCAGAGCAATACACCTGTGTTAAACAACATCAGAAATGGAAACTTCTGAAGCTAATTACACAGCATCTTGACAAGAGACTCTTAAGCTATGAAGACTCTTCTGTGATTTTTGCCAACATAACCCATATTTTGCCAGTTATAATTTTTAAAAAGTAGGTGGGATGGGGAAGCAGATCCCAGACTCATTTAAAGTTTCAGATTATTTTTAAGACCATATATTTATAATCATGTACTTCCTTAATTTAAACATTTCACTGAAAATCAGTCCCATAAAAATTATATGTGTTTTGTGATTTTAAGTACTATGTATCTCTCAAATTGAAGGTTTTACATCTCATTTTAACTTTAGCCTTGGTTTTAACTTGGTGCTTTTCAAATCCAGCTCTCAACCAGAAACACACAGAGCTCTTTTAATATTGATTCCCACCTCCTGCTCTTACTGATTCCAGTTTTTGTTGAGTCTGGAAAGTTCTGTTTGTTAGGTGCTTCTTTCATAGTCTCAGTGTGGATATGGGGACGCTTACTGTTGCCATCACAACAAGTCCTTTCAATTATGTCTTTTCCATTAAACATAGAAACAAGAAGACTGCCATGTCGATGTATGACCATTCTCATTAAGGGCTTTCCCTGGATGTTCTTTGTGACAATAGAGATAAACTCTCAATTGTAATTCCCATAGGAACGTCTGCTGCTGACAGCTGCCACCAACTTGAACACTCTCTTAAGATTCATCTAACATTGAAAAAAACCCTTAAAATTAAAAAGTGCCCTTTAGTCACTAAGACCATTCAGTAAGTCAGTCAATTATATGCCTGCAAAGAGTCTGATCAGTGAGCTTCTGGTGTGAATACAGGTTGCAAAGGTCTCCCAGAATGTTCATATGATTCGATGGTCTCCTAATGAGTTTATCACTGGATAGAATCCGCAAAGTTAACAATAAAGAAGAAAAAAGAAAGAAGAAAGAAAGAAAGATAGATCTCAAGAAAAGCTTTTCACACAGAAAACTTAACAAGGAAAACCAGATGCCTTATAGAAAACAGAAGCCTGAGGTTGTCAACACTGAAATACTGTCAGCTAAGCCCCAACTTGTGTTTTCAGATTCTTGTTTTCTTTTGTTTTTTCATACAGGCTTTCTCTGTGTGGCCTTGGCTGTCCTAGACTTGCTTTGTAGACTAGGCTGGCCTCAAACTCACAGCAATCTGCCTGCCTCTGCCTCCCGAGTGCTGGGATTAAAGGCGTGTGCCACTACACCCGGCTCAGATTCTTATTCCATTAGTGTATCTGGAGTTTTAATCTTAGGAAATTATTTTCAAATTTTAAATTAAGAAGATACTAACCATGTTGTTCGTTGATTCAAACCTTATTCTAATGTCTAGGGAATGGGTAAGTGTACGGCTCAGTTGGCAGTGCTGGCCTAGCATGCATAAACAGAGTTTATCAATATCCCATAAAGTTAATGTGATGCTACTTTCCTGTAATACCGGCCCTTTGAGGTAAAAATGTGAGGATTAAAAGTCAACTCATCCTTTGATACAAAAATAATTTTGAAACCAACCTAAGCTACATAAAATCCTTCTAAAAATACAATATTTGAGGAAAGAACATAGAATTTTTTATTTGTCAAAGAATCATTATATTATCAGGAGAAATATGTTTAAGTAAGTCATCTGGTATAGGAATAACTGAGAGCTGATTACTTTATGCATGCAATGAGACAAGGAGACTCTGTGGAGGGAAAGCACATGATTTTATAGGTGTGAAATTGGACTTGAGAAAAACAGACAGATCATACACACTTTGACTAAAATGATGAAAATCTAGGAAACCCAATGAAATGTGCATGAAGAAATTGCTGACAGATATCCCTGTTCTATGGTGGTACGGTAAGAGCATGTCCTTCCAAGAGATTTTCCTGTTAACAAGATCTGTGTCTTAGACTTGGGAAAACAAACCAGAGGGAAAAGAGTGAGTGAGAGTCTGTGTGTAAATCAATAAATAGTACTTGAATATTTCAATAAAAATAATTTTATATAACTGAAAAATAATTACTGAATACCAGGTTAACTCAAGGAATGTCAAATGTTTATTATAATTTTGGTATTCTGTCACCCACTGGGATTTATTTTTGATTATCATACATTAAAATGTCTGTTTTTGAAAAAAATAAGCTACTGAGATGTACAAACACGTGGTTAAGCACTCTCATGTACTCCCAGAAGCCATAGTAACCACATTTTGTATCTATTTTTATAATATGTAATCATGCCCTAGTTTCTAGAGGCATAAGCAGAAGTTTCCTACCACATCAATGTCCCTGAATAACAGTATCACTTTGGTACAGACAACTTCATAAAACCCAAGAAAGAATGAAACAATGAAACTATTCTGGAAAAGATTACAAATTTAATTGTACACATTAAAAATTGGGCTAATCTGAGAAAATGAATTTTGTACACTTAAGGGAGATGAAAAACATTATTATCTGTGGCTTTCAATATTAAATAAAAGCTATCTTAGCTTTCCAACAGTACAACTGTATTTAATTTTAACCACATATCATTAACATTCTTTAAAAAGAATAATATGCATTAAAAAACAATGAGTGGAAGTAAAATAACCAAAGACACAGGAATAAAATGCATTTTATATGATGCTAACTCTCCAGTTAATTGTCAAAACAATAAAGCAATATTGAGTGGACCTGAGTACCACTGTCAAAAATGTTAGAGACATCTCAGGAAATACCCAAGTAATTAGTTCTGACTAATGAAATTTGTTTGGATATTGGGGTAGAGATTGCACTGGGAACAAGTAGAAAAAGTGACAGAGAGCACAAGTTACCTCTAGACATTAACACAGAGAACAGTAGCTACTCCTGTAGGTCTGAATTTCATTGTTGGTAATGTGAGGCCATGAATTACTTTGGGAAGCAGAAAAATGGCAAAGAACAAAAAGGAATCCCCAGAGATGATAGAAAATAAAAGGATAGCAAATGGAAAGACACATTACTCACCACCCAAGTGTCAATGTAAGAAACAGAAGTTCAGAAATTACATTTCATATAAGAAAACACCTGCCCTGTATGACCCATTTCTCTACCTTTCTTCTTCCTTGCTTTCTTTTCTTTTCTTTTTCTTTTTTCTTTTTTTCTTTTTTGGTGTGTGTGTGTGTGTGTGTGTGTGTGTGTGTGTGTGTGTGTGTGTAAAGAGGCTATGGGTAGGGGTAGACTGGACTTTCTGAACAATTAACTGGAGATCTCTGTTCCTCCATCTTAGCATATTGAAGTTACATCCAGGTAGAATTCTCTCAACATCCCCAAAATATCAAGAAAATTATGCTGTAATCACATATTGACAATCATAGTTTTTCTGTTGATGTGGAAAGATACTAACCCAAAGATCCTTGGGGAGGAAAAGGGTTTATTTCATGCAAGTTTCCCAGTGACAGTCATCGACATCATCTAGGGAATCCAAGGCAGCAGCCCAAAACAAGAGCCTAGGGATACAAACTGATGCCAACACCAGCAGCAAAGCTGCCTCCTAGCTTCCTTTCCACGGCCTGGTCAGCCTGCTTTCTTCTATAAGCCTGGAGCCCCAGCCCAGGGCCTATGCCCTCACATAAAATAGTAATCAAGAATAACCCACAAACATGCCAACAGGCCAGTCTGAAGGACTGAGGTTCTTTCTTCCCAAGTGACCAGAATTTATGGAGCTGACAAAAGCTAATCAACACAGCAAATCAACACAGTTTGTCTGAAGCCATAAGGTGGCTACATTTAGCATTATCTTCACTCCATTTATAAAGTTATTACTTCCCATTCCACACCCAGCACCCCATCCTCTCTACAGTCAGGCAGTTTTACAACAGCAACAGTAATTTATAACCTCAACATAATTTTCTCTATGGTAGTTACCATTATAAACATAATCTTTTGACAATTTCCAAGACTCTATTGTAGTATATAATTTTCCATAGTTCTTCATGAATAAACTTATATCTAATAGATAAAGTTTTAAATCATACATAGAACATCTTGCTGAAATTTGAGAGTTACAAAACACCAGCCACATACAGATTCTAGAAAAATGAAGAGAATTCTGTCATGAAAATACTTCAAGTACATCTGTCAAAATTAGATAAAAGAATGCAGATGAGAGAATCAGAGGGAGTCTGTCTGGAGCTTTACAAAGGAAACACCTTCTAGTCCCAACCTTCTCTTTTCAGCTCTATCTCCTGCATGAAGATGCAGATCCATACATTCAAAGACTCATTAGAGGTAAAGCTTCAAAGAGCCATCTGTCCACTAAAGACAGTATGTATAGTCCAGGGACACAGCATTGAGTGAGCTGGAAAAGAGACACAGAAGGGGGTGGGGGTAGAGGTGAATGATAGAATACAATGATTATATATTACATAAAATAAATATTCAAGTTATAGGAATTTTCCATTTCAACTTACAATTATGGGTACACTCAAATTAGATAAAGAATTGATTTAAATCTTAATCTCAAGTAGACAAATATTAATCCAGACTGCTCAATTAAATAGAATCTGCCATAGATGTTCATGTACTATTACCTCAACCTCTTACAAAACTTACTCCCAAGAATGGATATTTGTGTAATTTTTAATTGATGATGTAAATGGTTTATGGGGAATTATTGCCATGCATGCAGTTGTGTATACCCTAAGGTCTTTGAATGTTCCATGAAATGGCCAGTGCCTTTCCAGTAAAAGAAACACTATTTCTACTCACAAAAGACAGTATGATGACATCTGATTAGTTCTGCTCCTTGGTGTTATAAGTGTTGCTTACAAACAGTGACGTGACAAGCAAAGCTTCGTCTTTTGTAATGAGTAGTGTGCAGATTAATCTTACTCTTCTAATTGTTCTTTGATTGCAAATACTAATGCCACATCCTAAAACTTGGAAAATATTCAGCTCAATGGCAAATTGGTCTCTTTTTTAATTCCATAAAAAGCATAAAAATAAAAATTATTACATTAATCATTTTTGTTTATATTGGTCATAATTGTAGGAGTACAACAGAAAGTTAGAGCCTAACATTTCTTTAAAAAAAAAAAACAAAAAAAACAAAAACCTCTAATACCCATGACTGCATTATGTGTTTTATTTTTTATTTTTTAACATATTTTATTAATTTATTCTTTTTTTGTTTTTGTTTTTGTTTTTGTTTTTGGTTTTTGAGACAGGGTCTGTCTGTGTAGCCTTGGCTGTCCTGGACTCACTTTGTAGACCAGGCTGGCCTCAAACTCACAGCGATCGGCCTGCCTCTGCCTCCCAAGTGCTGGGATTAAAGGCGTGCGCCACCACACCCGGCCTATTAATTTAATCTTGAGAACTTAAAATATGCTAAGCAGAGTTGTGTTTTACATTTTAGATATAATTAACCCTCAAACACAGGGCCACTCATCAGATATGTGAATGACAGTAACTGAAAGTAATTCCCACAACAAATATATGACAGGCCCTATGTAGAAATCAGGTGTATTCGTACTGCTAAAAGCATTTTCACAGGTACTGAAGATGACAAAGAAAGACTCTAGCAGTCATTCATTCCCTGGATGGGTCATGGTAGGGTAGATGTTAAAGTAAAATAATCACTGCACTGGTACTAGATCGCTCGGAGAACTGCCAGTTTGCTTCACTGCCAGCTGCTTAGAACCCAGGTAGGATCCTGACTAAGCTCCCATTTCTCAACCAAAAGTACAGGAAAATGCCTGGTTAACCCAACAAGTTTCTGTGATTGATTTTTTAAAACTAACCCACTCATAGGAAATGAAATTGTCTATGGAGGAACAAAGACAAAACGTATGCAGGTGAGAAATTTCCAGAGAGTTAACCAAAATATTCTAAGGAAAGCATTATTGCTGCGTATGTAAAATAGGTCTCGTTAAAAGATACACTTATATTTGTATATAATACATCATTTTATATCTGTGTACTATGTGTTTAGACATTGTCTTTTATATCAATACCAATATATAGGCAGCTGTGGAGGAATGTCTTGAGTGTTGATGTAACAATTGTCAATAAAGCACTGTTTAGCCAATCAGCTGGGCAGAAGGACAGAAAGTGGAAGGCGGGACTTCCTGGAGAGGGGGAGGAGCTGAGAGTAAGAGTTGATGGTTGACAATTGACAGGGGAGAGTAGGAGGAGAGAAGCCACCCAAAAAGTACCAGATTGGCAAGTGCTTTGGATATATGTAGGTTATGAAGATTAGAGTAGTTTATTTTAGTTTATTGTTAGATTAGCAGAAGTTTAGATTCTGCCCAGCGTGGTGCTTTGAATTATGTTTCAGTTTCTTTCTTTCTTTCTTTCTTTCTTTCTTTCTTTCTTTCTTTCTTTCTTTCTTTTTTCTTTTTTCTTTATTTCTTTCTTTTCTTTCTTCTTTCTTTCTTTCTTTCTTTCTTTCTTTCTTTCTTTCTTTCTTTCTTTCTTTCTTTTCTAGTTTTTTGAGACAGGGTTTCTCTGTGTCGGCTTGCCTGTCCTAGACTTGCTTTGTAGACCAGACTGGCCTCGAACTAACAGTAATCTGCCTCCCAGGTGCTGAGATTAAAGGGGTGTGCCACCACACCCAGCTCAGGTGTCAGTTATTTTGCTTCATAAGTCAAACAGATACAATTCATTGTAACAAATGAGTGCCCAACGAATTTAGAGTATCTACACTCTTTTTTTAAAAAAACATACTTTGTTATAGTTTGGGTGGGGGGGCGGAATAGCTCCCTAAGAGATAATCCAAATTATATAATAGAGACTGCTATGGTTCCTCTCCAAGGCATTTTGGCAGAAAGATCCTGGATCCTTTTTGGCTTTTTTTTTTTTTTTTTTTTTTTTTTGGCTTTTGTTGTTCAGCAGGAAAGGCAGAAAGCTGAGAGATGTCAGGCTGTTACCAACAATGAGAAGGAAAGAAGGAACCAAATTCTTTCCCTTAGCATTGATAGCGGCTGAAATTAAGATCTCATTAGCTGCAAGGTGTTTGTAAACTCTTTCTGGAAAAGGTTCACATATGGAAATTAGCAATAATAAATTCAAAAGAAGAGTGGACAGGGCTTTGTTTACTGAAGCCTAAATTGACGAAACTGACCCAAGACTTAGAATTTTTTGTTAACTTTTAAATTTTACTTGAAGTTTCTGTGGATTTTGATTTGAATTGAGATGAAATATTTGTGCAGGCAGTGGTGGCACACACTCTTAATGTTAACACAATGGAGAAAAAGACAGGTGGATCTCTATGAGTTCTAGAGGAGCCTGGTCTCCACAGGGCATGATCGCCGGCTAATAAGTTACTTGCAGAGACCGCCTAGGATTTAAACTGACAATTTTTTCCTTTGTATGGTGAGTTGAGGTGTCACTGTTCTGGCAGATGGCTTATCATTCTAAATGTGAGCTAATTTCACAGGGGACAGGTGGCAGTCATACCAAGTGCAAAAAGACACTGAAGACTTCCATGTGACAAAGCACATGTCAGCCTAGTTACGTCCCAAAAGCTCAAAGGATACAATTCATATACTTAAAAGGGTAAACTCAATGCCTTTTATTTTGCTCAAGGCAACTGGCTTGTCTCTAAAATGAGATACATTTTCTTGGGAGACAGGTAGCAGCCTGGCCTATACATCAGGTGCCATAGAGCCTAGAAAGGACATTTAGAACTAAAAGGTGAAAGTGTCTATCCCTAATGGAGAGAAAGGGTGAGACAAAACCACCCACAACCAATGTAAAAACCCAGGTACAAGATGCCTAGGGTATGCATAAGTTTATGCAAAGCTTAATGTCAGGGCAACCAGCTTTTTTCTAAAATGGAATGCACTTTCTCAGGAGACAGGCAGCTGCCTGGCCTATACATCAGGTGCCAGAGACGCTGGAGAAGGACATTTAGAACTATACAATCTTGTTTTGATTTCAATTAAATAATGATTGTATGTTTTTTTAGTAATGGTAATATTATACTTCCTCTTTGAAAGAGGTAAAAATGAAACAGACTGGATAAAAAGGAGACTGCTAACTTAAGTCAGTCAATACGTACAATAATTTAAACTACAGAACCAGCCTTGATTGTTGTGTGCATCCTGCACACCTCATGCATTTACAGTTTTAAAAGTGTATAATACTTGTGAGAAAATATATATTTTCAGACCAAAAGTACCGGACAATGATGCTGCATCAGACCCAACAGGATTCATCCTCCAGCATGCTGAGATGCTGACATCCTGCATTCTTCATGTTCCATCCACAAGTGCTTCGGTTGCTGCTCATCATCAGAACAGAACAGCTCCCAGGACAGTTTCCAAGAAAGTTGCTGATTCCAATTGGTCCAGCATTTCAGACTGCCCCGCACAAGACTTTTATTAAGCCTAAATTTCTCAATATTTAGAGACTGGACCGCGAATGCTATCTCTAGCTTGTTTAACCATTCTCCCATTTTTATTTGGGCCCCTACATAGGTATTATTCTTCCCAAATCAGCCAGAAGAAGCCTTAAGAGAGCAGCGTCCCATTTCCCTTAAGGGGGGTTGGGTAAAGTTTGGGGCTATGGATGTTTATTTCCATTGGAAATTGGTTATGTTATTATTGGTCTTATTCAGAGAAAACAAGATTGGATTCAGGGATTTTTCTCTGAGAATATAGAAATATATAGGGATGACAGGACAAAAGGTAGATTATTGAATCTACTCTTCAACTTAAGGCTTTAGTTGTTACTCACAAGGCTGTTTTTAATTCATTGGTATAGAAATTTGAATATTGATATAAAATAAGTTTAATTTTAATTCATTGTACTATTCAATTTTACCACAAGAATATACATCCTAGGGTCTATAGCTAGATAAGGTCTTCAAAAACCTCAGAGACCTAAAGAATAATGCATTTAAAGATTTTTGTTTTGTTTTGAGGATTCATTGAAAATGAGACAGGTTGACTCCTGGCAACACCCAGCCTTCCTCAAAGAAGGTAATGAGCATCGAGGCACCTCCTTTTGGAGATGGTTTCAGATGTAGCAAACCAGCCTCTTGGCATACATATCCTTGTTTTCTGTCACAGACAGAATTCTCCCTGAAATGGGCAAGCTTGGATGCAGATGGAGTCGACAGCCAAACTGCGAAGACAGGGTACTCAAGTCCTCAATAGTCCCTGCTTCACAAATATGTCTGTCAGATATACTGGACCAGAAGACTGAAGATGATATTCCAACATATTAGAGAGTTTTGAGTGACTAATCAGGCAGCAAAGTTTCCCTGTTATTTTTCATTTTGGAAGTTGCTAACCTGCACTTCCTGTTTACTCAGGTAATTAATTTTATTCCTTCTCAGGTCTCTGATGAGGTTGAAGACAACAAAACATTATAACATGAATGTAATGATTGTTTTGTGGTTCTTGTGTGTGTATGTTGTATATTGTAATAATATCAGTGTATAGGTAAAAGGCTTTTTTATTAGATTAAAAAGGGGAATTGTGGAGGAATGTCCTGTGTGCATGTAACAACTGTCAACAAAGTGCTGTTTTGTCAATCAGCTGAGCATAAGGACAGAAAGTGGAAGGCAGGACTTCCTGGAGAGGAGGAGGAGCTGAAAGTTGACAGTTAAGAGTTGATGGTTGACAGTTGATAGGGGAAAAGTTGGAAGAGAGAAGCCACCCAAGAAGTACCAGATTGGCAAGTGCTTGGGATATATGTAGGTTATGAGGACTAGAGTAGTTCATTTTAGTTTATTGTTAGGTTAGTAGCAGTTTAGATTCTGGCCAACATAGTGCTTGCAGCTTTGAATTATGTTTCAGTCTCTTTGTGTCAGTTTTTGGCTTCCTAGTTTGAACAGATACAATTTATTGTAACCAGCAGCTACAGATTTTGTTTTTTTTATAAATATTATATGTGCATAAATCTATATGCACACATGCTGAAATTTCATGTTTTGTATTCACACATGCAGAGGCATACTCTGTATATGTGAATTTGGGCATTCTGAAACGTGAGCCTAGCAAATTATGCATCAATATGGAGGTATAAAAGAAGAAAGCCAAGTTTCCAGTCTTGACATACATTTTAATGTTATTGTGACAATTGTTTTTTTTTTTTTACCTTATGCTACATTTATTTTAATACTTTGAATCTAACTAGATTCACCCTCATTCAGATAAGTACAATCCTTTTTTTTTCTTTCATCATATTGTAAGTCCTTTGTCTTGTAAAAATCAGTTTAATTTAGTCCAGTCAGTAACACTTCAAGAGCTGCCAGCTTCCTTCACTCCTCGCTGCTTTCAATCTGGATGTTACTTGCATTTTGACTGTTGATGGCTCAGATTGTTGTTATTTCATAATATGTGATAAAGCAGAAGTCAAATGTCAAATGAAATAGTTCATATCTTTAGGATATCAGAAATATTTATTTTACAATTAATACATTTTTCTTAATTTATGTCCTTTCTCAATACATCTAAACTGACCCATCCTTGGGTTGGTCACCTTGTTTTGCTTTTCAGTGTTAGGTATTGAATCTGGGGCCTTATGTGTACACTGGAGGCACTCTGCCACATTCTACCCTCAGCCTTAGGACTGATCAGATTGGCTCTACAAACAAAAGCACAAATATGAGTGTCGTTCAAGGATATGAGTTATATAAATAACATCTATCACTGGCCTTTTACAGAATACAGTAAAGATCAATATATTTTAAAAATTGCAGAAGAAACTAAAATTCTATTTTTACATAAAAATATATTCTAGAATATTAATATATAGACCATATAATAACAGCATTTTTATTTTTTAATTATTCACCTTACATCCCTGTCATAGTTCCCTCCCTCCTCTCCTTCTGGCCCCACCCTCCATCCTCCCTCCCTGTTTCCCTTGTCGCCCTCCCCTACTCCTACCCAAGCACCCCAACATACCAAATCATATCAGGACTGAGCACATCCTCTTCCCCTGTGGCCCAGTGAGGTAGCCCCACCAGGGGAAAGTAATTTTTAAAAACGTGCAATGGAGTCCATGTGAGAGTCAGCCCTTATTAAGGGACCAATATAAGAACTGAAATAAGAGCATATTCATTAAGCTACAGCAAAATACAAATCTCAGAGATTTATGGTGACTGTATACAGGTATGTGCACATGAGTGCAGGTACCCTTGGTTTTGAGCTACATGAGATGGATATGAGAATCGAAATCATGTCCTTTGCAAGAACAGCAACCTCTAAGCCATCTCTCTATCCCTCCAAGTCCAACTTTTATATTGACTCCTATTACTTAAGTCATTTTGAAGGAGTGTCAGGAAGGTAGACTCATGATTACTATTTGAGAATCAAGATTTGGGTCAATATCATAACTTACTGAGCTATGTTTATTTGCACTGAAATTTCAACTAGTATTTCAATAGAGTTCACACTTCTTTTTTACTTAAATAGGAATAATATTCATTTTGGTAAATTAAATTATTTTCTAATTTTCTAAGTGTATTAGCCATGGACTCAAGAAACAATTTTCTCTCATAGTGTTGGACTAAAAGCAATAAGACATGTGGATTTAGGGCCTGAGTTGGCTCCCAGTGCACAGGAGATGGAGGATTGTGTGTGTGTGCAGGTAAACTGTCTGGAAACAGGTGCTTCTGCGGTTCTCACTAAGGTTGGCACTGTCAATCGGTGCAAGGCAGAATGCAAATAGAGAATACAGGTGCAGGGGTTCCCAGACCTGACAGACTTCAGAGCATCTAAAGGTGAGTATTACATTTGACCTCACTGATGCAATGCAAATTATTTACAAAGTTTTCCATGAACCAAATAAAATACATAGGCAGGCATATTTAGCCCAGGATGCTGGGTATAAACATTTGACTGATGGTGTGTATATTCTCAAAACATTCTTCTAGATTTGTCCTTTCATCCCCTGCACCCTCCAATAAACCTCTGTATGAGAAAAAACAAATGTAGCCTTGGCTTTCCTGGACTCACTCTGTAGACCAGGCTGGCCTAGAACTCACATTAATCTGCCTGCCTCTGCCTCCCAAGTGCTAAGATTAAAAGTGTGTGCCACCACGCCCAGCCCTTTAAATTTTGTTCTCTCATATACTACATCTGACTCCAGTTTCCCTTCTCTCCTCTCCTCCCAACCTCTCTCTCCCCCAATCCACTCCTTCTCCTCAAAACATTCTTTCTAACCTCTGCCTATTTTAACTATCCATTAACATGGTGTGGTTTGCTTCCTTTAGTGATTTCATATAAAATGCAAAAGTATAGGTCATTTTACTGTGTCTTCTCCCAAAATTTTAATAACTGTATAACTCATTGAAATAATTATGTATCTATGAATATATATATATACATATGAATACATATTCATGGACACATACACACATCTCTGTGCTCTGGCAGCTAAGTGGGCACAGAAGCAAACATAACTAGATCTTAGAATGTGATTTTTAATATCATTCCTCAACATAAGATGAAGAGCCAATTTGAAGAAATGAAGGATCTTTTAGCCAGGCTGAGACATACATAAAGTGGTTCATATTGATGTATCAGAAAAGAAAAATTTGAAAGAGGGTTATGTCAGAATTTAAAATGGGGCATGTTTAGCCTCAGGGACACACAAACCAACACTTCTAGAAGTATAAGTGTCTGAGAATGGATATTGACAGATAAATAAATAAACAACTCTACACAAGACTTCAAATAATTTGTGTAATGTGCTAGCTTTGAAGAACTAAAGAACTACTCCACTCTGTAAAGTATGGGTGTTCACACTGAATTCTTCCTAGAAGTGTGCGAAGGAGAGAAGTAATAAATAAAAGTGAAGATAATCATTACTACTACAAACTCTAACACAAGTCATGTGGTGAAGTTTACAGTCATTGCTATAAATCACATTCACAGTCAAGTGTTATACTTGGCTCCCTCACAAATACTCAAAGACAGTCTTTTCATGGAAAACAAAAAACAAAAACAAAAAAGCCCAAAAACATCCTAAATTAGCAATGTTCCAAAAAAAAAAAAAAAAAAAACAATCTCATTAGATCACCTCAATTATCCCAAGGGATGAAAACGAAGAATGGTTGGTGAATTGTCCCAGCTGAAGGGAGCCTACGGAAATGTGCTGACCAAATGCAGTGTGGTGTTGCGTGGGATCCCGAGACAGCACAATGCCATGCAATAACCTCTCCTGGAGAGTATGTTCTCTCATGTCCTTTATTCCTTCTTTGACTAGGTAAGTGTTCTGCATATAAATACACTGGACGGCTGAAACCACAACTGACCCAACAATGATTAAATGCATTAAACAGAAAGCTAGAGATAGTGATATCACTGTTGTGCAGCATATCTAGCCTTTTTAGGATGCTGAAGCTTCATGTTGATGTGTATTCAGGCACGCGCCCTGCACACAGAAATGGGGTTTTTAAATGAGCCAAAGTGTTTCATGCCATAGTCAGAGAGTTAAACCTCATTACTTTCCTCATGTTTTTATGTTGACTCCCTCCCCTTCTTTTTCTTTTTGAGTATCATCTGTCCTTGTGAAAGCTTGAGGTCTGAGAGAGCCCTGTTCAGGCAGAAGGTACAGGGTATGATTTTCATTGTAATTAGAATTACCATCAGGGAGACTTGGAATAGTCCATATGTCTAAGGCCCAGTTCTTCTAATAAAAATAGCCAGTTTAACAATTTTATACTTTGAAGGCAGTGAGAGGAGCTGCATTAAAAATGATTTTCAACTACTAAGCACTACGCAAACACTCCTTATTGGTTGATCTACATGTGTGCTCTATTTTACAAGGGTACATTGAACTTGGGAGGAAGACACAGGATGATTTTTGAATTGGAGACCAGCCTAGGCTACACAGTTAAATCCCATCTGGAAAACAAACCAATCCACTTTGTTTGGGATTTTAAAGTATTTTCGTGATAATCATTATTACTTTATTTAAAATAAATTATAAATTAGTTCTCTGCATTCATTTTAGGAAACATTTGCTGTCAGCTTTTGGGGAAAGTGAAGACTATAACAAGCACACTGGGGAGATAGGTAGGCATTAACTATGACTGCAAATGGCTTGGTGTGGGATCACAGTTAGAAATGTCTGAACAGCACGTGAGCAAAGGCAATGCTGAATGCCAGATGTTGCCAGCCTGGTATTCTTCCATGCCCTTTTCACACCTTGATTGATGTATACTTATAGCTACTTGAAGCAAGATTTAGTTTCCCATTTTACAGATAAGGAGATTAGAGTTCTTGGGGCCAGATAAATTTACCAACTTAAGGAAGAGCCCATTCCCAAGCCTTTTCTATGACACAAAGGCGCCCAGTCTTTTGAGACATTAGCTAGGCTGTGTGAGTGATATAAATGGAGGACCAATTTGACATGCATGGTTTCTTAGTGTTTCTGGCTCTCTCACTCACTAACATATTTAGTCACAGGGACTGCATGGTGAAAAAGGAGATAACACTGTATGTTAACTATTCTTTAAAACAATTTTGAAAACAAATTCTTTAAAATAGCAAAGTCCTTTCTGTTTACAAATCTGCTCTTCACACTAGACATATCCAAACATGTATCCACCCACAAAGTCCTAGTCATCTTATTTTTATAATAAATGTCTAACATTTATGACAAACATTCACTGTAAAGATTAGTTCTGCATTGTTTCACACTATTTTATCATAACTGCAATATTATGTGTGTCCATATAAAACATGCATCATTATTTTTGTGTATATTTATTAAAGATATACCTTGCTTTGTTTTTTAAGAGAGAGTTTTTCTATGTAGCCCTGGATGTCCTGGCACTCTGTAGACCAGGCTGGCCTAGAACTTAGAAATCCGTCTGACTCCTCCTCCCGAGCTCTAAGAATAAAGACACATGCCACCACACCTGCCTCATTAAAATATACTTTAAATTGACTTAGTATAATACAGAATGTGAAATAATCTCAAATCTGATCATTTATTTAGTTTTTCCTACCATGTGTACAAACATAGTGTAAAAACATGAAATAATACTTTCTCTTTAAATTTATCTCAGTGACTGACAAAGCAGCCCATTGCTGACCACGTTTCAAAACGTGGGTTAGGCTGCAGTTACCTCATGCCATAAAAATATAGTTTGTAAACTGTGTACATCAAACGATTCTATTAATATAACACTTGAGAACTATACTAGGAAAATATTGCTAATGCCATCATAATAATCCTTGGTTTATTTATAAAATAGTGCTGTATGTAGGCTTAATAACTCAGATCTTAAGCAATGGTAAGCTTAAAATGATAAGTAGTATTGATAAAATCCATGAAATATAAAAGCTATCATTATTTATTCCATCTCCTTACTTCCCTAAGTACTGTTTCCCAGATTACAAGCTTACGTTAATTCAACCATAAATTGCATGTACTTTGCCTTAATTGTTCTTCCATTTTCTTCAGTGTTGTACACAGTTGTACAAAAATCTTGCAATTGATTTTAAATATAGCCACTAAAATTGTCTTTTTCAATGGGCTGTCATCCAGTTCGCCTTCCTCTAGTCTCAGTTATTGTTCCAAAACACATTCTTTCTTAATAACAACCGCATTCTCACCTTGAGGGTTGGGCCACTTCCTTCCCTTTTGATATTCTCACCTTACAGACTATCTGCTGATCTCTTACCTTTGTTACGTCCCCATTCTCTGAACTATTAATTTCATTAAGATTATGTTCATGTGCCAATTCAAAACGTAGATTCACATTAGCAAGAACTACTCATATCTGTCTCCCAGTGTGACACATAGAATTCCTAGATGCCTGGCCTCTAGCCTTATACTGCACAAAAAATGCAATATCAGCTGCCTCTCAATCCACTGAGCCCTTCGCTGAGGAGAACGGTGGGGAAGTTTGGAAATTCACAGAGGTACACAGGGGCCACTGGGGACTGACATTTGATCCAGAGTTTCTCTTCCATCTTCTGTTATGAGCCCTAGCTTGAAGCTGTGCCCACTGGAAGACGCATTTCTGGTTTGGTTGCTCTGTGTGTGTGTGTGTGTGTGTGTGTGTGTGTGTGTGTATGTGTGTGTGTGTGTGTGTGTGTTTTCAGTGTGCCTGTCTGCCCACTTGTCTGGGATAAAAGAAGCTGACATTACTTCCAAAATTTCTCACTACAGATTTATTTTACAAGCTTAAACCCATCCATGTGTTCTGCTAGCATGTGGCTTCTTAAAAGGCAATGATTTAGTGTCAATTCAGCCGCTAGGTCCTGAACATCTATTGTGTCCCTTGTGTTGGTATTACAAAACAAAATAAAAAGAATCTTATTATCAAGTGAATTACTGTCTGATTTAGAGAAGCAACCATGCAGACAGGGCATTTACACAAATGTAAAGGCTCATGTGCTGTAAACCCAATGTTCAAGGTAATGAGAGAAATACAGAAAAGACTTCAGGGGAGCAACATTTAAGCATGATTTTGAAAAAGAGTGAGCTATAACTATAACTAGGCTACAGGAAAGAATGACGGCATCACAGCAGCAAGAAATTTTCCTGTGGGTGGTATCCATAGGTGTGATGGGTTTCTTCTTGAAATAAGCAAAAAATTTAAGGATAAAATTCCTGAACAACTTGATGAGAGCATGAAGATTAATTTGCTAAAGATCACTGGGGTAGAATTTTGGCTCTAATCTATTTTTCAGATCTTGGAGGAAGAAAAAGAATGGTTGTGTGTATCATCTGCAAAGCAGATGGCTGCAGAACAGGGTGTGGATACTCGAAGGCATTCTTCCCATGTGGAACCCCTGCTGTGGGACGCAAGCTTTGGCCTCTAAAAGCGGGGCGCATGGAAGGCTTGAGAGTTTTCTTAGCAATTCAAATTATCAAAACACAGACAAAAGGAAAAAATAATTTGCCCCCATTAAGAACCTTGATTTCATTAAATGAATGGGTGGTAAATTGATTAGTTTTACCTAGTTAGGAAACCAAAAGCTGAATATTTGAATTAGACTCTTTTTTAAAAAAGAGAGGAGAAATAAATAAGACTTTTTTTGCTCTAAATTTTTAGTTAGAAAACTGGACTTTTTAATGGTGGTATCATTCACCTTAATGAAGAAATAGTAGCTGCAATTTATTTTTTGTACTCACATTATACTCATATTAAAGTCAAAGGTATTTGTGAATATATAATATATATGCATGTATGTCATATATATGCTGTATGGCACTTTGGAGTTTTTTCAAATAATCTGACAATAAAATCATATATATATATATGTATATAAAACATTAAATAAACACACACCCATCCATACATACATACATATATACACTTTCATCATAAAGTTTATTTTTAATCCTGATGACTTTGGAAACATAATAATAATTAGAAATCTAACAAATAACGTGAGACACCAGATCTACTAAACTAGTCCTATAGTAAAGCACAGTGTGAGCACACACATGAGCATGACTAATGCTGATGAAGCATTCTCTATTTGGTCCTGAGTAGGAGCAGATGCCTCATATCCTTTACAGAGAAAATTACATTCTACAGGAGAGGACCTCAGTCCTGCCAAATTAATAAGATCAGAAACTTGGCCAGCTCCTGGAGTGCATCACCACGTACTTCCCTGTTGTCACAGCGATCCACGCTGAACTGGCACTTCTCATAGAAAGCTGAGTTTCCCTACTCTACAACCTGAATCATCTTTCAAGATTGCAAACTTTCTCAGTCCCTACATGGATGAAGAAGTGGAAGTGATGAGTGCTTCTATGTTTTTACATATATATTTCATAAACTTGGGCTCTGGATAAATGAGATGAGACAGGAAGTGAGAACACTTGAATCCATACAAACATTGTGACCTGGCAACTATCCAATTCAACTCAAGAGCCAAGTAAAATAAGTGAGAAATTTCTTACATTAAGAATTAGTAAATCTTTAAGTAAAATGAGTTAGTAGTTTGAAAATTTTGTCAGATACCTAATTTTACAAAAATCAAATGTTTCATCGGTTCGCTGAGGAGAGATTAAGAAGAGTGTAGTTGAGCACGCCTGTAATCCCAGCACTCTGAGAGGCAGAGGCAAGCAAGTCTCTGTGAGTTTGAGGCCAGCCTGGTCTATGAACCGAGTTCAGTAATGCCAAGGCTAAACAGAGAAACCTTGTCTTGAAAAACAAAAACAAAACAAAAAAATAAAAATTAAGAAAATAATAATAACAATGCTGGGCTTGGTGGCACATGCCTTTAATCCCAGCATTTAGGGAGGCAGAGGTAGGGGATATCTGTGAGTTCAAGACCAGTCTGGTTCTACATAGTGAGTCCAGGACAGCCAAGGCTACACAGAAAAACCTTGATTTGAAGAAAATGAAAAAAAAGAAAGAAAGGAAGGAAAGAAAATAAATAAATGAAAAGAATTAACAATAATTTAACCCTTACATACTTTTCTTGTCTTTGTTTCTTATATAATTTTAAAGCAGTAGCAGATAGTAATATAGGTATAATATATGCAGTGTAGTAATGAAACTAATATGTCAATGTATTTATTCACATAAACTCCAATATTTCTTACATATCTGCCATAGTTTAACAACAAATATGAAGGTGTTATGCTTGTCTCTAAACACACAAAATGAAAGTATTGGAACACATGCAAAGTGGTAAAGAGAACTTACAAATAACAATAAAATGATTCATTATGTGTAAGAATATACACATACTCTGAAAACATTTAAATATATATTCTATCTGCCTATGGGAGGGTGAACAATAAAAATCTACATTACTACTACTTTAAAACTGGAGTTCCAAATCAAATAGTTGACAATGACATATTATTTTGATCACACACTGAGTCAGAAACCTCAGGAAGGCAAGCATCCTAAAACCTTGTCTATCATTTATTTCTTATAAAATCTGTATCTACTGTATTATCTAGCTCATCACAATTTAACTATTATTATTACTATTACTATTGTTGCTGTTGCTGCTGCTGTTGCTGTGGTTGTTTAGTGAGCAGAAGAATTACTCCAGCAGTAATTCTACTACATACATTCACTATTTTAAAGGAAAACATCCACTTTGCACAGCTCCTTAGATCAAAAAGGAAACCTAATAAATGAAAGTTGAGGTGAGACTCTGAAAGTGACTGAGATGAGAAAAGGTCCAATTTACAAGGCACATATAAAGACAAAAATTGAGAACTGCTTAATAATAAGACCTTTCCTTTACATAGGGCTTAAATACCCAGTTAAATTATTAAATGCACAAAACATTGAATGCGTGGAGTTCATTGTGTAGTAGCATAAAATTGTGACTCTCGTATCTCCACACACTCAGAGTAAGACAACAGATTGGGTAGATGTTCAATAAAGCAACTGTAAAAAGTATTTTACAGAAAGCTCTCAGGCTACATACAAACCCAGACATTGTATCATTTACAAAGATCTGTATTATAAAAAAATTTCACAACTCATATGGGAAATAAAAATAAGTTGATTAGGATGTGGGGAGGGGGGCTGTCAGGAGCTCCACAAGAAGACTATCAAGGCTGGCAGATCTGGACCCAGGGGGCCTGAACAAACTGACACATCATCCAAGGACATTGCAAGCAGAGAACCTATACCCCCTGTTTACATGTAGCCAATGTGCAGCTCATTCTGCACATGGGAAGGGGAGGAGAGAGCGGGGAACTGCCTCTGACATGGACTCTGCTGGGTACACAGAGGAAGGGCATGCAGGCTATCCAGATGAACCCTGATAGGCTGTGGCCAGATGGTGGGAGAGGAGGACCCCACCTGTCAGAGGTCTAGGGGAAGGGAATAGTGCAGAAGAGGGAGGGAGGGTGGAAACAGGAAGATAAGAGCAAAGAGATAACAATCAAATGTAATGTAATAAATTATAATAAAATATGTATAAAAGATATAAGTTGATTAAGGATAAGCACGATGAAGGTCTTGATTACTTTCTAAAAACATTAACTCTATACTGTGCCTACAGCTGACTGTTAAAAATAAAAGTATTTTCATAGTATACAGCAATTAAGAAAGTAAATGTAATTGATAAGATAATAGTAATGTGGACATTTATGGTTCATACTCTCATCTGAAGATAGAATACTTATTCAAACACAAGAAGATTCTAAATGTCTGCTTTCTAAAATGTTATTTTCAGTCTCTAGACAGAGTAGGACAGGCATTGGTGTAGGCTGTATCATACTTGTGTGTTTCTGTTTCCTACTCACAGGTAGGCCTCATGTTGGGCAAAAGAAGGTTGGCCATATAAAATAATTTCATTAAAATATGAAAATGTAACCACTTATTTTTATTATTTATTTATTTATTTAAATTTTTTATTAATTTATTCTTGTTACATCTCAATGGTTATCCCATCCCTTGTATCCTCCCATTCTTCCCTCCCTCCCATTTTTCCCTTATTCCCCTCCCCTATGACTGTTCCTGAGGGGGATTTCCTCCCCCTGTATATGCTCATAGGGTATCAAGTCTCTTCTTGGTAGCCTGCTGTCGTTCCTCTGAGTGCTACCAGGCCTCCCCATCCAGGGGACATGGTCAAATATGAGGCACCAGAGTTCGTGTGAAAGTCAGACCCCACTCTCCACTCAACTGTGGAGAATGTGCTGTCCATTGGCTAGATCTGGATAGGGGTTTAAGCTTTATTAGATGACCCGCAAAAGTCCTGGAGCCTATTTTAAATAACTATTAGAAGTCCAATAAATTATTTTGTCACAAATTGTAAAAATAGGACAGATTTAAAAAATGAAATGGGAGATGGGATAACAATTGAGATGTAATATGAATAAATTAATAAAATGTATTAAAAATAAAAATATAAAAAAAAGTTAAATGAAAGAAAGAAAATTAATTTCAGATCAAATGCTTGCAATGAAAGCTATGAAGAGAAATAAGAATGAAATGGAAGGCTTGCAAATGAAAAAGAAAGGCCTCCAAAGTGTAAGAGGTCAGACATAAGCAGAAATTAGGCAGACCATAAAACTATTTGTGAAACTATGTTGCAAGGCATTTCAAACCCAACAAGAAGATCCTTAAAAATGCCAAATAGAGGAAAGGAATACAACTAAAGAATCCAAAGGAATCCTAAAAATAAAGTGGTATGTTTGGAAAATGTTCAAAGAAAGGGCCATGAGGGGATTTTTCCTGTTTTGATTTATTCATTTGATAGTTTCAATACTTAAAGTGTAGCTTCAGTAGACATTTCAGAAATACTGAAAAGGTTGTCAAAACCACATCACTTATTCACTATAAAACATGATACAGATAAATACTGGAGAAACTACAGTTTATGCACAAAATTATGAGAAAATATAAAATGAGATATTGAAGAATGAGTCAATCATGTGACCTTTCAGAAACAAATTAACCAAAGTAAAAATATGAACTGTCAACCCTATCTACATTTGTAAACACCCATGTAATCTGGTTGAGTCTATTACATAGATTAGATAGATAGATAGATAGATAGATAGATAGATAGATAGATAGATAGAAAGATAGACACTGTATATACTTAATATAACAGACTCCATAGAGGGAATCAGGGGCCTGGAAAGGCACAATAGTGCCCTAATAATAACCATAAATATTATCAGGATGATATTTTGGAGTTTTATGTTGAAATCCATCTATATGCCTTTCTTAGGTCCCTGGGTTGCCCCAGTAAAAATTTTGTGGATCAAAAGATTTAGAATAGAACAGAGAGGGAGAAAAGGTGGAAGAAGAATAGAGGAAAGAAACAGATTTCTCTCCTCCCTGATACTCATTCATTACTGAGCCAGTAATGAAGTGCTTCATCATTTGGACCCAAATCCTTGGACTCAAGTACTACCAGACAACCATAAATTTCCTGTGTGTAAAGTAGACAATATTTAACCAAGACATCCTCTTATGCCCACATATTCTATAGTCATAGATTTTTTTTCTGAAACTTTCTACAAAAATGTTTTATCTCAAAAACATGATCCACTATAGCAATCATTAATTTACAGACTTCAACCTTAGCCAATAACACGTGCCACCACTGCCTTTAACCCCAGCACTTGGGAAGCCGAGGCTGACAGACTGCTGTGAGTTCAAGGCCAGCCTGGTCTACAAAAGTGAGTCCAGGACTGGCAAGGCTACACAGAGAAACCCTATCTCGAAAAACCAAAGAGAAGAAGGAGGAGGAGGAGGAGGAAGAGGACGAGGAGGAGGAGAAGAAGAAAAAGAATTGTTATTTCTGGGTTCATTTTAATTACCATACTGTCTCCAATAACAATGCTAATAAAAAACTTTGGAAAATGAATATTATTTCTTCAGCCAAAGCCATGCCAGCATTCTTCTTATGAAAAAAGAAAATAGGCTCTTTGGAAATGACTTAGGTCAAGTAGAACATATTCTCAATCTTAACGATACAAGCCATTCCTTGTAGTAAACAGAGGTAAATGCAAAGATCTATGCCTGTGAAGATGCTGAAAATAAATCACAATAGCCCTAAACAAGACATTATACCACCCATTTAAGGCTCAGAGAACATTATGGATAGGGAAGAATGTAAGACCTAGCGGATGTGAAGCAAGACTGAGCAATGCTGTCTTCTAACCCTGACACAGCCATGGCAACCTCAGACTGAGCAATGCTGTCTTCTAACCCTGACACAGCCATGGCAACCTCAGACTGAGCAATGCTGTCTTCTAACCCTGACACAGCCATGGCAACCGCAGACTGAGCAATTCTGTCTTCTAACCCTGACACAGCCATGGCAACCTCAGACTGAGCAATGCTATCTTCTAACCCTGACACAGCCATGGCAACCTCAGACTGAGCAATGCTGTCTTCTAACCCTGACACAGCCATGGCAACCTCAGACTTACAGCTGTCTTTATTGAGACTTGCACCACAGAACTTAGTTCCTCCTAATAGTCAGCTAAAGAGGGAGAAAGGACACATGAGACCACATCCCGTTTGCTGACCTATTGTTAGATAAGAGATTCTGGAAGGGAAGGAGGCCTAGTACCCAGCTGCATACCCACTGGTGAACCAGTCAGGCTCTAATGGTTAGTTCCAAACTTGGGATTCATGGGGAGAGCCCTAATTAAACTCCATGGGACTCTAAACAAGACCAAAGTGAGTAAACAGTGGAAAGATGTTTGAGGGAGGAAGGAGTGCTGTTTGAAGTGGGAAGAAAATAGGAGCGAGCACAGAGGGGAGTGGCCAGAACACACAGTGTACACATATGAAACTGAGAAAGATCAGAAGTCACAAAAAAGAATGGAAAAAGCTTACCCTGCTCCAGAAACTACTGGAAAGGCTGCAAACTTTAAACAAAATTATTTTAGATGTAAAATGAATGTAACAATACTTTCTGATTAATAATTCTAGTCCATTAATATCTCAAAAGTAATGAAAACTCGCTACAAACATAAAGAATTACTCAATATATTTAGTACAGGCTATGAATTCCATCTAACTCTGAACGAAATTCTTGAAGAGGCACACAATGCAATTTTTCTTGTAGATATCTTATCATTATGCTAAAACAAAGCAATAATTTGCCACATCATTAGTCCCCCAAACCACATATTATAAAGACAATCCAGCTAAGTTGTAACTCGAAATTATAAATGAAATAAGCCATGGCTTCTCAGCTGCGAGCCTGTAATCCTAGTACTCAAGGAGGCAAAGGTAGGCAGATGTCTGTAAGTTTGAGGCCAGCCTGGTGTACAAAGTAAGACAACCAAGGCTATACAGAAAAACCCTGTCTCAAAAAACCAAAGACCAAACTCCTCCCCAAAAACTATGGCTTCTCTTTCCATTTGGCTTCAATCTAAGCTCTCCATTTCTGTTCCTTTTTTTTTTTTTTTTTTTATTGTTTGGGGGTTTTAAGGCAGCTGGAAATCCTAGCATTAGAAATGTTTATCAAGTAATCATATTCCAAGAAAAGCAAGCAAACAAACAAATAACAAAAGAAAGGAAGGAAGGGAAGGAGGGAGGGAGAAAAGGAGAGAGAGAAAGAGACAGAGACACAGAGAGACAGAGAGACAGAGACAGATGGGGGGAGGAAAGAAGGAAGGAAGGAAGGAAGGAAGGAAGGAAGGAAGGAAGGAAGGAAGGAAGGAAAGAAGGAAAGAAGGAAAGAAGGAAGATCCATGGTTATACATACTGGCATTCTCTTAATGGCCAGATTTTTAATAGAAAATGAAGATATTTTTTACATTTGTTTTTTAATATATGTGAGTATGGATGTGTGTGTGTGTGTGTGTGTGTGTGTGTGTGTGTGTGTGTGTGTGTGTGTGTGTTTCCACAGCTGCACACATATGGAAGATCAGAGGACAGCTTGTGAGTGTTGGTTCCAGTTAGGTCCCAGAGATGGCATTTATTTTTCTAAACTCCAATAACTTACTACTCCATATGATAGAATGCATGGGTGGGTCAATGTTTTCAATGACATATTCATTGATTAACATACAAACCATCTGCTGTGGGGCTCCATATTTATATTCCCTAATGTGCCATGTGACATTCTATCATGTAGGTCCCAGAAAAGTAATGCGGTCATCACGCTTGTCAGCAAACACTTTTCCCCATAAAGCCGTTCCAAGAGGAAAACTCCACAGTAACGTTTACTAAAAGAGAGCCTTTCATTTACAGTTCTTAGAACGGGCTTAAACACAGACTTTCAAAAATGATATATGTAGGGGGTGGAATTTCAAACTCGGTGCAAGGACTGTAAATTTCTATGTGTAGCCTCAGTTGTTATGGTTTGCTTTAATGTATGTAATTATGTATGAGGTCAATATGGAAAATTAGGCATCACTCATAACTGGTAAACATTCAGAACAATGTGTATGCCTTCAGGAATCAAACTATGGAGCCCACAGTCCACAAGGTCAAAGGGAAGCAGCCAACAGCCAGCCACTAAAGGGCTGTGATTGTTTCCTTCCCAGCACTCCAGCTGCACTGTGGACAAGGTTTAACAGGCAATAAATTGTATCAGAATACGATCTGGTGACAAGAGACTGGGGACATGAGGCAAACGGAGCTCTTGCTAATTGTCCCATATCAATCCATAAGCATATCCCAGTTCTATAAATTCTTGTGAGATAGTGAATCAAAAAGACCTTCTGTGTTTAATTTAGAATTAAATTGACATCTTTTCTGAAACAAAATTCTTAAGAACTAAATATTAAAGTCTTTAAAATTTCATAGATTGAAAAGTTATCTTAAAATACCAGGGTCTCTGTAGACAGTGGTCAGTTTTTAACTTACAACTTCAATAAGGTTTTGATTTCTTCACTCTTGTTTTTAAAAATGAACTTTGGAAAATGATTTTCTGTGTATAATAAATGGCCCCCTGTTCTTCTTGTTGAAAGCCCTATTCTCAAGCTTCTTTCTTAGAATGAGCTTAGAGATTTTACTGGGCCACTAAGTTCAAATACAAAAGACTTTAGAGGAGTACAAGAATCTACTTAGTCTAATTTCTTTAAAAATTCCTTCTATAGTATCCATAGTGATAGACCTATGGACTAGGTACTTCCAATAATGAATATATTATTATCACAGAGGATTCTGTTCTATGCTGTTCGGTCAAACTATTTAAAATCTCTTATATAAAGTATGTCACACGGCACACTTGAAAATATCAATATGGCGCCTTACAGTATGTGGTCTTTATGCTACTCATTGAATAAACCATTGAAAACATTGACCTACATGTTCTTTCTAAACCACATGTTGCTGGTAAATTTCTGGAGTTTAGAGAAAAATGTCATTTATTTCTTATTTTATTTAACTCTACTTCCACAGATAGAATTTTGTCAAACATGTTAACATACACTAATAACCCTTCCAAATTTATTACTTCCTGTGATATGGACACAATAACCTCCATATTCTTTCCTGAATATACTTCCAAAATGCATACTCTCTTAACTGAAATAATCTTTGCCAAAGAGTATTAAGGTAGGTTACAAATGGCTTACTACTTTATATTAAATAACTACCTAATGCCAAGGGAAGTGACTTTTATTGTGACGACATGATCTAGATTACAGATTTCACCAGGAAAAGCTAATCATGAAGCTATTATGCTTTTGCTGGTGTTTTGTTGTTGTTGTTGTTGTTGTTGTTGTTGTTGTTGTTGTTGTCGTTGTTGTACTCATGACTAGAAACATGAAGTACTTAAGCAGAAGTAAAAATGAAGATCATCTGCAGAGAGGATGGGTATCTGGCTTGTACCTACCACTTCTGTAAGATCCTATGCCAGTTAGTCACCTTCCAAAATGAATTACCAAATTGTGCTTGTGTTAAGATCTAAGCAAGAGGGGCAGGAGCAGTACCACTATGAGGTACTTACACAGCATGCCTGTGGCTCTTGGTTCAATCCTCAAACTTCCAGAAAAAAAAAATGAACACCCACACACATTACTCCTTAACTCCTTTCTTTGTGTTTTAGCTACAAAGACCACTAGTGTGGCCTCTGATGTTACTCTCCATAGTTATTTAAAATCCAAATTTAACTGAGATTGTTTCACTAATTTCACATGTTTCATGGTTCTAAATAGCTTTGGTAAACTCTCTTTATGAGTAATGATATGAAAGTCATTTGATTTTAAAAAGCCTTTTTGTTCCCCCTGCCCCCAAAAAGTACATAACCATAGAGTTCATGTGACACTGCATTTCTTGGTTTAAGCATCTTGTAGTGACATCACACAGGGAACTGTGGCACTCCTTTGCTTACTTAATCTAATAATTACAACATGAGCAGAATTTTCACTTTTGGTATTTAAGAACGGTTGATACACGCTGCTTTATGTTCCTCAAACACATATAATTCCATTCCTGGCAAACTACAAAGTAATTCAAGACAGTAGTATTATTATTTGCACTTTGTTTCCGGTAACCTGAGATTTATGTGGATAGCTGAAATACTGTATATCTAGCTAATGCTTGATGATGCTAAAATGTAGCTGGAATTTCTAACTCCAAGTACAATATAGGTAACATCAACATTCTGTGGTTGCTAGACTACATATCAAGATTCCAAAACCTTCTGTCTTGTAGTTCTGATACTTCTTCAGAGGAATTAGAAGATCAAAACAGTATGGAAACCTAAGGTGGTAAATTGAAGTTACAGAAAAGTCAATATGCAATGAAACTGCATTCAGCATGAACACTTGAAACGCTTCTGGAGGTGAGGGAGAAGTGCAGTAAAGCACACTCCTTTCTCCAGGCATGGACTAAACTTGCTCCCTGTAGGGTCCCTGTCTGTTATCCTAGCCTTATTGCTCAACCCTTGTGAAAATAGTTGGAATAGGAATTGGAATTTTAGGTTCCAACTTCTGCAGAGGCTGAGCCTTTGGAAGAGCCTGGCCTTTTCTGGCCCAGGACCAGGCTTACCACAAAGATTGCCAAAAAGTCTTTCTTTTATGGAGGAACTAAAGTGGAGAGCATTGTAGAGGGGAGATGTATAATCAAAACAATTTAAAAATAAAAAGGAAAGGAGGTTCACAAAAATGTAGAGTTAGATGAACCCTCATTTACCTAGAGCGGGTTGGCACAGGTTGACTACTTGGGGGTAACAATTTCTTGTGTCCGTTTGAAAATCCATTCAAAATGTTGGAGGAAAAGAAGCACTGTAGTCAACATAAGTATTTAATCAAACATAGATTTTTTTTTAGTGTTTCTCACCTTTTAGAAATAATCCCAAAACACCACCAACAGAGTGCTTAGTTGCCTATGAGGCTCTTGTAAAATCTCATCTGACATCAATCTAATTTAAAATAGAAGCTGGGCGTGGTCATGCTGGGCGTGGTCATGCACACCTGTAATATCAGCACTCTGGGAGGCAGAGGTAGGCAGATCTCTGTGAGTTCATGGTTGGCGTGGTCTACAAAGCAATTCCAGGACAGACAAGGCTACACAGAGAAACTCTGCCTCAAAAAAGTTTTTTAAAAGTTTAAAAATAAATAAATGAAGTATTTGACTCTGCCGATATTACCTTCTATTTTCAGGTGTCTTTAGAAAATGTATTCTTTATATTATTAGACAAAAATATGATTAATTATCGAAGATGATTGAAAGACATCAGATAAAGGACAAAACTCATATGTGAAAACACCTCACTCTATCTCATTTCTCCTAAAGCAGGCCTGCAGTAGTGGAGCCATGACACCAATGTGTAAGGAAGTGACACTGTAAAGACTAAGCCACCAATTCAAGTCTACTTTGGTAGTAAATAGTGAATTCAAACTTTAAAGACAATCAACTTGGTGGTTCCACTACCAAGTACTTCACTACCTCATAATATCTGACTAGAATTTAACCTGACATACTTTCTCTGGTTACTATATTAACATCAATAGTTACAGGGAAAATAACAAGATAGTATAGGAAAGTAAGCAGTATAGGAAAGTATGGCGTTAATGAGCTCAGGTACACAGTAACATAAAAGCCAACCTGCCTTTACTCTATACAATTATTGCAGCTCTGATTGCTGGTCCCTTCACTCAGATACATCCCGTGTGTCTCCGTTCTCTGGATTCCTTCTTCCTATGTGTGCCCAATCCCTCACATCACTTTCAGTTGTTCTGGCAACACATCTCAGTTTTCTGTAGCAGTTGCCAAAACAAGCATTTGAACATCTGGAAATCATCCTCCATCACTTTCACCAGTAAGATCCATTTGCCTTAAAAGGTAGTTCCCATACGGACCCCCTGAGATTCCACCGTACTTTTGGTAACAACTTTCCAATATTCTCTGCCTATGGAAAGTTGTTACTCACTGACTGCACACTTTGGCACTTTCTATAAAATTAATAATAACGTTTTATAAACTAATGTTTTAGTTTAATCAAGCTATATTTTGAAAGGATAAGACAAATGATGAAGGAAAGTTACACACACACACACACACAAACAGAGAGAGAGAGAGAGAGGGAAGGAGACTTCATTATTCTTTAAGAAACTTATATCCAAATGCTATTTCTTATACTCTGATATTCATAGATAAAAGTTATTAACTGCAAAATACAATAAAAATATTAGAGAATTTAAAACATTAAAGAATACAAAATCAAAAAAGGAATACAAAATCATACTTTTAAAAGGAACATATTAAGATATTTTTGTATGTTATTTCTTTATAGAAATTTTTCAAACCTTAAAAACCTAAAACATTAGTTGTCTGATATATATTCATGGCCTTACCTTTATGAAGTCATCTTAGTGGAGTCTGGTCACTCTACCTTGTTACAGAGACTGCACCAGTGAAATATAAGCTTACAGAAGAGGAATATTATTTCAAATTGAAATCTTTATATAAAAATAGTTCTTTTGAATGCCTAAAATAAATATTGCTGTCTTTCAGATGTATTCTATGAGTATTGATTTAATTCAAATTCCTTTAAAGTGACATCATCTCCTAAAATGTCCAAATCAGCTAGCGCAACATTCAGTGTTAATTCACACTGGAGTATGCAATATGTATATGGCGTAGCAAATTACTTTAAAATCTTACAATGAAATAGAACTACAGTTGAAGATTAGTTGTCATAGTAACTGAGAAATAGAAAGAAAATAAAAAATTCATCTTAAGCAATTGGTAATATGAGTACAGTTCTAACCATCTCTATTTTGCCCATCAGAATGGATGGCATACATGCTTTGTTGAAGGAAACAGCTAGTCTAAAAAGAATCATAAACTATTTTATATGTATATGTTTTTCTTAAATGATGTTTCTAATATATATGATACTCCAAATACAATTCATGCTAAAATTGTTAATTTTTTTGTTTCTTTTTCTTCTTTATTCTTGTTCCTGCGGTGATTGTTAAAGTCAGTCGCTTTTCGAGAGAATGTCTTATGTATCACTGCTAACCTCAATCTAAAAGCCAGAAAACTGCAGAAATTTTAACTGTCTCCTTGCCCTTCAGAGCTGGGGTTTCCTTCATGCGCAGAGTATGTGGCTTTCACAAGGTTTCTGGCATCTGACCTCTGGTTCTCATAATTGCACAAAAATATTTCTAAGCTGCTGAGCCATCTTTTTAGCTCCCAAATGATTTGTTATTTGTACATGGTTTAATACGTTCGGAAGAAACATTTTCCAAAAGGAGAATTTAGAGATGAGCTGTATGATCATAGGATTTTGGAAGCTGCAGTTATAAAACAATTTTAGGGTTGAGGGGAACAAGTCCCAGGATCACAGAGAGACTAAGCTTCAAAGAAATAGTGATATAGAAAAACATCTAATGCCTCCTTTTGACTCTGTCACCATCTCTCTCTGTCTTTGTCTCTCTTAGTCTTTCTCTCCCTCTCTGTCTCTCTGTATGTCTCTCTGTCTCCCACTCTCTTTATCTCTGTCTCTCTCTCTCTGTCTCTCTCTGTCATACACACACACACACACACACACACACACACACACAAATAAGTCTTTAAAATATATCTAGTAGTTTAACTACAAACTAAGCAAAAAAAACACCACTTTATACAGAAGACTCTCAAACATTCACTAAACGACTTTCTAAGAACATTTAAATAAAATATATAAAGGCACAAGACTATATTTAATAATGTTTCTTCAATAATAATCACACATGCATGACCCTGTTATTTGTTAAAGGAAGTGATACCTGGATGGCTTTGCAACCTGATTGAACAGAGTCTCAAATGGAATTCTAATCTCAGTTATTGTCTACTTCAAAATGTGTGTCATACTAACTAGGACAATAGAGCCTGGGATATAATGTGCTTTGGATAAAAACTAAAAATGTGGCCTAATTTTTCAGGGGAACTAAATATTTTTGGTATTAACTGAGATAAATCTTTGCCAAATGTTTGGTCAAAAGTTCTTACTCCTCTTACTATGTCCTAGTTTCAAGACAATATTTTTAGTATTAATAAAATCACCAGAACCATAAACAATATAAAAACTGACATATGCATACATTATAATTTATTTTTTACTTGAATAGAAAACTGGGGGCATCTTGTTTTTAAACATTTCTATTCTATGCCTTTATTTCTCTTTATTTTTCCTGAGCAATAAGTTCATATCCTACACACTATGGCATCTCTATAATCTAGCACAATATCTAAACATAGTAGATACCCAATGAATATTTGCTCAATTTTAATTGCAAGTATTATAGATATTGGCTCAATAATGGTTAGATGAAGTCACGAGACTCAGTCATCACTGTAACATCTGAAGATAACACAAATGACTGGCACTATAATAATGACTTATTTGTAGGAAATTATGTTATATTTATTATTATAGAAAATGGTGAAAAGGTCATATTCATTGCCTATTGCCCTTTTCTGTCTCTCTCTTGTCTCCCATTACTTCTTTCCTTTTCTCAAATAGCCTCCCTAATATTTTATATCATATATAGTATATGCATATTACATTTTCTTTATGCATTCATTTTTTGTTAGACATCAAGACTGATTCTACAATTGGTCTATCAAACTTTAATATTAATAGTCTATGCACTTGAACTAGAAATACAATGTACAAATGTTTTTAATAGAGGGGGTTAGTGTGTTTATCAGTAAATCAGCCAGTCTTATTTTTATGCTTAGGATGTCTGGGAGGGAAACTCCAGCAGAACTTAGGAACATAAATGTTCATATAATTCATTCATTGCTCATGAAGAAAGGAAATGGAGAGAAACACCGCATAGTCTAAAGTGTTCTGGCTTCAGGAAATACCAATACAATGAATATTTACCCAGACTTTTTGCACCTTCCAATTAACATTATTGTAAAGAAAATGAGAAATGAAGAAGAAGAAGAAGAAATGTGACAATTCCATGGCCTACTCTTGAGACAACTCCCACAGCTAAAACAGTGCTTCCTTTCTCCCCTTACTTCCGCCTTTTTTCTCTCCTCCTCATCTCTTTTCCATATTCCCTTGTTAGTTTTTGTTAGATTGTTGCTATCAAACTATGGATAAACCATCAGCTTAGTATGTGTGTTATTTGGGGGGGGGGGGGATTAGCAGCTTTATATCGTGGCTATATCCTCATAGAATTAACTAGAGAACAGGATCAAAACTTTAAATACTATTTTAATGGACACAAATATATTACCCACAGAAAATATGAATATGGTCTCAATGATCAAACTATGTGCATGATATACTCTGTAGCATTATAACATTTCTCTGACCTATGTGAAGAACACTTACATAGATATTCTGGCATTGTAGGCTTTCATAGCTCACCAATATTATACCATACACTTTGAAAGAAGCTTCCGAACACCAGAGAATTTGAGTCACTTCCACAAAATGACAAGGAAACCCATGACAGTGCTGCAATTAGAATGCAGAATTCCTGTGTCCTGGTTCAGTTTTAGGTTAGAAACTTTTCATTAAAATTATTTCAACAATTCATTCATGAAAGAAAGTTGCAGCCTGTTTAGTTGAAGCTCTCATCTCCTTAACTGCATGTTTCTCTCTGTGCACACAGCCTTAAAATACACCAGAAGGCAGACAGGCCTGAGAAATGATGGAGCCTTTGTGTAAACACAGCTGATTGCTGGGAATTTTTGTCAGCGTCTTTCTCCAAGTCACTTTCAACTCACTGAAAAAGAGTTGCCAAGCTACAAACAGGACCTTGAAGCTGACTGGTTTTGAAACAAGCTTCCTGATGACATGTGGATAAGGAAGAGATAGTTCTATCAGGAAGATACAGTTTGTTCACACGAACACACACACACACACACTGAAGTCTGGTTATAAAATAGTAAAATGTGGCACTGAACCTTACAGTTTATTGTCTTTCAGATCAGCTTTCTTACTTAACTGTATATTTGAGCTTAATGTTCTCCAAACCCTCCCTCCTGATTTACAGACACTGCATATTAAACAGGGGCATAAGATTCTGCTCAAATGTGACTGGAAACTTGCTGCTGAGATTTCTTAGGGAGAAAAGACAAATAAAAATGTTTAATCACATAGAGCAGGAAAATCAAAAGACATGCTTCTATGACAATGTCCTGGTTTGTCTATATCAACTTGGAACAAACCTAGACACATCTGGAAATAGGGAATCCCAATTGAGTAAAGGCCCCCATCAGGTTACTTGTGGTGAAGTCTGTAGCACATTTTCTTGATTGATGTTTAACGGCCTAGACTACTGTGGGTGGTACCACCTCTAGCAAATGGTCCTGAGTTGTATAAAGAAGTAAGATGAGCAAACCATTGGGAAAACCAGTAAGTAAGCAGTATTTCTTCATGCCTTGGCTTCCATCAATGATGGATCATGATCTACAAGCCAAATAAACCCTTTCCTCCTAAGTTACTCTTTATGGTAGTGTTCTATCATATCAGTGGAAAGTTAAGTAAAACTGGAGCTTTATAGCTTAGATAAAAGCTCTTGGTAGAATTTTCCATTGTTCCATTTTTATAGCCCTCAGATATTTTTTTCTTTTTCTTTTTCTTTTTTTCAGTACATATTCTTGCAAAAGATTATTACACCCAGATATTTTCATTTGCCTTTATATAGCAATTATAGGGGTTTTTTAATCAAATGTCAGAGAGATTTCCTTGTAACAAGTCATTCAGTAAAATTGTATTCACATCTCTCCTCTTAAATTATTTCCATCATGCGGTTGCTGTTGCTGTTGCTGTTTCCTTTACATTTGTAAAATCAAAAATCTAGAAAAGTACTGCAAAAACAGAAGAGTGCCTAACTGTCCAGTAATCTTTGGCTTTCTGGAGTCAATCATAGTAATATCCTGGGAGTGGGGAGAGGGACAAAGTAAATTAACAGAAAAAAGAGACTCTGCAGAGTTTGGTCAGCTCACCACTGTGTCCAGGTTGCCCTGGAGCTGCCTTGTAAGCCCTTGTCTATTAAGCAGCTCTTCTCTTTCCAAATGTAAGCCCAGAGCAAGGCAGAGTGGAGAGTCAGTTTCCAATTTTCTATAAAGATTTTTTGACTCACATAACTTGAGAAGATCAACTCTCTCTGTAGCAGGCAGGGTTGGTACAGGCATGAAGTGGCCCTGGGAACTAGGTGGATACGCTTGGCTTACACGCTGCTGAGACAACCCAAGAAAATGAGAGCACAAAACGGGAGAGTACTCAGCCTCCTGGCACTAACTCACTGAGCAGCCTCCTGAGCAAGAAGCTTTTCTTTCCTTGCTTTTGTAGCAGTAGTAAAGATTTGGCAAATAAAGGTTGGAACCAGGGAACCACGAGTCATTTTTTTATAACTAAATCCATCTATCAACAGGTTTAAGAAACCTTATTGAGGTGGGATCCAAGATGGCAGCATTGATCAAGCATGGTATCTGAACATCAGAACAGCAGCGATTGCCAACCTATCAACAGGCTGTTCTGGGGAACCCAAAATGCCAGAGTCTGCTTCCCAGGTGAGAGTAGAGCCCATGGTGAGGGAAACAGTGAATGGGTCCAACCTCAGGAAAAGTTCCCGGGCTTTCTATGGAGCATGGTCTCAGCCTCTGGCCACCCACATGTCCTCACTGTTCCAAGGTACCTTCAGGGTACCCAGACACCCAGCTATATGACCTTGGGACTCCTGATGCCCAGGATCCACGGAAATAGCCCCAGTCACCACTCCAAAGCTCAACCCATATCCCTAAGGAGACTGGCCAGACCTCTGAGTTCACAGGTTCTCCAAAATGGCTGTTCCCAGTGAGCACAGTGTCTGGGCCCCTGGAGCTCATTAACCTTGAAACAAGAAAACCAGTAGCAGGGTGGCTTACTCTGGGACTTTACTTGTCGAAAATAGGGTCCTTAGGCTGCTAAATATGCCAGTCAATCCTGAGGATCATATATCTGAGGAGAACCATGCTCAGTTCCCTGAGAACCACCTGCCAGTCAGAAACCGTACCCAACAGTCTGAGGAGGGCTCCTGCAGGAAAATCAGGATTTATTCCCAGGGCTCTTCCCACACCACTGGGAACTTCAGAGGGTACCAGGAACTGCCAGCCAATGCCAGAGACAAGCAGATGGCTAACAGTTAGCATAAAAACACAATCAACAAGTGCCAGAGAAATATGGCATTTTTCAGAAGCCAACTATGCCAGGGCAAGCATCCCCGGATATTCCAGCATAATTGAAACACAAGAAAATGACCTTAAAGCTATGCTACTGAAGATGATAAAGGCCTTTAAAGAAGAAACCTTTAAAAATTACAGGAAGACACCGGCAAATAGATAGAGACCTTAGAAGAGAAAATGAATAAATTACTCAAAGAAATAAAAGAAAATTTAAACAAACAGGTGAAATAATTGAACAAATCGTTTAAAGAAATGCAGGAAAATACAAACAACCACATAAAGGAAATCAATATAATGGTTCAATATCTGAAGATAAAAGTACAAACAATGGCAAAGCATAAAATGAGGAAATATTGGGGGTGGAACATTTAGGAAAGGGAACAGGAACTACAGATGTAAGCATTACCAATAGAATACAAGATATGGAGGAAACAATCTCAGGTGTAGACGATACAATCAAAGAAATTGATGCATCTGTCAAAGAAAATGTTAAATCTAAAATTTCTTTGACATAAAACATACAAAAAAATAAAATACAGGACACCATAAAAGACAAAATGTAAGACTAATAGAACAAGAAGAAAGAGAAGATTCCTGGCTGCAAAGACAAGAAAATATTGTCAACAAAATCATAGAAGAAAAATTCCCTAATCTAAAGAAAGAAATGCCTATAGGCATACAAGAGGCCTACAGAACACCAAATAGATTAGACCATAGAATAAAATCCTCCCTTCACCTAATGATCAAAACACTAAATGTACAGAACAAGGAAAAATATTAAAAGCTACAAGGGAAAAAGGCCAAGTACCCAATAAGAATCACACTTGAATTCTCAGCAGAGATCATAAAAGCAGGAAAAGCCTTGGCAGATGTCTTGCAAACACCAAGAGCCCATATATGTCAAGCCAGACTGCTATATCCAGCGAGATTTACATTCACCATAGGTAGAGAAAACAAGATTTTCCACAAGAGAACCAAATATTTAAAAACCTATGCACGAACCCAGCCTTACAGAAAATAATAAAAAGAAAACTCCCACTCAAGGAGGTTAACTACACCCAAAAAACCACAGGATATAAATAACTTCACCAGAACAAAACCAAAAGACAAGCACACAAACATAGTACTACAACCAACATCAAGATAAAATGAGCTAACAGTCAATGGTCATGAATATCTCTCAACATCAATGGACTAAACTCACCAATAAGAAAAAAAAAAATGCAAACTAACAGATTAGATGTGTAAACAGGACCAATCATTCTGCTGTATACAAGAAACACATCTCGACCAGAAAGATAGATATTAGCTCAGAATAAAGGGCTGGAAAAAGGTTTTCCAAGCCAATGGACCCAAGAAGCAAGATGGAGTAGGCATTCTAATATCTAATAAAAGAGATTTTAAACCAAAATTAATCAAAAAAGATTAGAAAGGACACTCATACTCATCAAAGGAAAATTTCACCAATGACCTCTCAATTCCAAACATTTTTGCTCCAAATACAAAGGCACCCACATTTGTAAAAGAAACATTAATAGTGGGAGACTTCATATCCCACTCTCACCAAAGGACAGGTCAACAAAACAGAAACTAAACAGAGAAGTAATGGCACTAACAGATTTCATAAATCAAATGAACCTAACAGCTACAGAACTTTTCTCTCAAACACAAAAGAGTATACCTTCTTCTCAGTACATCATGGAAACTTCTCTAAAATTGACCATATAGTCAGTCATAAAGCAAGCCTCAACACATACAAGGAGATTGAAATAATCCCTTCTGTCTTATCTGATCACTATGAACTAAAGCTGAGCCTCAACAGCAGCAGAAATTTAAAAAAAGTCTACACATGCATGGAAACTGAACAACTCTCTACTCAATGACAACTGGGTCAAGAAAGAAATAAAGGAATAAATTAAAGACTTCCTAAAATTCAATGAAAATGAAGGGACAACATACCCAAACTTATGGGACACAATGACAGCAGTGATAACAGGAAGGTTTATAGCACTAAGTGCCTTCATAAAGGAATTAGAGACATCTCATACAAGCAACTTAAATGAACACCTGAAGGCACTAGAAAAAAGAAGAAGAATCAAACACACACAAGAGGAAGATAGTCAAACTCAGGGCTGAAATCAGTAATTAGAAACAAAGAGAACAATTCAAAGAATCAACAAAACTAAGAGCTGGTTCTTTGAGAAAATCAACAAGATAGACAAACCCTTAGCTAAACTAAGGAAAGGACGGAGAGACACTATCCAAATCAACAAAATCAGAAATGGGAAAAAGGACTTAACAAATCCAAAGAATCATTAAGCCTTACTTTAAAAGCTGATATGCCATAAAATTTGAAAATATAAATGAAATGGACAATGTTCTTGATAGATTCTACTTACCAAAGTTAAATCAAGACCAGGTAAACAAAATAAATAACCCTATATCTTCTAAGGAAACAGAAGCAATCATCAAAAGTCTCCCAAAAACAATAAAAATACCCAGGGCCAGATGGTTTCAGCCCATAATTCTACCAGACATTCAAAGAATAGACAATACCATACTCTTCAAACTATTTCACAAATTAGAAACATAAGGATCATTACCAAATTCATTCTATGAAGCCAGAGTCACCCTGATACATAAGGTGCACAAAGACTCAACAAAGAAAAAGGATTTCAAACCAGTTTTCCTTATGAACATTGATGCAAAAATACTCAAAATGAAATGCCTGCAAAACAAATGCAAGAATATCTCAAAAATATTACCCACCATAACCAGGGAAGTTTCATCCCAGGCATGCAGGGGGTTCAATATACAGAAATCCATTAATGTAAGTGAGCATATAAACAAACTGGAGGGAAAAAAATCAAATGATTATCTCCTTAGATGCTGAGAAACATTTAACAAAATCTAACATGCATTCATATTAAAAGTGTTGGAGATATCAGGGATACAAGGCACATACATAAACATAGTAAAAGCAATATACAGCAAGCTGAGAGCCAACATCAAACTAAATGCAGAGAAGGTTAAATGAATTTCACTGAAGTCATGGATAAGACAAGACTTCTCTTTCTGTATCTCTTCAATATAGTACTTGAAGTCCTAGCTAAAGCAATGAGATGAAAGGGATAAAAATTGGAAAGGAAGACATAAAACTATCACTGTTCATGGTTGATCTATAGTATATGCCCTACAGCTGAAAAAACAGCTGTAGGGCATATACTGCAGCCCTTCAGCAAAGTGGCTGGATACAAAATAAAAACAAAACAACAACAACAAAAACCACTAGTCTTCATGTGTACAAAAAACAAATGGTCTAAGATAGAAATCATGGAAACAACACCCTTCACAATAGCCACAAAAAAAACATAAAGTATCTTGGTGTAACTCTAACCAACCAAGTGAAATACCTGTATGAAAACAACTTCAAGTCTTTGAAGAAAGAAATTGAGGAAGATATCAGAAGATGGAATGATCTCCCATGATCATGAATCAGTAGGACTAACATAGTAAAAATATCCAGAAACTGAAAACAACCTAGATGACCCTCAACTTAAAAATTTACAATGAAACCATGGTACACCTACATAATGAAATACTGTTCAGCTATGAAAATCAAGGAGATCATGAAATTTTTAGGCAAATGGGTGGAGCTGGAAAAGATCATCCTGAATGAAGTAACCTAGACACAGAAGGATACATATGGTATATTCTCACTTATAAGTGAATATTAATCAAATAATACAGGATAAGCATATTACAATCCACAGACATAAAGAAGGTAAGTAACAAGGAGGACACTAGGGAGGATACCTAATTCTCATTCAGAAGGGCAAATAGAATGGAGAGGGGTCAAGAGAGGCAACAGGACAGGAGCCTGCCATAGATGACCTCTGAAAGACTCCACCCAGCAGGGGATTGAATAAGATGCTTAGTCTCACAGACAAACTTTGGGCAGGGTACAAGAAGTCTTATGTTAGAGTTGGGGGATACAAGGACCCGGAGGTTACAGGAGCTCCACAAGAAGACCAATAAAGCTAACAAATCTAGGCCCAAGGGTCTGGCTGAGACTGATGAACCATACATGGACCATACATGGAGAGTATGTAGCCCAGAGGCAGCTCAGTCTCCATAGGCGTACCTTAGTAAGAGAAACAGGAGCCCTGTCTCTGACATGGACTCTGTTGCCTGCTCTTTGTTCACTCCCCTCTGGTGAGTGGCCTTGCCAGGCCACAGTGGAAGAGAATGCAGGCAGTCCTGATGAGATTGGATAGGCTTGGGTCACTTGGTAAGGGAGCAGGGCTCCCCTTCTCTGAAGACTAGAGGAGGTGCATAACGAGGAAGAGGGAGGGAAGGTGGGACCAAGAGGAGAGGAAGGAGAGAGCTTTGATCAGGATGTAAAGTAAATAAATTAAAAAACTAAATTTAAATTTAAAAAGAGAACTTACTGACATATGTAAACATTAATTATATGGCTTTTAGATAAGCAGTAGATAAGCCTTTTATACTTTGAGTTTAATACTAGATTTTAATCTCTTTGAGCGGAAAAACTGCTTATTTGTTCCATAACAACAGATATTTACTGTAAGTGGTAATCAGGTGACATATATACCTGATAGTCATCCTATTAATTATTTGAAGTGAATTATATTATTATTTTATTTATAGAGAAACCAAAAATCAGCAATATTAATTTTTCCAAGCCTATGAAAATATATTCTTGAAAACCAGGAATCTGAATTCAGTTGACTCTCAAATGAATAAGTAGCAATACTACTTTTCAAATTTTTGGAAGAAATATTTAACAACTATATATGCACAAAAGAAATCTCACCTACCTGTTCATTCTATAAAATGTATCAATCATGCTGTAACACGTTTCCCAAGGAGATAGCAAATAAGCAAGACAATAGGACATTATTAAAAAGTCTTAAGTTCAAAACAACTCAAAGATTTGATAAAAGAAAAAGACATGAAATTAATCCATAGTATGGTCTCTATTTCTCAAAAGACAGTGAATTAGTATCAATATACTTGACCACTCAGAGCATGTAGAGAAATGAAAGAGGTTAATCCCTACGGACTAATCAGCCAACACATTGTATTGACTTGAGAAAGGATGCCACATAATATTAAGCATCAATAAAAATAATAATAGCTGTTTACATAGCGGAAATGAAATCAATTCCCTTGAAAGTCAGTGGAATAATTCTGGCATTCATTAGTTTAAAAACAGTGTATTAGGGGGCTAGAGAGATGGCTCAGTGGTTAAGAGCACTGCCTGTTCTTCCAAAGGACATGGGTGGGTTCAATTCCCAGCACCCACATGGCAGCTTATAACTGTCTGTAACTCCAATATCTAATACCCTCTCACCAATGCACATAAATTAAAATTAAATAAAATATTTTTAAACAGTTTATTAGTAATCAAGGGAATATAGTAAGTATGGTACAATGGGAAAGTAAAAACAAATTGCAAAATTGGAAGATTATGAGGTAAACATAAGAACTGTGTCAAAAAAAAAAACCTAAAACAAACCAAAACAAAAAATCTAAAAGAGAAGAAGAGGAGGAGGAGGAGGAGGAGGAGGAAGAAGAAGAAGAAGAAGAAGAAGAAGAAGAAGAAGAAGAAGAAGAAGAAGAAGAAGAAGAAGAAGAAGAAGAAGAAGAAATTCATCTTACAGGAATAAGTAAAATAGACACATGAGAAGAAATTCTCCATGCAAGGAAAGGTGAGTTGAATTCTATGAGATTAAAAAAAAGAAGAACAGTGGGATCAACTACAGAGAAAATTAAAACTTTAAGGGCACTCTGATTTGTAGTAGTTTGGAGAAAAGAGAGAGGGAGAGAGAGAGAGAGAGAGAGAGAGAGAGAGAGAGAGAGAGAGAGAGAGAGAGAGAGGACTGTGGTGTGTGTGAGTGTGTGTGTGCACAATTTTAATTTGTAATAATTTATTTAGATTACATCCCAATTGTTATCCCTTTGCTTTATCTTCCTGTTCTCACCCTGCCTCCTTCTTCCATCCTTTACCCCTCCCCTAGACCTCTGACAGAAGGGGACCTCATCCCCCACCATATGACCACAGCCTGTCAAGTCTCATCCAGATAGCCTGCTTCCCTTTCTTCTGTGTGCTCACCAGGCCTCCCCACGATGGGAAATTGATCAAATCAGGGGCACCAGAGTTCACGTCAGAGGCAATCCCCACTCTCCCCACAACAGTGGAGAATGAGCTGTCTATTAACTATATCTGAACAGTTTGTACATACAGCCCTTGGTCCAGATCCACTGGCCTTGATGGTCTCCTTGTGGGACTCCTGAAGCCTCTGGGACCTTCCATCCCTCCATTCTTCCATACCACTCTCAGTATTTCACCCAGAGAACAGCAATGAGTACTAGCATCTGTCCTGATGCCCCACTGAGTGGAGTCTCTCAGAGGACATCTATGTTGGACTAATATCCACTTATAAGTGATTATATGTCATGTGTGCCTTTCTGGGTCTGGATTACCTCACTCAGAATGATTGTTTCTAGGTGCATGCATTTGCCTGCAAATTACAAGATTTTCTTGTTTTCAATAGCTGAGTAGTATTCCATTGTGTAAAATGTACCACCGTTTGTTTAAGATTTTTAAGTACTTACATTTAAATTTTTTAGATACTGTTTTAAAATTTAAAAGATTTGGCTAAAGGAAAAAATGGTACCAGGGCTTGTATTTGTTATGACTGAAATACATGTTCATATCACTTTCTGTGCCTCACTTAGAAACATCAAAATCAGATTGCAAGACTGTGTACTATTCCTGAGCATTCTTGATGAAGATGCAAAGGACTTGGAGTAGTGCAAAGCTGCAGCAATGTCAAGAACACAGTTCTCACACACTGTGGAGGGACCTACGCTGACTCTTCTTTAGAAATGGCAGGAACTACAATAAGATTGTGGTGTGAGTGCTGCTTCCAAGGGCCTTTTGTTCCTATCTAAAAATTGAAGCCACATTTTGAATTAAGACAATAAACAACTAGAGAAAAAAAGTATAACACTATCCTCTTCCTAAATCTAAGCCTGGAAAAAGTAAACATTCCAGTATGAACATTACAACAAAAAGTAGAATGGATAATGTTCCATGACCGTTTTTGTGCTAATGTATTAATATTGTGCGCATTTCTCCCCAGAAGGCAAGGTGTAGTTAGGAAAGTATGGCTTCACTGGATGTTTCCTTATTGGATAAATTTAGATGATAGAGTCACATTAATTTCATTTGAGGTGCAGCTTATAAGAAATAAGACAGGATAAAAATATCTGCACAGAGTTGTACCTTAAAGGCAAAGCTGGAAGAATGCTCCCCACGTTGACAAGACAAGGAGGGGATATCTTTTCTGTCTTATATAATACTGACATGGAAAGTCATTTAAAGGCAAGAAACCTATCATTATCTTTCTGATTATTCTAACTTTTAGTGTGAATTTTTTGGTGATAAGAATGATCAGGCAATGTGGAAATGGTTCAGTTGGTAAAGGGTTTGCTGTATAAACATGAGAAGCTGACTTGGAATTAGTAGTGCCCACATAAAAATCTGGGTTGCCATCCTAGCCCAAGAGAGTCAGAGAAAGAAGGATTGCTAGCCATCCATTCTTAGACAATCAGTGAACTATCCTGTCTTTTTTAAAAAGTACTTTATTCACAATACAACTTATTTGTTGTCCCCTCACTTGTATTTTCCCATTCCTCCTCCTTCCCTCTTTCATCCTATTCCCCTTCCCTAGGTCTGTGACAGAAGAGGACCTTGTCCCCCACTATAAGATCACAGCTTTTCAGGTCTCTTCCTGGTACCCTGTGTACTCTTCCTCTGAGTGTCACCAGGTCTTCCCACCAAGGGCAAGTGGTCCAATAGGGGGTATCTGAGTTTGTGTCCCAGTCAGTCTCTGCTCTCCACACAATTGTGGAGAATGTGCTATCCATTGGCTAGATCTGGATATGGGTTCTAGGTCTACTGCATGCATTGTCCTTGGTTGGTACTGTATTTTGAGCTGACCTGCCTAGGTCCAGATCCACCAGCCTTAATGCTCTTCTTGTAGGTTTCTAGAACCCTCTGGATCCTTCTGTTTTCCCATTCTTTCTTACCTTTCTCACCTAGAGTCCCAATAGGAGGTCCCAATGTCCATTCCAATCTCTGGCTAAATGAAGACTTTCATGGGATATCTCTGTTGGTCTAGTGTCCAATTATAAGTGAGTACATGCCATGTGCCTCTTTCTGTGACTGGATGAACTATCCTGTCTTAACAACAAAGCTGAGGGGAATGGACAGACTGCTCTGCAGAGCTCTTGTCAGTCTTGCAGAGGACCCAGGTTTGGTTCTCGGCACCTATATGGCAGCTCACAAAAACCTTGAAGTCCACTTCCAAATCTGATGCCCAGGCTTCTGAGAGCACTAGACATACACAAACAGGTTGACAAAGTGATCAGATACACAAAGTAAAAATAAATTGATAATCTTTCTAGGAGGGCACAAAGGAGGATGCTTGAATATCACTCAAAAAAGGAAATAGAGAGCAGAAGGCGTTGAAGAGGCAGAACAGGGTGAGAGAGGGAGTGTGAGGGGAAATAAGGATGGGATCATGGGAGAGTGGGGCCTGGAGGGCAGAGTGCTGGCAAAGAGAACAGAGGCCATATCCATGAGAATCTCTGAAACAAGTTGGAGACATAGGGCAGGGTAGGCTCCTGGGAGGATATGGAGGGCGACTCTGAGACCCCTAGTAGTGGGCATCATGAAGACTAAAGAGGTCACCCTCTAACAGGACAGAACTCCTAGTAGATAAAGGGGAATACCAAGCCACCCACAAAAACGTTGACCTAAAATTTACGCTGCCTACAAGATGTGCATGGATAAATATAGAGCAGAGATGAAGGGGCTATCCAACCAATCCTGGCCTAACCTGAGACACACCATGTGGGAAAGAGCCAACCCCTGACACTATTGATGATACTCTGTTATGCTTGCAGACAGGAGCCCATCATGGCTGTTCTCTGAAAGGCTCTACCCAGCAACTAATCAAAACGGATGCTGAGACTTGCAGCTAAATATCGAGCACAAGGAGCCTTGTTGAAGAATGGGGAAAAGGATGGAAGGGCCCAGAGGAGACAAGAGGTCCACAAGAAGATGAACAGAGCCAACTAACCTGGGTCTAGTGGGGTTTGCAGAGACGGAAGCACCAACCAAAGGCCATGCATGGACTGGACCTAGACTCCCTACACAGATGTACCTGACGGACAGCTTGGCCTTCATGTGGGTCCCAAAGTAAGGGAAACAGAAGCTGCCTCTGACATGGATTCTGTTACATGCTTTTTAATCACTTTCCCCCTGGTGAGGCTGCCTTGCCAGGCCACCATGCAAGAGGATGTACTCAATCCTGGTGCTGGGGTGGGTTAGTAGGGGATGGCTTCCATTTTCTGAGGGATAAGGAAGAAGAGAAAGAGGAAGAAGGAGGAAGGATGAGACCTGGAGGAGAAAAAGGTGCTATATTCTGAGATGTAAGATGAATAACTAACTAAATTATTTTCTTAAGTAAAAAATAAAATTGAAGACCAAGAACTCATTGGTAAATTCTATCTGCATTTGATCCCCTGAACTGACATAAAGATGAAAGGAGAGAACTGACCCCACAATTTTGTTCTCTGTCCATGACATGAACATGTGACACAGACATACATCATGAATACACACATACACACACTATACATACACACACCCTACACACACATGTGTATGCACACACACTAAGAATAAAATTTAAAGTGAGATTGAGAAGCAATTGAAGAAGACACCTAATGTCAACGTATGACCTCCACAAAAATGTGTTCGCACACCCAAGTATACACACATAAACATGTACAATCCCATGGGAAAAAATTAAAAATACACAAATTTTCAGTAAATTCATAATAGCTCATGTTGTATCTTGGTCTGAAGAAATAAATCACAGAGAACAGTAAATAAAAATGTTAACTACCTCTAAAATAAACTTCGATTTGTATAACTTTGTACAACTTACCCAAATTTACATGATAATTTACTATTATAATCTTTTTGTTTCACCATTGCTGCACCTCTCATATGTAAATAAATACTTCTCAATGTTGTGGTCTCAGAATCGATAAGCATTAGGTTAAATGTTCTCGGTCTAACCCTTACATATACCCCATAAGGCCAATAACACACGGAGATGGAGCAAACTGCATGGTTAAAATTATTTCGTACTGTCACCTCAGCTTATCAGGATTCCAGTGTTTTCATTATGGCTCAAGACAAAGCCTAGCCTTTCTGTTTTGCTCACACCTTGAACTAATGCATGTTTGGGATGATCCAGGCTGTAGTGAGAGTGTGGAGTGTGCAGAACAGGAAGATGAATGGGAGATGAACTCACATATACCTGGACACACATTGGAATCACATGTGTCCTCTATATAGCAGATTTATCCACCTAATGCCATAAGGAGATTCTGCTTTGGATTATTTTTTCCTCAAATGGTTTCAAAATTGTAGTGGTTCAGTAAGCTGTATACGTAAAATGAATCACTAGGAAACCAAAGTTCCAGGATTTACAAATGTTTTGAAGACATAAACGATTCCATTTAAGAAAAGCACAATCACAGCTTTCTCATTCTCTCTCCAGATGCCTAAGAAACTACATGCACCTGCAGCATCTCCAGCAGCCTCCAAGGACTGTAAAATCAAAGACAATACACTAGGGATAAAAGAACAGGGAGATAAAAAGTTTGAGTCCCCAACTCTTTTCAACATACCAGCTCTTCACTCTACTTGAGAGCTTCTTTTGAGTAAGTATACAAACTTCCTGCTTGAAACTGTCTTCTAGCCGGGCGTGGTGGTGCACGCCTTTAATCCCAGCACTTGAGAGGCAGAGGCAGGCGGATCACTGTGAGTTCGAGGCCAGCCTGGTCTACAAAGTGAGTCCAGGATGGCCAAGGCTACACAGAGAAACCCTGTCTCGAAAAACCAAAAAAAGAAAGAAAGAAAGAAAGAAAGAAAGAAACTGTCTTCTACTACATGAAGCGCTCTACATAAAACCATTTCAGTAGTGGTGAGTGTAGAACAGTTTATGAAAGTAAATATCTTAAGCTGGACACCCATCCTCTGTTTCCCTGTACAGCCTTTAACGTGATGTTATCCAAGCACTGTTGAGTGTCACACATCTAATGCTTGTTATCTCTATTGCTATGAGATAAATCACAGATAGGACATCATGAAAACCCACAAGACACTACAATATTAAAAATCTTATGTGCCCTTTTTCTCTTGCTAGTTAGAAGCTGGCTTGGGACCAAATGAGCTTGGGATCAGTGTAGGGCTGCAACATGGGTACTGGCAATTTATAGTCCATGAGCCAGAATTGGCCCTTAGACATATTGAATTTGGTTCATGCAAGGCTTTTTTAAAGTTCTAATTTGGAAAGCTTAAAATGGGCATGTATACGTCTTGAGTTCCCATCAAGTCCCATCAAACCCGACTGATACACAAAACTATTGCTGCACGGTTTGTGTTACATGGCTGACTTCTGGAAGCCCTGAAGTTCTCAGTGCATATCTTCTTCTGCACGTCTCTCTGTCACTCATGTGGTGCTGAATAAAACGATTCACACCAAAGATCACTCCCTAAGATAAAGAATGCCTAGTGCTAGAAACAAAAATGTGCATAGTTCCCTAGATGCTACATTTTGGTTTGGAAATAAAATTTTACTATAAATGGCCTAGTTTTTCTCTTACCAAAAAAAAAAAATGTGGAGCATTCCAAAGCCTCCCTACACAATATACACCAGATTTTATCATATTGACTCTGATTTTGGCTACATTATACTTTCAACTAAAGTTAACCTAACTCCCAAACCCTTTCTTTTTAGTTTCTAACAAACTTTTGAAACCCAATTCAATTCTTAAACTTTAGTTCAGATTCTTAAATTCAATTTTGTCCAGAAATGTCTAAAACTGTATTTACTCTCTCTTAGCATCCACTTGTGATCTTGTCAGGCTGGCACTGTGCTTATGTTTCATATTCCACAGTCAAAAGAAGACAGCTATAAAAGGAAATGGCTAAGCTCATAAATATACACTTACATCCAAGGCCAGGTTTCTACAACACATGTTCAAGGGAATACAAATGAACACCACAACCCATGCTACTTGTAGCAACAATTTGAAAATTGTATGTTCTTCACATGTATGGCTTAGACTTTTCTTTAATATAAAGCATTCCCCATATTCACACTTCCTCAAATACAAAATTTGCCTAGAATTACTAGATTCTAACAGAGTAAATGAAGTCTAACTAGTGTCCACACAGTATCAGTGTGCATTCAGGCACGAATGGGAAGTGAGCTGAGTGTAAGTTGTGGCTCTGAATACACTAGATCACTGAGCCATCAATAGTATCCTCACTCAGTCACATGCTTTTCTGCTATTAATTTTCGTGACTTCTATTTGAACTACTATTTATAATGTCTGAGAGAATTCACTCTTTCTGTAAAAATCTGTGTTTTGGGGTTTGAGTTTCTCTGCTGTTTAATGACACTAGGGAAAAAGACGTTGGCCTAGAGGTAGGACTTTTGAACCAATCTCATCATCTTAATTTATGAAAATGGATATTAATTAAGAGTAAACCCTTCATTTTTAAATAGCACCTTCAGAATAAAGGCAATAACTTAAAGGATTTTGCCATATGGCCTACCCTATATGACCTTCAAGCATCTTACATCTTTCATTTACACACATATGTAACTACTTCTGTGCTTTACAAAAGTTAAGCACATAATTTTAATATAGGTTGGAAATGGTGTCTGTATAGCCTTTTAAAAGTTGGCCTACTGGTAGTGGAGGGAGGTAAGCAGATTCCTTGATAGTCAGACATTTAACTTCTAATGTTTCTGTTTACTCTCTCATAACTTCTGTGTTCTTGGATTTGCAAACAACACACAATTTCCACAGCATTACAAAGAAACATAAGTTTCACCTTTTAAAAGTTCCCTCATTTTTGGGAACATGGAAACTGACCTTAAAAGTTCCAAGATTTTAGAAAAGTGCCCCCTCTATGGGACTAATGACAGACTTGAAATTCATCTCCAGAAATTTCTTTTCTCTCCTTCTAGGTTTTCTAGAACTTATAGTTGTGAAACATGGTTTCTAAATATCTTTAGAGAAAAAAATACAGGGAGGCAAGAAACAGATGTACAGAGGTGGATGGATATACACACAAGAAAGACAGTAACAGACATGATTAACACGCTGCTAAGTTTTAAAAGCTTGAGTTTGGTGCTAGCAGTGACTCAGATCTAAGCTAGCCTATTACAAATAAAAATATGTCTATATCTGACGCTTCAACCTCCAAAAGTTAAGAATTTGAGAACCAGTGGAGCAAGTTTTAATTTTTAAAATACATTCTATAAGCAGCCATGTCGGTTCAATTAACAATATGGCCCACAACTAACATATGCAAGTCATACAGGAGAAAGAGAAAAAACAGCAAGCAAGCAAGGTACTCCTTAAAAGAAAGGAAAAGGGAAAAAAAGGAAAGAACAGAGGGAAGGGAAGAAGGAAGGAAGAAAGGAAGGAAAGAAGGAAGGAAGGAAGGAAGGATCTAAGGGAAATGTCTTCATCAATACTCTATGCCAAATAAGTTTTCCTGCCTTCAGCCATCCACGCAGGAACTACACTGTCCTGATAATCAAGTCAGTAGGGTGGGAAAACACCACAGTTTAAGAAATCTGGCTTCTATCAGCCTCTGTTATGGAGAAATAAACTTGACTCCTCAGTAAGCAAATTCGATTTTAAAATCGCAGATGAAAACGTTAGGAGTGAGGATAAGGCTTTGGGAAGAAAGGAATGAAGAGCAAAGACAAAGGAAATTCCGAGCTATCTGAGTTGCCACAGAGGTTTTTCTAAACAAAGACTTTCATGAAGCTGCAGAAGTTCGCACAGGAAAGACTCCACCCTGCCCAGCTTCTGCAGCAGCTTTCCCAGCTCGGATCGCGCCAGCCCACACAACAGACCTCTAACTAAAAGTGCCTTCAGGGCTCCTTTTTAAGCACTCTTCTTTTCTTTTAAACGTCCCACTCTTACATTCGAGAAAAAAGACTGATCTGATCCTGGCTCTTGCGGGATGTCAGAAGCTCACTCTGCCAGGACAAGCACAGAAGCTCCGGAATTGCAGAAGTGCCTCTTGTCTCCAGAGCCAAGCTGCTCCCCAGGTGCAAATCCCACAGCCCCCATCTCAAACTTCAAACCAGGCTCCTCTTCACACTCTTCCTGAAGCTTAACATTCCATCTAGTTCCCAAACCAAGCCATAAACACCATAAGCAAAGCAAACGGCAAACTCACCATTCTCTTGTTCCTGGGCTTTTATTGAGACACAGTGCCCTAATAAAACAGTAAGAATGAGGAGAGGTCTTGCTACCACCCAGTTTGCCATCATGTCTAAATATGAGACATGTGGGGTCTTCCTGGGAATGAAGAGTAGATACTGAGGTCACTGTAGCACCATGAATTCTGCTGGGGGCTCTTTTTCAGCACCAGCCCCCGAGCCGCCTCAGTCTGTTTCAGCACCAGCTCCGGCACAGTCTGCGAAAACTTTTTTCAAGCGATGCAGCTTTAAATAGGAAGAATGCTGCCTCCACTTCTTTTCCTGCCCCTTTCAGCTTGTTCAGGCTCATAACCATCCAGTGTCTGCCAAGCAACCGTCTGATTGATGGTAAACAACCAAATCAGAGTGCGCGCCTCTGCGACTTGAATTTTCTCTACTTCTTGTAGATTTTAAGCACAGATGCAGCTTACCAACACAGACAAACTTTTATTCCTCTTTCTATTTGAGTATGTGTGGTTCTTCTTTTCTTCTGACTTTTTTTTTCTTTTTAAAGAAAGCCTATTAGCAGGAGTCTGATCCTCCCTCCTCCCCACCCCCCACCCTGGTCCCAACCCTTCCCCCAGATACACACCCACTGACTTTTCCAGAGACACTAAAAAGGCTTTAGGGAGGATATACAGCCTTTACTGGGATTTTTTTTCCCTTTTGCATTTAGATCATTCAGAATTCTCTTCTCCGCCTTCAGTCTTTAAAAGGTCACACTTTTTTAACCCTTTCTTTTGTCAGCAGAGGAAGAATTCCTGTCCCTATTCTCATTCTGCTCCTTTTCCCATGCTCTGAGGGGATTCTGGAAGAGAGGAGGAAGGATAAAGCAATTGCGAAATGAACTTGAGATATTTTGCATTGAGTTGTTTCCACATCTCTTAAGGAGCCAGAAGCCGTGTCTATACGTTCTCCTTGTCACAGAGCACTTTATTATGTTAAAAAAAAAACAAATCTACTAAGCTTGTGTAGACTTAGGAAAACACACTTCTTTTTGACTCAGAAGGGGCGGGTTCCAACATCAGATCTGCCACTCACCAATTTTGTGAATTTATACATAGTCCTTATCTCTGTGCACTCCAATTTTGTTGTTTGAAAAAGGGCTTTGCCCTGACCAGTGTGCAGGATCTGGTGACACTTAAATGAGTAATATGCTATTAACTACATTCCAAATTCAAAGAGCTACATAAAAGCGGATGTGCTGTTGTTAACCCCAGACCAGCTTTCCAGGGAGTGTGGTAGTCCTAGCTGCACATTTCTGTTAGGAGCAAGTCATTAACTTTGTCTTTTACTCAGGCTTGACAAGATCTAAATGCCCACAGTGCATTTGAAAGTCTAATATATTTGGTATTGTGAGATCTCAAAGATCAGGATTAAGTCTCACACAATGTGAGTCACTCAACTGTTTGTAATTACTTAGCACTGGTCAGGTACCCTGAGCCTCAATGAGCAATGGAGGAAGGACAACATCCTAGAAATAAAGGCCACACTCATCACCTTCAAGGAATACACACACATGCGCGCGCGCGCGCGCGCGCGCGCGCTCACGCGCACACACACACACACACACACACACACACACACACACACACTCGCGCATGCGCATCTACATGAAACAAAAAAATACAACCCAGATATATAACTATGTGTGGAATGAATTAAAGCCAAAATAAATACAAAGAAAAGAAATAGTCTAAAATTAGAAAAGGTATATTTAATTGTCTTAATAAAAGAAATCCAAGAGGCTTCAGTTTGAGAAGTGGAGCTAGAGACTGGAGAAGTTCAGAGAACAATCACCTAGCCCTGTACCATTCAGAGTAACTTGTCACCAAGAACTGTCTCTGTGCAGTGACTTCCTTCACCAATATATTGCTGTCCTATGGCTGTCTTGCCTCACACTTAATGAATGGGCTAAATAAGAAACAAAAATCAAACTTCTTCTAATTCTTTGAACAATATTTGAGAAAGACCAGGATATTAAAACTCTTGTCAAACCTTGATCAAAAAACTCTGTTTTGTGACAGATGGAGACCACTTCAGGAAGCTACAACCAATTAAAATGCCGAGTTGTGTAGACCCATCCCAATGGATACATCTACAAAAACAACTCCTGAAGCTAAGTCTCAGAGAACATTGAGGAAAAGGAGGCAGAAAGACCGTAAGAGTGAAGGGATTGAGAAGTTTGTTATGAGAGTGTCTTCTACTAATAATGTTAGAAGTTACATCTATAAACTCTCACCACCTAACAGCCCAACCATGCCAAATAAACATACCACAGTAGACAGAAGAAGACCTCATCCCTACACAGAGAACTGCAGGCATCTAAAGAATGCTGAGCATGGGGGAAATAGCCTTGCCCTGGGAGGAGCACTGAAAATATACATTCAAGTAATATGATACAGGCTCATCAGGTTTCATTTATGCACCTGGAAAAAGATATGTGTATATATGTATATATACATATATGCATGTAACAACAATGAAAAAACAGGTCATACATTTGAAAAAGGAGGGGTATATGGGAGGTTTTGAAGGAAGGGAAAGGAAAAGAGAAATTATGTAATTATATTATAATTTTAAAAACAAAGAATAAAAGCTACTGTTAAATATTAAATGGGAGTGGTGACAGAAATAAATACAGGGAAAACATAGTCTTCTCTGAGATTACCAGTTTTCTTCTACTGTGAGACCATTCTAGACACCAACATTGCCCAGCTGCAAAAGTGGGCCCACTTCTGGGTATCTGGCAATCTTCACTATGTATTGAGATAACAGATGTTTGCAGAGAACTCTTGGAATCGATTTTCAGACTGAATGTTCAAAGATGATAAGGTAAGACTGTAAGACTCGTAGCAGAGTGAGCAGGCCTAATCTTCAGCACCTGCTCCCATCAGCTTCCATTTGCTGTTATGACAGTTATTGTCTGCTTACTAATATACATGTTTTGAGTTTATATATTAAAAACGACTTTCATAAGAAAAATTAAAACCACAAAGCAACCTTCAACAAGTCCCCAACAGTTTTTACCATCTCTTTGCATCACACCAGAAGTCTGCAATATAAGACCATAAGAAATATTTTTCTGAGAGCTGAGATAAATCAGTGTCTATATTGCAGTTCTCCATGAGCTTTAGCCATCTGTTGCCTTCAAGCCATAAATAGTGAACTTTTCCAGCTAAAGCTTTTGTTTCACTGTTGTCATTAGGGTCCTGCACAACGATGTGGAAAATTCTAGAATGTACACAGGTGACACAGGATTTATCAGTTTAGCAGATGTGTTAAACTCCTGGGAAACTACCATTGCTTCTTAGTCTTAAGAGAAGCAGAGAATGGACTCGAGCCATCACTGTTGGATCAGGGGGTGTCAGAGGTCAGGCCCAGTTCCCATGAGACACCCCAGTAATCCACACACTGCAAGTACTTAAGTGAATATACAGCAGTTCTTCTAATGCTCTTAAAAGCTTATTAGTTTTCAAGTTTTATATAAAAACTCTGCTTAAAAGCCTACTTGGTCAAATTTACCTGGTAGTACTTTTAAGTCTACTTGGGTAACAGTTAACTTCAAAGTGAGCGTTGTTCTTGTTTCCTGGTTCTTTCCAGACCTATCTGACACGATTTTCCAATCTCAGGGGGAAATATATACTAGTACTCTTTCAGGGTTGAGCTCTCCCTCTCAGTTCCTCCCAGGCCTTCAATTTTCTGGGGGATAAATTACGTCCTTTCTCTCCTTTGCTAATCTGATGGCTAATCTTAGATGTCAACTTAGATGACATCTAGAGTCAACTGAAACCCAAACAGCTTGGGCATGGTTGTGAGGTGGGAAGCCTCACTCTGAATGTCAGCGACACCTTATGGTGGCAGCCCATAAAAAGGACATGGCAGAAGGAAGCTTTAGCTTTCTGCCTAGTGCCTCCCTATCACTGACAACTTTATCTATCCTATTGCCAAAGCATATCTTTGCTGGTGTTAGAACAATTTTCTTCAGAATTCCAACATAGACTAAAATTAGCAGCTCTTCAGGACTTCTCTGGAACTCCAGGCCCAGAATGGGACTGCTTAGACCAACAGTCTCAGAGACTAAACACAACTGTGGTCTTGGCCTTTCTACCATGAGTCTATGAGTATGGGACTACCCAGACCATAGCCTGCAAGCCACTCTAAGAACTCCATACATATTTGTTCATTCATAATATACATATTTACATAATATTCACTCTCTATCAGTTCTGTTCCTCTAAGGAAGCCTAGGACAGCACCTCTTCCTCTATTTAGTACAAATCCAGAAGCTTCTTCCCCTATCCCTTATCTACTGATGATTTTCTGTGCATGTGTGTATGCACATGAATGTGATGCTAGACATCTTCCTCTTTTACTACACACCTTAGTTTTTAATACAAGCTCCCTCACTCTAACTGGAGTTCATTGATTGACTAGACTGGCTGGCCAATGGAGCCCTGGAATCCTGTCATTGCCTTCCATCACTGGGTTGATAGTAATGCCTGACATTTTACAGGGAAACTGGGGGTCCAAAATCAAGTTCTTTTTCTTGTACAGCAAGAATCTCTAGCCACTGTCAAAAAACACTACACACTCCAGAGAAGAATCTTCTCATTTAATCCTGGCCCACATATCTCTCAGTTGATCCTAGATCCAATCAAGTCGACCATCCAAGGTTAACCATCAAAGTTACTTTTGTGTTACTGTCCTCCTAACGCCTCACAGGGGTGATATGGTCTCATGCTTTCATTTAATCATGGCTATGCAGGGATGCTGGAACACCTCAGTTCACAGAAGTAGCAGAAGGTAGTCAAAGCAGGTCACATTATACCCAGCCCAGGAAATGATAGATGCCTCCAAGGACTTAATCCTAATGCTCTTCTTCCTCTAGCTAGTCTCCATCTTCCGAAGGTTATGCAGCCTCCCAAAATAGTATGACCAGCTGGGAAATGAACATTCAAAAGTTTCAGATTTGAAACATAATCATTCCTATAGTGTTTAATATTTTGACTATTCTTTCCATCCTTTTGAAATCATTTTCTCTTTGTGTCTTCATTTCACTAGTCAACTTTCATTTGGTACCCTGTAACAGAAAGTGTTTGATGTTTTCCACTGTCATATTTGTCTTGTCATCATTTCCCTCTTCTTGTTCATTGCCTTGGGCTATAGTAGCTATTAGCTTCCCTTCCCTTTATTCCCATTTAGGTGTTAATGAGTTCAGCCAAGGTTCTCCTGGAATTACGGATATGCACCAACCCATGTAGATAACTGTTTATTAATTTTTTAGGGGCTGGAGAAATGGCTCTGCAGTTGAAAGCATTTGCTCTTCTTCTTCTTCTTCTTCTTCTTCTTCTTCTTCTTCTTCTTCTTCTTCTTCTTCCTTCTTCTTCTTCTTCTTCTTCTTCTTCTTCTTCTTCTTCTTCTTCTTCTTCTTCTTCCCACATTAATTTCAATATTTATTCAGGACCAAGGAAAATAATCAGTGTTTGCTCAAGGAATAAGTTGGAATGTAAATAAGTGCTATTTTTAAAGACCCACTGAGAATATGTTTCACAGAGAAGAAAGTTTGACAGCTCTTTTAAAGACAACTGAAAGCCCTTTTTTGCGTGTGTGTGTGTTTTTTTAAAGGTTATTCAATGTTATACCTTTTTATTATAATTTATTCACATTACATCCCAATTGTAATCACCTCACTCTTATCTTCCTGTTCCCTCCCTCCCTCCCTCTTCTGCCCTATTATCCTCCCCTAGACCTCTGACAGGTAGAGTCCTCCTCCCCCACCATCTGACCACAGCCTATCAGGGCTCATCTGGATTGCCTGCTTCCCCTTCCTCTGTGTTCCCACAGGGTCTCTCTGTCAAGAGACAGTGATTAAGATTACAGGCTCCAGAGTTTGTGTCAGAGGCAATCCAAATCTGAACTAAAATCTGTAAATAACCTAGATGTCCCTTAACTAAAGACTGGATAAAGAAATTGGTACATTTACACAACAGAATACTATTCAGCTACAAAAACAAGGAAATACTGAAATTTGCAGACAAATGCATGGAGCTAGAAGAGATCATTCTGAGTAAAGTAACCCAGATCCAGAAAGACATGTATGGTATACACTCACTTATTAGACCAACATAGATGTCCTCTGAGAGGCTCCACCCAGAAAGGGATCATGACAGATACTGGGACTCAAAGCCAGACTCTGGGCAAAATGCTGCGAGCTGTGGAAGAGTTGGGGAAGGGTGTCAGGAGCTCCCCAAAGAGACCATCAAGGCTGGCAAGGGGAAGGGGCTGCATAAAGTGATGCATCAACTAAGGACATTGCAAGCAGAGAATCTAGACCCCCTGTTCACATGTAGCCAATGGACAGCTCATTCTCCTCTTTGTAGGTGGGGGAATGGGGGACTGCATTTGCTGTTCTTATATAGGACCAGATTTGGTTCCTAATATCTATGTTATTGGGTAACTCACAACCACCTGTTACTCCAGCTCCATGCCCTCCAATGCTCTTATCCAGCTTCCACAGACACCCACTCGCACAAGCAAATGCTCACACACAGTCACATACACATAGACAAAAAGAAAAATTAAAACTGTGTTTATCCTGGAAAACAATAGGTTTCTTTATTGCACTTTCACACACACACACACACACACACAAATTCACACACACACAAATTCACACACACACAATTTCTGTATATATCTTATTATACTCTGTTCATTTTTTCTCCCTTTATCCCCACTGCCTCCTCCATCTGATCCCCTTTTTACCTCCAAATAGTGCTCCTTCTGCTTCCATTTCACATATATAAATATAAATCTAGGTTCCATATATGAGAGAAACTGTGAAATTTGTCTTTCTCTCTCGTGTTATTCTGTCTTGTGGCCTTATCCCGTTTCCTAGACCCACCATCTCATCCCACATATCCCCTTTCTACATTCATATACAGTTGAATACTTAAATATGGAGTTTGTATATGAAATAAACATGGAATACTTGTCATTCTGAATCAGGCTAACTTCTTATTTATTTTCCTTCAAATGACAAAAATTTCACTTTCTTTACAGTTGAACAAAACTTCATTGTACATATGCATAAATTTGTAGAAGGATTGGGGGGAAATCTCCGAATCTAATTCCTTTTTTCTTGTTTCTTCTTTGAGAACAACTATTTATAAACCACAACCAACCCTGCTGAAAGACCGACAACCAACAACCCCACCTATGGGACTCTAGCACTTATATACCCTATGAAAAATTCCTAGAACTTCACCTATAGAAATAGAAGCAACCATTGATAGTCTCCCAACCAAAAAAAGCCCAGGGACAGATGGTTTCAGCGCAGAATTCTACCAGTCCTTCAAAGAGGAGCTAATACCGATACTATTCAAGCTATTCCGAAAGATAGAAATGGACGGAATATTACCAAATTTCTTCTATGAGGTCACAGTCACATTGATACCTAAACCTCACAAAGACCCAACAAAAAAAGAGAATTTCAGACCAATTTCTCTTATGAACATTGATGCAAAAATACTCAACAAAATACTCGCAAAGCGAATACAACAACATATCAAAGACATCATTCACCATGACCAGGTAGGATTCATTCCAGGCATGCAGGAATGGTTTAACATACAGAAATCCATCAATGTAATCCATCATATAAACAAACTGAAAGAGGAAAACTACATGATCATCTCTTTAGATGCAGAAAAAGCATTTGACAAAATCCAACACACATTTATGTTTAAAGTTCTGGAGAGATCAGGAATACAAGGCACTTATCTAAACATAATAAAGGCTATATACAGCAAACCAACAGCCAACATTAAAGTAAATGGAGAGATACTCAAGGAAATCCCTCTAAAATCGGGAACCAGACAAGGCTGCCCTCTGTCCCCATATCTTCAATATTTTTCTTGAAGTTCTAGCCAGAGCAATAAGACATCAAAAGGAGATCAAGGGGATCCAAATGGGAAAGGAAGAAGTCAAATTATCCCTATTTGCAAATGATATGATAGTGTATATAAGTGACCCCCAAAATTCCACCAGAGAACTCCTACAGCTGATAAACACCTTCAGCAAATTGGCAGGATACAAAATAAACTCAAAAAAGTCAGTAGCTTTCCTGTATACAAATGACAAACAGGCAGGGGAAGAAATTAGGGAAACTACTCCCTTCACGATAGCCACAAACAATATAAAATATCTAAGAGTAACTCTAACCAAGCAAGTGAAGGACTTATTTGAAAAAAACTTCAAACCTCTGAAGAAAGAGATTGAAGATGACATCAGAAGGTGGAGGGATTTACCTTGTTCGTGGATCGGGAGAATCAACATAGTAAAAATGGCCATCTTACCAAAAGCAATTTACAGATTCAATGCAATCTCTATCAAAATACCTACAAAATATTTTGAAGATATTGAAAGATCAATTCTCAAATTCATATGGAGAAATAAAAAACCCAGAATAGCAAAAACAATCCTATACAATAAAAGATCCTCCAGAGGAATCTCCATACCTGATCTCAAGCTGTACTACAGAGCAACAATAATTAAAACAGCATGGTACTGGCAGAGCAATAGGCTGGTGGATCAATGGAATCGAATTGAAGACCCAGAGATGAATCCATACACATTTGCTCACTTGATTTTTGACAAAGAAGCCAAATTTATTCAGTGGAAAAATGATAGCATCTTCAACAAATGGTGCTGGTCTAACTGGATGTCTACATGTAGAAAAATGCAATTAGACCCTTATTTGTCACCATGCACAAAACTCAAGTCCAAGTGAATTAAAGACCTCAACTTAAAACCAGAGACATTAATTCAGTTAGAGGAAAAAGTGGGGAAGAGCCTGGGACATATAGGCACAGGAAACAACTTCCTGAACAGTACACCAACAGCCTAGGCCTTAATTTCAACAATTAATAAATGGGACCTCATGAGGCTGAAAAGCTTCTGTAAGGCAGGAGACACTGTCAGTAGAACAAAGCGACAGCCTACAGACTGGGAAAAGATCTTCACCAACCCTTCATCTGACAAAGGTTTAATATCCAAAATATATAAAGAACTCAAGAAATTAAACATCACCAAACCGAATAACCCAATTGCGAAATGGGGCTTGGAACTAAACAGAGAATTCTCAACAAAGGAATATCAAATGGCTGAGAAACACTTAAAGAAATGCTCGTCCTCGTTAGTCATCAGAGAAATGCAAATCAAATGAAACTGAGATTCCATCTTACACCCATCAGAATGGCTAAGATCAAAAACTCAAATGACACCACATGTTGACAAAAATGTGGAGAGAGAGGAACACTCCTTTATTGCTGGTGGGAATGCAAACTAGTACAACCACTTTGGAAAGCTATCTGGCGCTTTCCCAGAAAAATGGAAATAGGGCTTCCTCAAGACCCAGCTATCCCACTCCTTGGAATATACCCAGAAAATGCCCTACCACACAACAGGGACATATGCTCAACCATGTTCATAGCTGCTTTATACATAATAGCCAGAACATGGAAACAGCCTAAGTGTCCCTCAGTAGAAGAATGGACTAAGAAACTGTGGTACATTTACACTATGGAATACTACTCAGCTATTAAAAACAAGGAATTCCCGAAATTTGTGGACAAATGGATTGATCTAGAAATTATCATAATGAGTGAGTTCACCCAGAAGCAAAAAGAGACAAACAGTATATACTCACTTATATCAAAACACTAGTCCAAAGGATACGTACCATCAAAAACTTTACTTACCAAGAAAGTGGGTCAGAGGAGAGGACATCCTATTGAGACTTTAGGTGAGAGTAGCATGGAAGAATGGGGAAATAGTAGGACCCACAGGGTCCTGGAAACCTACAAGAAGAACTTTATGACAGGCAGATCTGGGTCCTCGGGTCCTCCTCAAACTAAGGCACCTGCCAAGGAGAATATAGGCAGTAAGCTTTGAACCCCTACCAAGACCTAGCCGACGATCATGATATTCTCTGACTCTCACACGAACTCTGGTGCCCCTTTTCTGACCACGTCCCCTGGATAGAGAGGCCTGGCGGCACTCAGAGGAAGGACAGCAAGTTACCAAGAAGAGACTCGATATTCTAAGAGCATACATAGGGGGAGGAGGTCCCCTCAATCACAGACATAGGGGAGGGGAGAAGGGGAGAAGTGGGAGGGAGGGAAGAATGGGAGGAAACAGGGGAAGGCCTAACAATCGAGATGTAATACGAATAAATTAATTAAAAAATGTAAAAAAAAAAAACAGTTTCACTGATTATAGCATTCTATTCTACAAGCATTATTCAAGTTCAAACATCTCTGCCAATTCACAATAATACAGACTTGATGATTGTTTTTTACTGATATTCAGAGCAATTAAGTAGCTATTTTCTCTGAATTGAAACAATCTTCCCTGGAGAGAGGCCTTGTGAGTAATGGAAAATGATAAGATTCAAGAAGCAAACATATCTCACAAATGTAGGAAGTGCCTGAACCTTACAAAATCCACAAGTCCACTCCCCAGAGTCACATAAATTGTAAGGATTACTAGGGATGGGAACGCTCCAAGGAGCCTAGCTTCCTCCAAATTAGCTTTTGTGAGTCATTACCCATATTGGTGGGTTTTTCAGTGACGTGGCTGCCTGTCATTCTCTACAGATTCTTTAAGTACCTTCAGTAAACTTATTGGTTCACCAAGCTACATGGGTACAATTTTCTTTGGTCTATCATGAGTAGCACTGACTGGAAAGAACAGAAGTTTGCTTATATCTCCTTAGGAAATGTCAACATTGCTTAACTTCTTTACAGAATTCTCCTAAGGCAAAGAATGATTCTCAAATATAATTTTCAAATGTCCTAGCATTCCTTTCATTGTCTTCGATAATTTAAAAGTTAGCTAAATTTTATTAATTAGGAAAATAGATTTTTAAAATTTCATGGAAAAGCAGTTATAAACATGTCCCTTAAGCTAAACTTAGTGCTCAAATGATCACCCTACCCAGGTACCAGATGTTTAGTCCTAAGACTCCACAACTTCTCTTTGACTTATTCTTTTCATCTGAAAAATAGGGATAATAATATCATCTACTTCACAGGATTGTAATGAAACTACAGTGAATTAACAGTTGTAGAGATTTTAGGGGGAAAAAAGATTATTTGTGCTTCTCTGGTTTGCCATCAGACTATTAAGTTCACTTAAAAAATAAAAAAGAACTAAGGTTATGAGAATATTTAATCACAACAAATACTCCACTTTCCCCACCTTTTATTATTGTGTTTATTAGAGATAATTTATTTAGAACAAAAGCTATATTTTAAGTTATATAATTCTTTGCATTCTGCCAAATATGTGAGTTCATATTATAATAACAATTTAACTCCTTACCTTCCCCAACATCTCAATTTGGATCCAACTAAGCCCTGACAGCCTGTCCTGATTTCCTTTTCCCATGCCTTCACTGATCTAGACTGTTAAACAGATTCATTTTATACTCAGTCGTCTGTGTCTGGTTCTGAGGGTCACTCATGCTGACCTATGTCTTATATATAATTAGTTTGGTTTTTACTTTTCTGTTCATGTTTTAAAGTTGTATTCCTTTTAAAACCATGAACCCATTATTTACTTTTAAGCCGAATAAGTTTGAAGCATGGATGATTGTTTGTACTGGAATAGACAATTCTCTGTAGCTAAAAATAAGAGTCATGAGTCAGGGCTTCCCCGGGGGGAAACTGTTTAAATGGCAAGTCTAGGTACAGGCCACAAAGAAGAAATTGTCTAGAAGCTGACTGACACCAAAAGTCATTTACGGCAAATGGGAATGCTGCCCTGTGTGTCTGCTTAGAAGAAGTTCAAGCCCTAAAATTTTCAAGATGGTCTTTACAGAAGGCAACCTTCAGCCCATTGAAGCCTTGCATTTGTTGTTTGATTGACCGTTGTGTGACATCCAGGGGCCTGGACATAGATATTGAGAAGGCAGTGAGAGCAAGGAAAGCATGTGATACATCATATCCTGTTTTATAAGTCTATTGGTATTTTGTTAAATATTTTAATATCTCCTAGGTTTTCTGTATTCTTTAGTAACCTTTACTTTGAAGGTTGGGGATTCTTTGCTTTTTCAGGGGATGCAGGAAGCTGCTGTAACCTAACTCTTAGACAGGACAGACAGACACACAAATCTGCTTGAGTGTATTCCTGTTGTTTTGTGTTTTATAGGCTATACTTGTGTTTAGTATTTGAATAAAAGTAATTATACCACCTATCAATGTTTCATAAGAGTGAAATGCTAAACTTTTGGAAAATATTCTTTAAACAATTTTTGAATAATAGGAAAAAAACATGTTTCTCCCTCTCTTAGGTGGATTATGTTTCATTGGAAATGAACAATAAGGATTAATTAATACACAACAGTAGAAATGTCTAATCAGAATCCCTATGAACACAATTCTTTGTACACATGCTTAAATAAATGGTAAAACATCTAAGTCTACATTATTGATTTAAAATATATGATAAACTTAATTGCAGTTTTCTTTAAATATCTTCATGTAATCAGTGAGTTCACAAATGTACATTGAAGTAAACTTCATCCATAATAATTGGAGTTTGAATTATAAATTGAAATATAGGTACTGTGTATCCATGTTTTTCCAATATCCAAGTCACCACTCATTGATTATACCATCTTGACATCGGAAGCATTCTGTATATATACCATAATTATTATTTAATTAATGTTTGTGTGTAAATAGTAAATAAGTACTCATACAAAAGAGTAGTTAAGAAGTAGGTTATGAGTTTCATTTTTAAGTATATCATCAATTATTACATCCTCATAAGCCTTAGTCCTCCTTGGCAGACAAACCATAAGCCAAAGCCCAAGGTGTCACTTCCTACAAGAAGACACGTGTTATTCCCAGCACATAGTAAGTCCTAACACAGGTCCTTGCTCACCAGCAGGAAAAGGACTGGTTTTCTTTTGATGGATGAGTGACATACTCTCATAAGATTTGGAAGAACACATGCATTTCATGGTTTACTTTATTGAAGGAACCTTTTGTTTTCTCTGGAATGAGTGCAATCATAAATTGCTACTGGATGAGTGGGATTTTATAAATGTCTTCTGCCTTCCTGTTCAGCGTCACACTTACCCCTCTCACTCAGAAACAAAAGGAATCTTGAAAAAGGTTGGCAGAATGTCTGAAACATCTTTCTGTATATAAAATGCAAAGCGTAAACAACTGATTCATTCTAAGAATACCTGGCCACTTCTTGCTAACCTACTAAAGTTCAATGTATTTCCATTCATCTGCATAAAGGTAATTTTATTAACTCACACACTGTAGTTAATCTCCAGAGCCCTTCAATTTCTGAAGCTATAATATGCTTTATTTCCTACACAAGTTTTGAGCACTACGAAAATTTTAAGAATCTGTTGAAATCTCCTGAAATATTTCAGTTATATGGAACATGTAAACTACAAGGAACTTGTCAGGCCTCAGTGGAGAGGATATTTTTAGTCCTGATGCAACTTGTGATGCCAGGCTGAGTTGGCAGCCTTTGGAGGCCACGCCTTCTCTGAGAAGAAGGGGGTAGGGGAAGAGAGTATGAGGGTGGAACTGAGAGGGAGGCGGGAGGAGGCTGGAATCAGGCTGTAAATAAAGGGGGAAGGAGAAGAATGAAGTAGACACTGTGCTTCTGAGATATGAGCTTTAGTGATCACAGACGTGTCTCAAACATCCTTACCAATTTAAGGATCGGGGTGGGGGTGGTTCCAATTTTAAAGTTGTGTGCCATTTTGTGCAATGCACACTTGGTAAGAGAACACCTCAGTGATGTAAAGGCATACAGGGCAAAGTCCCAGCCCTGTACTAGATTATGTGGTAAATCCAAACACCCTACATCTATACCACACACAGGGATCCATTCTGTGGAAGTACACAAAACACTGGAAGAATAGGGTAAAAGGATCCAGGGCATAAAAATTCTTGAAGGGAATGGTGGAATCTAAACAGAACTTTAGAAAGCACACCAAACCAGCAAATACTACTTGAATGGTGACTGAAGACAATTCAGGTGGAATGAAGAAATTATTACTCACCAAGCAGAGTTAAGTCACTGGTCCCTCAACCAAATGGACAAATCAAAATACAAATAAAAACACTTAAAAGTCTAAGAACTTATGACAGGAATAATTATCAGGTATTAGAGATCTAACTTCAGTAGCATGATTCTTGACAGCAGCTTTATCTCAGTGTGCCCAGACAACTTCTCTAATAATCATTGTATTCTGGAACTTTTTAAGCTAGTTTACCAACCAGGGTGCTGAACTGGAATCTCTAAAATATCATGCAATTGAGGAGACAGAAAAATACTTAAATAATGTCCTGCATCTTTGTTTTTGTAGAAAAAAAAATGTCTTTTTACTACTCTTTTCGGTTTATTGTAGAACTGCATCCATAGCTCTCCTTACCTAAAAAGACATGGCTAGAGAAAAACTATAGTTGAATAAGGAAACATGTAGATCAGAATTCTGTTTTTCACATAGTGACATCATCGCACATCCCAGGCTCACTTTAATGTCTTGTTCAGCAGCTTAAGTCAAACAAGCAGAGAGAAATAAAACACACACACAGACACACACACACACACACACACACACACACACACACACACACACGTGGATTTTTTCAAGTTTTATTTTGGAAGTTCCTCCTTCAAATATAGTTTTAATTTTGAAGAGATGAGTATAATCAAATTTTATTTTATGTGAAAATCCACATTGTGTTAGATGAGAAATTTCTAAGAGGACTATTGTTCAGAACATTAACACTGGCATAAGATCCATAGGAAATGTGAGGTCTGACTTTTTTTTATAAGGAAGTCCTCAGAGTTTCATACAGCCCAATGCCTTCTTTATAAAATAGGATGAGGAAAGTATTTTTTACTTCCAAGTTCCCTACAAGAAACACTCATGAATACATTTTGTAAATTCTAAAAATTAAAATACATTTTTTATTATTTACCAATATTTAGTATTTCCCAATATGTTGTGTTAATAATAAATGGTAAATAGCAATATATTTACCAATACCAACCAGAAAGGAACCTACTCAGTTATTGCTTAAAAATACAACATTCCAAAGTTATTTTTATGTAAGCAAGGTACTTTTTGTCCTGGGTAAAAGGAGGAGAGTAGTGAGCTGACTTGGCAGTTTGGTCACAAAGCTTGTTGGTTTGCCAGTTTCCTTCAAACTGCCCGCATGATCTGAGCACTGACATAATAACATAGACTAAGAGGAGAGTAGGAACTTGAGAAGAAATGGGGAGAAAGCAGTGACAGAGTGTCTAATAGGTCACTGGTTAAAACAGACTTTATAGATTCTTAAATATCATGCACAGAATAAAATATTATTTTGCCATTTAAGACTATAAGCACTCCAAATATCATTATCATGAAAAGAACTTCTGATTTTAATTGTGTAGTTAAAAATGCCTGTTACATCTACTCTGTTTCGATGCCACAGAAAATTTTCATAGCAGTGTCCCAGTGATTTCCCAACAGCACAGGCACAAGAAACAGAGCCACTCATTTGTACGCTCAGGGATACCATAGAACATTAACTGGAAGCCATAATATTTGTGGAAAGGACATGTACAAATATTGAATATCTTTTTTAAAGAAGAAAAGGTCCTGACAGGATGTTAAGAGACAAAGAACCTCTAAAGATGCTGTTGAGTTTGTTCCCTGCTGGCCAACATTCGTTTCCAAAGTAAAAACTTTTGGGGACAACTAAATTTTCATTTGCAAGTGGCAATTGACTGGAGATTGCTCTGGGTTACTGAATGGGTCTTGTGTGCTGTCTCCTTTTAGGTCTGGAACTTCATGTGGCACAGACATGTGCAGGCCCTGGGCATGCTTCCTCGGTCTCTGTGAGTTCATATGTGCGTCCATCTTGTACATGTAAAGGGCCTTATTTTCTCACTCTCTTCTCTCCAGTCTGGCTCTTACAGTATTTCTACCTCCTCTTCCCCAGGGTTCCCTGAGCCCTGGAGGGAGGAATTTGATGTGGATATTTTTCCCGTTTGTGACTATGTGTCTGAATGAAGCCAGACTGTTTTCAGATACTTTAACTATAACAACATATGGCAATACATTGAAATCAGATGAAAATATAAAAATTCTACTTTAATCTATTAAATAAGATATTAGAAGGATTTCTAAAAGTAATGTTCCTCTTTTCATTAAATTTTACCTTCATAAAACAATATTATTTATGATAATGTACAATGGTTATACTATATTTATTTTTAATGAATTAATAACTTAAAAGTAAGTATGAGCTCATAAAATTGTTAGTATCAATTGATATAATCTCCTGGATTTAATATCCTTAGTAATTGTAATATTCTGAAGAACTCTTGAAACAAAACCAAAAGTAGGCCAAACACTGCTTGAAAAACACTGCTCTACTTCATGATTGAAGAATATCCATTTTTTATCTATATTTTTGCTACAGTATTTAATTTTCCAGTTTGCAAAGTTACCTTATTCTTTTTATTCCGCTCATAGTAGGAAAAACACAGAACATTACATTAAAAAACATAATTTCATCAGTAACCCTTTGTGTTGTCATCGTTTAACATTTATTACACCAATCTTTTTTCAAGGATTATTTCCCATCTCAGAATGTGAAGAACTGACAATCCAATTTAATAAAAGGTCAAGGATTTTAGGAAAGGAGGGTGTTTGCATGGAGCAGTTCCTGAAGAAACTGAGTTAGGTGTCTGGGTACAAGAGGAAAACACCTAGAGGCACTCCTACACTCTGTGTAGTTATATAAGAGTATGGAAAACAAACAAATGATGTTCATATTTATATTGGTAGAACACAAATAGCACCAAGGAATCATAAGGCCAAAGAAACCACTTTTTTTTTTTTTTTGAAGAAATACAATAATGTCTTCTTAAGGTAGGGAAGAAATTTTGACAGAAAGACTAGGATGTCTTGTTTGTTAGATATGGAAGCCATATTTATCAAATGCCTTCCTTAATCATATATCTGAGAAATTATAGTCATTCAAAGATTGTTTTGTAATAGTAAATGTCTTTAGTGATTAAAATGAATTCTATTTTTAAAATGCCTATAATACACATAAGTTAGCATGTGTGTGTGTGTGTGTGTGTGTGTGTGTGTGTGTGTGTGTACTTCAAAGGAAATTTTCCCATCTGAGCTGGCAATGCTACCCCCAAGAGCCAAAGGCCACATAACAAAATCCCCAAAGCCAAACCTAAGAAGCCTTCTAAGCTGCTGGTAAGAGTTGTCCTCACAACTCCCAAAATATTACAGCCTATTGCTGTTGCCATTGGTTGCCCAGCAGAGGTGGCAGGTCAGTCCCTATTGCTAAAGATGCCATGTACTTAGACAAAGAGCTCAAAGGCCCGGTGCTGAAACTAACCTTAAAGCCTCCTTCTTGAGGACTAGTTTCAATGGTTTAAAAAGTTTTACATACATTTTTTTTTCATTCAAACACCATGTAAGCTTGTAAATGAGGGAAGCAACCAATAATCCACCCAAACATAATGCCTTTGAAGCACAAGAATATTATGTACAGGATGATAATCCCAAGGGAACAGTAGTAGCATGCGTACTCTGAAGATAATCAACTGTTCTATAACTGGACTTAAGGTTTGCTCGAAAAGGAGGAAGCCATGCCTGGCACTGGAAATCTAGCCAACTATGCAGAGCTAGTGAAGGCCCAGATCTTGAATGAGAATCAACAACCATCACTTTACTAAACCAGCATAATCCCTAAGTACATTCTCAATATTTGGTCTATAACCACAGAGAAGTGTAGTCTTCATCTGTTTCAAGGAGACTTTTCCTTGCACCAGATAGAGGTCACCACAGAAAACCCCAATGAATCAGAATGCAGAGTTGTACATCTAAGTCCCAATGGGCTCCTGTACCTAAAGCCTAGGATTCACTTTGGAAGAAGGGACTGTAAGGACCAGAGTTTGCTGTGAGACTGTATCTTCTTAGAATCAGAAGCTACACCCACAGTCTCATCACCATGAATGGTAACCATGAGCTGAACAAAGACAACAGCAATAGGCATGCCAAAGTGGATGGAGGAATGAGGAATGATGAGAGCTGGAAAAATAGTCTTTCCAGGGAAGATCTATCGATTCATTATCTAATACAAAATGGTCATCCCTGCAAACATACATACAAGTATAATTCAGACTGAGTACATTGTACCTATGTAGAAATATGCATATGTATGCATGTACATATACCTATGTAACAGCAATTAATTTAAAAAAGAGGACATGAATTTTTTAAAAATCAAGTAGTAGTATATGGAAAGTTTGTAAGAAGAAAGATGAGAAAGAAATGATGTAATTATATTGTAAGCTTAAAAATAAAAGAAATAATTAAAAATAAAAATTTTAAAGCATTATTCTTAACCTAGTTCTGCTGATAAATCCCTGATCCAACTCTGTAATACATGTGCAAATACTGAATAAAGTGCCTAATACAATAAAAAAAATTAAGGTGTGAATACTAACTTTACCTATCCTTCTAAAATAGATATGTTACCATTTTAAGAACTATTAAAAAGTAGTAATAAGATGTAATTAATGGAAAAAAGTAATCATCAATAGAATTACCAAATGACTAATCTATGTGGCTATATAGACAGGAATGTAGACCAGAGAGAGATACAGTTCATCCACCTTGTTCTAGATACATATTTTCATCATTAACATTTTACTCCCACTTAAGCTGGACAATTTTAAGAGCAATTCTTCATTCTTGCTGCTAGTTGTACATATCTTTAGTTCTGCTCTTACCCATGGGACTTTAATCAATTATGTGTTATTATTTTCCTCAACCTTCCCAAACAAGCCTATTAATTTTTCTTCTACTCTGGTGACTGAGTGGTGAATCTTTCCTTGTGTGACCAGGTTGTAGATAAACTTGTATGGGTGTTTGATGCCTACAGTGTAACCACTGTGCATACCAATAAACTTCAATGCTTTCTACTGAAAAAAATTTTAACAAATCAACTTCTCAGAATAACATAGCAACTGATGCCTCTTAAAACTCTTTCATCAACATATATTTTTCTGTAGCACAAAACTGCATTAAAAACAAGATTTATTTTTGGTACTCTTAACAGGTACAGAAAAAATACAAATCTGTAATAGAGTTTTAAATGTTCTATTTTGAAAGATGAGAGGAACAGTAAGTACTTCAGATATTCAAAGACACATAATGAGGATATACCCTGAGCATAATGCAATTGTCTGGCTGTATTTCTTTGCATGCTCCCAAATCTAAAAGTGGCATTGCTTTCAAGTTCAAACCAAAAACACATAGAATGAACTTAAGTACAATGTAGCCAAGAACCAAACACCAGAAGTCTAGCTTATAATCAACACGCCCATCCCATAAATACAGGAGAAATTCTGTGGACTGGTAGAATTACAGGGAGAGGCCAGTATTTTCTTTGGCAGATGTTAAGTCTGTGCAAGTGGGAACACAGCTGTATGCAGAATGTTTCAGTATTCCTAAACCTGCCGAATTAGACATAAAGGAATATCCAACTTGCATTGTATCAGCAAGTTTCGAGAACAAAGAACTATTTTGTCACTTTTATAAATGTGGAGAATAAGCAATCTAAATTAAACAATTTATGATTTTGCCATTTTTAATTTGTTACATGGCCCCATGTTTCCTAGACAGCTGTAGTTCTTTTCTTACTTTAGATGTTTCATGTGTTCTGTGTCACAGAAAGAAAAGTTGGTGATCCTGAAATCTTAACCATGATTGATGGGTCACATGTGAGTTGGAATTTTTAAAAGTGGAATGCTTCCTATTTGACTTTAGAAAAGTTATGCTGGAAAACTGAGAACACAATTTGAGAACAGAAAACAAGGATTTTTTATATAGGGTTATTCAGTTCCCTCAACTTAGTCAAATACGCTGCTTCTTGAAGATACTCAGATCCTTAGCACTTGAACTGTAGCATTTCATCCTAGCCCCAGCCAAGGCAATCAAATGAGTAAGGACTCCATGGCTGCCTGCTACTCCTGAGATGGACTTCTCAGCCTGCCTGTGGGCTGACTAACTGCAACCCGCTGCAGTACATGGCTTCTAAACTGAGTTTGTGCATCCAACACCCCTACTAACTCAGGTTAGACCTACTTGTGTTTCAGTATTAGTTGAATTGACAGAATTATTTTTAACCTAAAACACCTGCACATGCTTCTCCAGCATTCTCTATGTTCTGTTGGTTTTCATATGTTTACAGTGGAAAGAGAAAGGCTGCATTGCTGTCCTAACTAACATGACACTTCTTCTTTGCATCACTTGAGGGTTTTACTTATGGCTGCCTCTGTCCCCTTGCCTTCCCACTGCTGCAACTTCCTTCTCACAGGGATAAGAAGAATCCTGCTTTTCTAACATTGTTTATTGTTCCCTGCTTTGTTAACCAATAAAAGGCTAATTGTAAAGAAAAAACATCTAAAGAAAAAGCAGCAATTTTGTGTTTGCTACACAGCAGCCACTATGCTCTGAGCTTTGCAAGGTTTATCTTAGCTCACATAGACATTAAGTCTAGACAATATTTGGGGGGAAAACATGCGTAAGTCTCCAATGAAGAAGAGAAGCAATAAAAGAAAAAAGGCCTGGAACTCAGGGAATCTTGTTCTTAAAGATAGTGTGAAGTGGTGTCTATTAAGGGAGTGACAACAGTTAGAACAACTGAATAGGCCTGGAGAAATGGCTAGGTGGTTAAAAACACTGACTATTCTTGAAAAGGACCAGATTCAGGTCTCATAATTGACATAGCAGTTCACAAACATCTGTAACTCCCGTTTTTTAAAAGTCTGAGACTCTTTTCCAGCCGTTGTTGACAAAGGGTGAACTTGAAATGGCTATACTTGTCAGTGAATCTTTAAGATAATAAAAAGCATTTTAAATGCCATATTCTGAATGTCTCTGAGGTTTTTGAAAACCTCATCTATCCTACCTTACCTTTCTATAGAATCATATCTATCTGTTGCATCTAAGATGTATATTCTTGTGATAAAAGTAGACCAGCAATTGACATGACTATGATCTGATCAGCTAATAATCAACTTGTATAACTTATGTATCCTAAACAGCCTGCAATAGCACTTTTAAAGTATTAGAAGTAAACCTTGTATTATAATTGAGTTGTCTGGGTACAATACCTCATATTAGAGTATATATACACACATATAGTGTGAAGAATAAACTTACGTTTGAATTCTATACCACTGTATCTAACATTAAACTCACTTTGCATCTATATACAAAAATTGCAGTGAATTAAAAATAATCTTGTGAGTGGCAATTGAAGCATTAAGTTGAAGAGTAGATTCACTAATCTACTTTTTGTTCTATCTTCCCTATATTATTCTATATCCCCTCTTCTTTCTTTTCAACCACTATCTCTAACCCTAAGAATGAAAGATAAGGGAAAAGAGAGACATCACTGAGTCTGACCTTGTTTTCTTTCTAAATAAGACTAATAGTAACTGGTAACCAACTCCCATTGATAATAACCCTCTATTGCCCAAGAAAGCAACCAAAAACCTACCTGATCCCCCTTAAACAAAATGCGGCATCATTCTCTTAAGGTTTCTTCCAGCTGATTAGGGACAAACGCACAACCTAACTCAAAGGGGATGATGAGTATCAAAGAGCCTCCTTATAGAGACGTCTTCAAATGTGGCAAACAAGCCACTGGGGAAAATGTCCTTTTTTCTACCACAGACAGAATTCTGCCTTAAAAAGGGCAAGCTTGAGTACAGGCAGAGTCGAGAGCCAAACTCTGCCAAGACAGGGTAAGCAAGTCCTCAATAGTTCCTGTCTCACAAATATGTCTGTCAGATATATTGGGCCAGAAGGATAAAGAAGAAGATGCTCCAACATAATAGAGAGTTTTGGGTGACTATTCAGGTAGAAAACTGTCTCAGTCATCTCATTTGGAAAGCTACTAACCTGCACTCCCAGCATACTCAGGTAATCAAGTTTATTTCTTCTCAAGTCTCTGATGAAGTTGAAGACCAAGTATCTTAGTTTTACAATGAAGCTTAATTGTTTAGGGGTTACTATATTTTTATGTCTAGATAGATGTTTCAAGCTGATAATAACAAGATGTTATGGAGATTGCTTTACATTCAGAATTTTAGATGCACCAAGATAGGAAAGATGTTTTCTTCAAGGCTGTCAAATACAAATAGCCAAAACACTAAGAATGTAACATGTATATAATTCCTGATTGTGTCACAGTTCTTCTTGCTACAGGTAGTTTACTGTATATATGTGTAATAATATAAATGTGTATGTAAAAAAATTTTTTTAAAGATAGCTGTACTTTATAGATGTCAACCTGACACACCTGGGACGAGGCACCTCAGCTGGAATTATCTCAATTATATTAGCCTATGGGCCTGTCTATTAATGCATTCTCTTGATTTCTAATAGATGGAGGAAGGCTTAGCTCATTCTGGGATGTGCCAACACTAAGTGCATTCTGGGTAGTATAAAGAAGCTACCTGAGAAGTAGGAAGCAGTGTTCTCTATGCTTTCTGCTTCAGTTCCTGCCTCCAATTTCTTGCCTTGAGTTCCTGACTTGGCTTCCATTGCTGATGACCTGTCACCTGTAAACCAAATAAACTCATTTCTCCCAGGAAAATATGGTAAAATGTTCAAGTAATTATGGGATGAATTTCTTACTACACTAACAAAATTTATTATCTTCAAAAGGAACCATTTAAATTAAGAATGCAATGACTCCTTTCTCTACAACGAACCACTCTGAGCTCTCTATAGTCTACAGTCAACTTTGAAATATTTACTAGACTGTATATCATGTCACCGCTTAGAAGGAGAGACACTGAGAATGAAGTGAGAATTGAGAAAAGAGTTGTTTTCAATGAGTTTGGGCTCATGGTAGAGTCTCCAAGAACAGCTAGAAGTTGGAACTTTGTTAAAGCCAAAGAATTGACTGCAGCCACACAAAGTAGCAAAAACAAAGAAAAGCCACTATTAAATCAACCAAATACTGAAGAGCTTCAGGAGCAGATGTTTACCAAAAGGTATCAGTCCTTAGCTGTCACAACATTCTCAGAGTCCCAGTGGCCCTGTATGCTATAAAGAAACATGTGCTATGTGTGACCTCCAGGAAAACTGCATGCACAGCGGAGATAGTAGCTACTGGCATACTCTGTTAGGGAGATAACCCTGTTATTTCTCTAAAATTGGTTCTGTGATGGAAAAAAATCTTTCCAGCTAATCATTGATTCCACAAAGAGCCATGTCCCAGCTGGAATAACCACAGGTGGAGGAAAAGTCTATCAATCTCCAACACATCATTTATAGCCATCTGAAAAAAAGTATTTGCACAACCTGTTCACACTGACAGAATTTTTTAGGGAGTTTCTTGCGATCAATAAAATCTGGGAGCCAGAAAGTAGATGAAGACTCGCAGAAGACAGAAGGGTCAGGTGACAGTGGTAGAGTCAGAAAACACTGACACAGACAAGTTAAATGTGGAGACATTTGAACAGTCCTTTGACAACTGGTTTTCTAGAACATTGTGAGCAATTATTAAATAAGAACATAAAATACCATTGAATACTAGTGTAGATTAAAATCATTTTGTCTTGTAATATAACAGATAATGTTAAGAGATCATTTTAAAATATGCTTTCAAGAAGAACAGATATGATTTTTAAAATAACCTGGATTGCACATGACTTAAATTAAAATTAGCCATAAGATTATATGCTTAGAGAGTACAATTTAAAAGAAAATAGATAAACATTTTTAAATGCTTAGCTTCAAATATATGTATATTAAACCAGTAAATAAATGTATATACATTTGATTTTTCTTTTTTTAATTATTTTATTATAGTGTATTCACATTACATCCCTATTGCTATCCTCTCAATCTTATCTTCCCATTCCCACCCTCCCTCCCTACTTCTTCTGCCAAATTCCCTCCTGCTAGCTCCTAGTCCTCTGACAGGGAGTGGCATCCTCCCCCACCCCACCTTCTGACCTCAGCCTATCAGGTATCATCAGGGTAGCCTATATTCCCTTTCTCTCCATGTCCACAAGCACCACCACCACCACAACCAAGGGACAGTGAGAAATCACCAGCACCAGAGTACATGTCAGAGGCAGTCCCCACTCTCTTGCCCCTGCCAATGTGGAGAATGAGCTATCCATTGGCTGTTTCTAAAACAGGGGGACTAGGTTCTCTGTTTGCAATGTCCTTGGTTGGTGTATCAGTTTGCCCAGGTCCCCCTGGGTCCAGATCCACTGGGCTTGATGGTCTCCTTATGGAGCTCCTGAGTCCTCTGGTTCCTTCTATCCTTCAAGTCTACCATGCAACTCTCAGTGCTTTGCCCAGAGTCAGGCTACATGTCCCATTTATACACTTATAAGTATATACCATGCATGTCTTTCTGGGTCTGGGTTATCTCAGGATGATCTTTTCCAGTTCTATCCATTTGCTTGCAAATTTCAAGATTTCCTTGTTTTTGATAGCTGAATGGTATTCCATTCTGTAAATGTATCACAGTTTCTTTATCCATTCTTCAGTTGAGGGGCATCTAAGTTGTTTCCAGGTTCAGGCTATTATAAATAAAGCTGCTATGAACACTGAACATAGTTGAGCAAATATCCTTGTTGTATGGTGGAACATCTTTTGGATATATGGCCAGGAGGCCAAGACCCTCAAGCTGTGTCTTGAGGTAGCACTATTCCCAGTTTTCTGAGAAAGCATCAGATTGATTTCCAAAGAGGTTGTACAAGCTTGTATTCCCACCAGCAATAAAGAATTATTCCCATTTCTCCATATCCTCACCAGTATGTGCTGTCGATTCAGTTTTTGATCTTAGCCATTCTGATGGGTATAAGATGTAATCTCAGAGTCGTTTTGATTTGCAATTCCCTGATGGCTAAGGATGTTGAGCATTTCCTTAAGTGTTTCTTGGCCATTCAAGATTCCTTTGTTGAGAATTCTTTATTTAGCTCTGTACCCTGTTTTTAATTAGTTATTTGGTTTGTGGTATTTAATTTCTTGATTTATTTATATATTTTGGATATTAGCCCTTTGTCCAGTGTAGGGTTGATGAAGATCTTCTCTCAGTCTGTGGGCTGCCATTTTGTTCTACTGACAGTATCCTTTGTCTTACAGAAGCTTTTCAGTTTCATGATGCCCCTTTTATTAATTGTTTATCTTAGAGCCTGAGCTGTTGGTGTTCTGATCAGGAAGTTGACTCCTGTGTCAATTAGTCCAAGGCTCTTTCTCATTTCTTTTCTAAAAGACTTAGTGTGTCTGGTTTTATGTTGAGGTCTTTAATCCACTTGTACTTGAGTTTTGTACAGGGTGAGAAATATGGATCTATTTGCATTTTTCTACATGTGGACATCCAGTTAGACCAGCACCATTTGTGGAAGATGTTTTTTTTTTTTCATTGCCTGCCTCGCATTTAAATTTTCAAACTTAAGAGTTATGAATTTGTGTTGGTGTTTGCTGCATTTATAATATCATCAAAACAGCCTTATTTTTCATTTATTCCTCTAACTTCTTTTCTAGATTTTAGTATAGAAAATATTTTTATGTTATTGAGAAACATCCTCAGACGTAGAAAAAGTAAGTAACAGGATGTGGGTCTGCGAGGTTTAACAGATGAGGATCTCAATGCATTCTGAGGAGGATGGTTGTGTTCCAGAGCTACACAGACATGTTCACCCCTGAGAGTGGCCTGATTGAAAGGAAATACTTATCACAATGTATTAGAAATACCCAAGCTGAGATCATCTAAGATGGCGTCGATCGCACACTGTCTGATCCGCGGAACAGCAGTGACTGTACATGCTGAGAGCTCCAAAACACAGTGCTGGTGTTTCCCAAAAAGAAAGAAATCCTGTCATGTCAATTGTCCATGCCCTCCCACCACAGGACCATGGGACCATGCTCAGGTGAGCTCTCAGGGACACTGGGCCGCCACCACTGCCGACTGCCACCACCACAGCTTTTCAGGTTGTGTCCCGGCACAGTGTGAGCCAAGGAGATGGCATTCGAGGACGGGGTGCTGCTTGAGTTGAGCCCAAGCAAGGACTGCACCGCCCATACCACAGGCCTCACAGACCTCCTCTCACGGGCCTATGGTGGATGGAGGACACAATGGAACCGGAGACTCTGGAGGCACGAATCAACAGAGCCACAATTTCCCCTGGACAAGAAGTTGAGCTGGGCCCCAACATCAACTGTTTCTGTGAGCTACTCAACGACGACTTTGAGGGGTCTCCACTTGCCACCTGCTTGATGGCCCACAAGATCCAGTAGCCATAAGACTAGGAGGCCATCTAGGCCTTGACAGCCAGCAACAATCTGGCAAATTGAGTGGGAGCAGGAGAGCCGGCCCTGAAGACATGGAAAAAGGAGAGCTAACTTTGAGGACACAAGAACAGGAGAGCTGGACCTTAGGACATGGGAGTGGGTGAGCCATCCCCAGGGACATGGGAGCCTGAGAACTGATCCTGCCTTGAGGACACAGAAGTGGAAGAGCAGGTCCTGCCCTGAGGACATGGGAGAAGGTGAGCCAGCCCTGCCCTGATGACATGGGAGCAGGAGAGTGGACCCTGCCCTGAGGACAAGGGAGTGGACCCTGCTCCAGGGCTCTGAGTGAACCTCACCCCAACATCTACCCCATGTATGACCTGCTGGAACACATGAAGAAGCAAGACCTTCAGTTCAAAGATTAAGAATCTCCTTGACACACAGCAACAACGGGATATCCGACAGCAGTCCCAGGGAAGATCTGGTAATGATAATGTATGCCTCAAACCAGACCCATGACTCGTAGCAATGCACATTTGAAAGTAAACATATGTGGACAAAAGGCTGTACACTACAGCTTCTATGACAAGATTTTTTGTTTGTTTGTTTGTTTGTTTTATTTTACTGCGGGGAGGAAAGAGATTTTGGTGCATGACGTATAAATCAAAGACATTCAATAAAAGTGAAAAAAAAAGATTACAAGCAAAAAAAAAAGAGTAAAAAGTCTTGTTATTGGGAACTGGGTTACCACCTGATTCAGAAAAAAACTTGAACACATTTTTATTAGTATTTCAGAGGAAAGCAGGACCGTCAAGCTGTAAATCTTGGCAGTTCCCAAGAGAAGAAACATAAAGAGGGTCAGGGATGCTATATTGTTTGGAAGGAATCATGCTCACTAACAGAGGTCATCAAGCATTTACTTGGCACAAGGGTGGGGCAGAGCTTCAGAGAACTAGTGAGAAATCCCAGAATGTGAGGAATAGAATGCTTACACAGGGAAAGCATGCTCAGGCTTTGGGGAAATGATGTAGATTAAAAAAAAAAAAAAGGCTGGGAAAAATCATGTTATTTGAGCTTAAAATACAAAAAAGTGGGCAAGCTTAACAGTACTGACTTAAGGGAAGTGTGTATGTGGATCATCAAAGGAGAGGCTTTGAGCATATTATGTCATCAAGGAGGTAACTGCTTCTTCCTTGGAGGACTGAGCAGAGTGCTGGCTCTTTCACAGGAAGTCTTCCTAACCCAGAGAGTGGTGTACTCCAGGTGCATTTATTTTCCTTAAAAGGTATAGTATGCAATATTATCACCATGGAGTATTCTGTACTTTTGAGTAGGAGGCCTAAGGTAAGGCAGAAAGGTTGGGTCAAAGCCTATCATGATGGAAGGATCCATCCTTAAAGCCCTCTAAAATTGTTGATCTCTGCACAGACTAACAACTTCCACCTCCCATTTTTTTTTAAATCTAACTCATATTGATCTTGTTCTTCTTTTATGATTTAAATTTATTTATTTTAATAATTTCATCAGTCACTCAATTCCTTTATCACATCCACTGAGAGCCAGTTCCTGGGGCAAATGACAATCCTGTAAATATTGATAACTACCCAAAGGTAGTTATGTGATACCTGTTTAAAGAATCAGTACTAATATTCAAATATAATACAGTAAAATCATTATTAAAGGTCTGGTGAGATGGCGCAGTGAGTAATGGCAATCACAGCCTAACTTTATGACCTAAGTTAAAAACCCAGGACCCACATGGTGGAAAGAGAAAAAAATCAAATGCTGCAAGCTTTCTTCTGTTCATGTTCATGCAGAGTGCAGCATGTGATATGTAATATCCATACACATACACACACACACAGAGAGAGAGAGAGAGAGAGAGAGAGAGAGAGAGAGGGAGAGAGAGAGGATAGACAGGCAGACTGACTCGCTGACATACAAAGCAAGAAAGAAGCAGAGAACAGAGAGACAGAGACAGATACCACACACACAAAGAAAGACAGAGACAGAGGTGGATAGACAAGTACACACACACAAGTGAGAGACACAAACCAACTAATAGACAGAGGAGGCAGTCAGAAAGACAAAGACAGACAAGCACACACACACATACACATAAGCACAGACATACACACAGGAGAGACAGGTATTCAGAGAGACAGAGACAGAGAAACAGAGAGACATGCAGACAAAATAAATAAAGTAGCCTGGATCTGTTCTCCTTCGTCCAAATTTCTCAAACAAATCCTTTACAAAAGCTATCTCACTTTCTTTTTTTTTTTTTTTTTTTTTTTTTTTTTTTTTTTTCTACTTCGGGTGAAAGGCCCAGCACTCTGCTCACAGGCTCTCTGAGTGTTTTCTAGTGAGATGGCCAACTCAGGAACCATTCCAGTGTGCCTGCCTTAATCACTTCAGGAATGTCCAGTGCTGTGAGAACTCCACATTTAGAGATTTGTTTTTCTCACTGGCTCTGTTCTTTCTGACCATTTCTCTTCTTATCAGTAAAGCCTCTCAGTGGACCCACTTGTTAATAGGCCTCCTCTTTAGTTTTTCCTAAACACTTCAGTTAGAATGTGCACCCCAGATATTAAATATGTGTCCCTAGTCAGCCCTTACTTTTGACTTTAAATTCATTTGCACGACAGCTTTCTCAGTTCTCCTCTTGGATGTCTCAAAAAAGAAAAAGAGAGAGGGAGAAAGAAAAACAAAGTCAACCTCCATCTAAAACCAAATTAATTACTGCCCTCCACATCCCCTTCCTCATCCCACCTCCAATTCTGGGTCAGTTCTACAGGGTAGTGGATAGAGCAGAAAAAGAATGCTCTGCTTAGTATTGTATATACAGCATTTGCACAATGACTCCAACATAAGAGATCAGTAGATACTTTGTTTGAATGGATAAAGAAATGCTTCCTGCACTTACAGTGGAACAGGTATGGTTCTTTGATGGTTATTTGAATGAGAATGGCCCCATGGGCTCTTATATCTGAGGAGTTGGTCCCCAGCTTGTGGAACTGTTTGGGGAAGGATTCCCAGGTGTGGTCTTGCTGTGTCACTGAAAGCAGGCTGTGAAGTGTCAATAGCCCATACCATTCCCAGCTTCTTCTCTCTCCCTCTTCTTCCTCTCTGCCTCCCTCCCCCAACCCCACCTCATGGTTGTGTCTCAAGATATAATCTCTCAGCTACTCATCCAGAACCATTTTGTGAGCTGCTATCTGCTTCCCACCACCATAGTCATGAACTGTCAGCCACCAATTAAATGCCTCCTTTTATAAACTGCCTTGGTCACAGAGTCTTGTCTGAGAAGTTTAAAAGAAATACAACAACAGGTTATTAATGCTGCCTGGGAATTTCAATAGAATAGTAGACATGAATTTTGAGTAATGAAAATGTTATTAAAATATAAAGGAAAACAAAAAAAAGGGCAACAGGAAAAACACTGAGGAAATAAATATTTCAGGAGAATGAATGAAACTCTACAAAGCCAAAGGCCTCATAGTTAGGAATAATAGTGAAGAAATAAGGATTTGGAGAAAGAACTGGAAAAGTAGATTTTGTCCAAAATATTATAACATGAGCACTAAACAGGCAGATGATGTTTCCAAATAGGGAAAAACAGGAGTTGTGTGCTTCAGACAACGCTGTGCTGCTTCTGTTGAGTCCAGTTCATCTTCTCCCACTCTGTCCAGGTGGCACAGCACATCATTATTTATTAACTGGTTCGGTTAACATCTGAAAACTATGACTGTAAGGGGAAAGTGGAAAAACAGCTCCTTCCCTTCTGTTACATACTTTTGTCAATATCACCTTACTTTGGCATTTGGAACATCATCTGGCCTTCCCACACCGAGGCTCATTTGTTCCCCTGGGAGGTACCAGTGACATCCAACCGTGTCCCCTGCTCTAAATTTGAATCCTGCTTCATGAAACATTTACCTCAGCTTCTGAACATGCCAACCTTCTCCCTTTGTTCCCACTGCTTTAGGAATGGTAGAAGCTTCTGTAGTTATCCATCAGATTCTTTCTGTGGTTTACTTTCTGTGTTCTAACAAATGTCAGTCAATCCATCTTTGATTATGTATACTGAAAAAACCTAGTGTGGCTTTATATTGCTCCGACTGGGTCCTTGACTGGCAAAAATTTTGCTGTGGATTTGAAATGGAATGAGTAGAGATGCAGAAAGAAGGATGGTCAAACAACTCAATATCCTAAGCAAAAATAAAGTAAGTCAGTAGCCATGTGAGTGCAGACAATAGTAATTGGGCATGGGGGAGAACAGCTAACATCTGGAAAGTTTGAAGTAACAGGCCTCACTTACTCAGGTTGTACATACCGACAGGAAGTGGAATCCAGGCTTCAAACTCCAGTATTCTAGTTTTAAATTAAAGGTGGGTTATGGCTAGGTATGTACCTCAAGTAGAAAAGTACCTTCCTGGCAAGCATAAGGTCCTGGGTTCATTCCTCAGCACCACAAAAATGAAAACAAAAATTTGCATATGAGTTCCAGGGCTGCAGTCCCTTCATCTAGAACAAAGCAATAGTGTTTAACTATCTATTCACCAGAAAGAGTCACTGTGGAAGAGAAGCCAAAATCACCTTAGAAACTCAATTTTTTGTCTGGTGATGGATGAAGCTTTTCAAAACAGGCAATAATAATAGTAAAACATGGGGCTTAGGTGTCTGATATGAATCCCTAATTCAACTTTGAATATTTTGAATTCAAATTTGTCAGACATCTAGGGGAGCATGTCAGCTGAAAGCTGTATTTGAGTCAGATTCTTTGAGAAAGTTAACATGTTGGTAAAGATTTCCGAGCTCTCAGACAAGGCCATGAAGGCAGATAGCAATGCCTGCACATAGAGCAAGGCTGGGGGGAGCACAGTTTCAAAAGTGTTAACTATAAATCTGCACCATTCCTTTTCTGCCCATACAGTAGAACGAGATAGGAGGGGTGAAAATAAATGTGTGTGTGTAACACATAAGAAAAGTATGCAACTGTTTCAGAGATTTACGTTCGCTTTTATTTCTTCCCTCTGTGTGGGGGGTGGGGGGCGGGAACGAAAGGAGAAGGAAAATGGAGATCAAGAGAACTTAGAACAAATGTTTTAGTTTTCAGCTGAAACACGGGATCTGCTGGATTGATTATTCTCCTTAGAATTGTTTGGCCACCATGATAGAAATGACATCAGCAAAGCAGTCCCTGGCTGAGCAGAATGAGTCATATTTTTCCTCTGTTCTCACTTGATTAAAATATTTTACATTTGTTGAGCTTCAAAAATAAATAAATAAATAACAGAGGAAGGCATTGAAAGCAGAAAACTGAAAATCGAAATGTGGTGAGCTGATTCGCCAGAACTGCAGCAGCGTGCGCACCTACAGCTGCGGCTCAACGTGTGAGACGCAAAGGCTACCCAAGGAATAAGTCCCCAAATCACATGGACTCTGGAGCTTAAACTTTTAAGGACAAATGGAGATGAAGCTGTAAAAGGGATGATTCTCTGTTTTCAAAGACCTTATTAACTGTAGGGAAATGAGCAATATTATAACATCTTCATAGGGCATTTTCTCAGATTAGTATAAAGTTCTGTTGATGCTTCAAATGTATCTAAATACTTCTTTCTTTGGTGCAAGGCAGGCAGGAAATGCAGTGAAAAGGGTGGGACTGGAGCTTGCTCCTTATCGGAATCCATGCCAAGCAATCTGTAAACACTCCATCTCTTGGCAACGGTCCACTAGCAGATTTGTCCATGATCTGTTTGAGTCCATGGCTGCTAAAACTGACCTTTACATCCCTTAGCAGCAGGAAGTTTATAATTAGGCAACTTAATTTGGAAAAGGAATCCCTATTTGGTGACTTTAGGCAGTTCCTTTTCTAAAGTGCATGAATCACTCCGAGACTCAGAAGTCTGTGTGGCTCTTCACAGCTGTTGTGTGTGCTTAACAGGCTGAAGATACAGAGATTACAAATGAGAAGAGTGCTATTTAGTTCTTATTTCTAATTAAGAAAGCATGCTGTCTTCAAGACTTCATTGCCTATTATTTTATAGATACTAAAATATATATTAATATCTATATCTTTCCAGTGCCATCATTCGCTGAAATTTTTAAATATTTGTAAATTAACTTGAATGGAAGATGTCACAATGTTAAAATTATCATTGTTATCATTTTAATTTATTGTTATTTTCAAACATGAATATATTGAGTCTTGATCAGCTCCACCTCTACTCCCTCCTCTCCAACTCTTCCTGCACCCACCCCTTCCTCCCCCAATATTTTTCCCTGCCAACTTCATGGACTCTTTTTAAACTTACTAGAGTCCATGTAGTGTAACATTAGCAGCCTATCACACCAAAGGAAATTCTTTCCTTCAGCAGCCATCAGTCGCTGTGGCTCTTCAACTAGGGATTAACCTTCCAGGACCCTCCCCAATCCATGTTACAGCTTTGACAGACTTGGTCTTGTGCATACAGTCATAGGCAACGTTAGCTCAGGTGTGCAGCGGCCATGCCACATGCTGCAAATATTGTTTAGTGGTCATCTTCCACTATCCCTAGCTCTTTGAATCGTTCTGCCCCCTCTTTCATGATAATATTGCTATTATTATTACATGTGTAGACAAACACTTTCACCTTGTATATTTAAACAAATAGTAGTTCTTATTTATTACTAAAAGCAGAACAAAAACTGTAATAGTATATGTACAAAAGTAATAACAGGTCATATATTAAAAATAATTATAAAGGATCAAAAGAAACCTATCTATACACGTGTGTGTGTGTGTGTGTGTGTTTGTGTGTGTGTGTGTGTATACCATGCTCAGCTCATTTTCTCCTTTTTTATACAGTCCAGGACCAAAATCCATGAAAAAGTACTGCCCACATTCTGTGTGCATCTTCCCACCTCAATTAACCCAAAGGAAAACACCTCCCTGGCGTGCCTTCCACAAATCAATTTAAGCTAGACTATTCCTCATTAAGACTATCTTCCCAAGTGATTCTGGGTTGTGTAAAGTCAACAATTAAAATGAAGCATCAACAGCTGCTCAGGTGTAGACCACACCAGTCAAAAGGACAGGCAAATAAGTCCCTGCCAGCTGAACTGCCTAACTCCCTAGACACAATTCCCCAAGATCCATTCTACCCCCTCCCCTATCCCCACCTCACCACCTGCCCTGTGCCTGGGACCTGGTCAAAGACTCCCTAGTGGTTCAGATATCAAGGAGGCCTCCAGAAATCCAGGCCACAAAGCCCTGAAGATCTAAAGGAAAACAGAAACCAAGGAATAAAAGATCCATCGAACAAAACACACTCAGAAAATAACACCTATACTTATAATTATCCCAAACCCAGATGTTGAAATCTGAGTGTGAGAACACAGCAACGGTCAGGGCAATATGGCGTCACCAGAGACCAGCTATCTTCTTCAGCAAGACCTGAATATTTCAACACAGCTGACACAAGATAATGACCTTAAAAAAACTTTATGAATTGGGTTATTCGGTTTGGTGGTGTTTAATTTCTTGAGTTCTTTATATATTTTGGATATTAGACCTTTGTCAGATGTAGGGTTGGTGAAGATTTTTTCCCAGTCTGTAGGCTGTCGCTTTGTTCTCTTGACAGTGTCTCCTGCCTTACAGAAGCTTCTCAGCCTCATGAGGTCCCATTAATTAATGGTTGACATTAAGGCCTGGGCCGTTGGTGTTTTGTTCAGGAAGTTGTCTCCTGTGCCAATATGTTCCAGGCTCTTTCCCACTTTTTCCTCTAAGTGACTTAGTGTCTCTGGTTTTATGTTGAGGTCTTTAATCCACTTGGATTTGAGTTTTGTGCAAGGTGACAAATATGGGTCCAGTTTCATTTTTTTACACATAGACCTCCAGTTAGACCAGCACCATTTGTTGAAGATGCTATCCTTTTTCCATTGAATGGATTTGGCTTCTTTGTCAAAAATCAAGTGACCATATGTGTGTGGATTCATATCTGGGTCTTCGATTCGATTCCACTGATCAACCAGCCTGTTGCTGTGCCAGTACCATGCTGTTTTAATTACTATTGCTTTATAGTACAGTTTGAAATCAGGTATGGAGATTCCTCCGGAGCACCTTTTATTGTACAAAATTGTTTTAGCTATTCTGGGTTTTTTGTTTTTCCATATGAAATTCAGAATTGAACTTTCAATGTCTTTAAAGAATTGTGTAGGTATTTTGATAGGGATTGCATTGAATCTGTAGATTGCTTTTGGTAGGATGGCCATTTTTACTATGTTAATTCTCCCGATCCATGAGCAAGGAAGATCCAGGGGTCCCGCTCAAACTAAGGCACCAGCCAAGGACAATACAGGAGGTAAACTTTAAACCCCTTCTCAGATCTAGCCAATAGTCAGAATATTCTCCACAGTTGAGTGGAGAGTGGGATATGACTTTCTCACGTACTATGGTGCCTCACATTTGACCATGTCCTCTGGAGGGGGAGACCTGGTGGCATCAGAGGAAGGAAGCAGGTAGCCAAGAAGAGACTTGATACCCTATGAGAATATATAGGGGGAGGTAATCCCCCTCAGGAACAGTCATAGGGGAGGGGAATAATGGGAAAATGGGGGGGGGAAGAATGGGAGGATACAAGGGATGGGATAAACATTGAGATGTAACAAGAATAAATTAATTAAAAAAAAAAAGAAAGAAAGAAAAACCAAAAATAAATAAATAATTAAAAAAAAAACTTTATGAAGATACTAAAGATCCTCCCCGTACAAGGGTGTGGTTTTCCTAATTTCTTCCTCTGCAAGCTTGTCATTTGTGTATAGGAAGGCTACAGACTTTTTTGAGTTAATTTTGTATCCAGCCAATTTGCTGAAGGTGTTTATCAGCTTTAGGAGTTCTCTGGTGGAATTTTGAGGGTCACTTATGTACACTATCATATCATCTGCAAAGAGGGATAATTTGACTTCCTCCTTTCCCATTTGGATACCCTTGATCTCCTTTTGTTGTCTTATTGCTCTGGCTAGAACTTCGAGTACTATATTGAAGAGATATGGAGAGAGTGGGCAGCCTTGCCTTGTTCCCGATTTTAGAGGAATTTCCTTGAGTATCTCACCATTTACTTTGATTTTGGCTATTGGCTTGCTGTATATAGCCTTTATTATGTTGAGGAAAGTGCCTTGTATCCCCGATCTCTCTAAAACTTTAAACATGAATGGGTGTTGAATTTTATCAAATGCTTTCTCTGCATCCAAGGAGATGATCATGTGGTTTTTTATTTTCAGTTTGTTTATATGGTGGATTACATTGATGGATTTCTGTATATTAAACCATCCCTGCATGCCTGGAATGAAGCCTACTTGGTCATGATGAATGATATCTTTGATGTGTTCCTGTATTCGTTTTGCAAGTATTTTATTTAGTATTTTTGCATCTATGTTCATAAGAGAAATTGGTCTGAAATTCTCTTTCTTTGTTGAGTCTTTGTGAGGTTTAGGTATCAATGAGACTATGGCCTCATAGAATGAATTTGGTAATTTTCCATCCATTTCTATCTTTTGGAGTAGCTTGAAGAGTATCGGTATTAGCTCGCCCTTGAAGGTCTGGTAGAATTCTGCACTGAAACCATCTGGCCCTGGGCTTTTTTTGGTTGGGAGACCATCGATGATTGCTTCTATTTCTGTAGGGGAAATGGGACTATTTAGCTTGTTTATCTGTTCTTCATTCAACTTTGGCAAGTGAACTTGATCAAGAAAATCGTCCATTTCCCTTAGATTTTCAAATTTTGTGGCGTATATGCCTTCAAAGTAGGATCTTATGATTCTTTGAATTTCTTCAGTGTCTGTTGTTATGTCTCCCTTTTCATTTCTGATTTTGTTGATTTCAATACTGTCTCTCTGCCTTTTAGTTAGTTTGGCTAATGGTCTGTCTATCTTGTTGATTTTCTCAAAGAACCAGCTTTTGGTTTTGTTGATTCTTTGGACTGTTTTCTTAGTTTCTAATTTGTTAATTTCAGCCCTGAGTTTGATTATTTCCAGGCATCTACTCCTCTTGGGTGTTTCTGCTTCTTTTTTTTCTAGGGCTTCCAGTTGTGTTGTTAAGATGCTTATGTGCGATGTTTCCAATTTCTTTTTAAAGGCACTTAGTGCTATGAATTTTCCTCTTAGCACTGCTTTCAATGTATCCCACAAATTTGGGTATGTTGTTTCTTCATTTTCATTGAATTTCAGAAACTCCTTGATTTCTTTCTTAATTTCTTCCCTGACCCAGGTGTCATTTAGCAGAGAGTTGTTTAGTTTCCACGTACGTGTAGGCTTTTTGTTATTTCTGTTGTTGTTGAATTGCAGCCTAAGAGCATGGTGATCTGATAGGATACAAGGTATTATTTCAATCCTCTTGTATCTATTGAGGCTTGCTTTGTGACCTACGATGTGATCAATTTTGGAGAAGGTTCCATGGGGTGCAGAGAAGAAGGTGTATTCTTTCTTGTTTGGGTGAAAGGTTCTATAGATATCTGTTAGATCCATTTGACCCATGGCATTGGTTAATGATGTTATTTCTCGGCTTAGTTTCTGTTTCAATGACTTATCCTTCAGTGAGAGTGGGGTGTTGAAGTCTCCCACTATTATTGTGTGGGGATCGATGTGTGGTTTAAGCTTTTTTAGGAAATCTTTTACAAATGTGGGTGCCCTTGTATTGGGAGCATAGATGTTCAGAATTGTGATGTCATCTTGGTTGACTTTACCTTTGATGAGTATGAAGTGTCCTTCCTCATCCCTTTTGATTAATTTTGGTTGAAAGTCTATTTTGTTCGATACTAAAATGTCTACGCCTGCTTGCTTCTTGTGACCATTTGCTTGGAATATTTTTTTCCAACCTTTTACCCTGAGGTAATGCCTTTCATTATGGGTGAGATGTGTTTCTTGAATGCAGAAGAATGTTGGATCTTGTTTATGTACCCATTCAGTTAGTCTGTGTCTTTTTATTGGAGAATTGAGACCATTGATGTTGAGAGATATTAATGATCAGTGACTGTTAAGAGTCTTAATTTTGATGTTGTTTCCAGTCGAGCGTTTGTGTAGTTGTGTTTTTGCCATGGGATAGTTATCTATTTCCTGTAGCTTGACCCTTTGGGATGGAGTTTTCCTTCTAGTACCTTCTGTAAAGCTGGATTTGTGGATAGGTACTGTTTGAATTTGTTTTGTCATGGAATATTTTGTTTTCTCCATCCATGGTTATTGATAATTTTGCTGGGTAAAGTAGTCTGGCCTGGCATCTGTGGTCTCTTAGGGTTTGCAGGATCTCTGCCCAGGCCCTTCTGGCTTTTATGGTCTCTGCTGAGAAGTCGGGTGTAATTCTGATAGGTTTACCATTAAATGTTATTTGGCCCTTTTCCCTTGCAGCTTTTAATATTTTTTCTTTGTTCTGCATGTTTTGTGTTTTGATTATTATGTGGCGGGCAGTTTTTCTTTTCTGGTCAATTCTATTTGGTGTTCTGTAGGCCTCTTGTATGTTTATAGGCATTTCTTTCTTTAGAGCGGGGAAATTTTCTTCTATGATTTTGTTGAGAATAGTTTCTGGGCCCTGGAGTCTGATGTCTTCTCTTTCTTCAATGCCTATTATCCTCAAATTTCTTCTTTTCATGGTGTCCTTAATTTCTTGGATGTTTTGTGTCAGGAGTTTTCCCGATTTGGCATTTTCTTTAATGGTTGATTCAATATCTGTGATTGTATCTTCTAGACCTGAGATTCGTTCTTCCATCTCTTGGATTCTGTTAGAGAAGCTCAGCTCTGTGTTGCTCGCCTTCTTCTCTGAGGTCTCCCATTCTCGTTTTTCTTCTGTCTGTGTGTTTATCATTGAATCCATTTTCATTTTCAGATCTTGAACTGATTTTTTGATTTCTTTCATCTGATTTTTTGTGTATTCCTGAGTTTCTTCCATTGCCTCTTTATAGGTCTTCAGAGCTTGAACCGTTTTATTTATTTCTTTCATCTGGTTGTTTGCATTTTCCTGCAATTTTTCCAGTTCCACTCTATGTGCTTCTTTTCTGTCTCTGACCTGTTTGTCTGCGTCTTCCTGTATTTGATTACAAATTTTATTTGTTTCCTCCATTATCATCCTCATTACTAAGGATTTGAGGTCATTTTCTTGTATTTCCATTGTATTTGAGTTCTCTGGGTTGTTTTCTTTGGGATAGCTGGAAACTGGAGACGCCATGTTGTTTTGGGATTTTTTGCGTATGCTTTTTCGTTGTCCTTTAGACATCTTGCCGTCTTTGTTTTTGTTGAGTAGCTTCCAGAATTGGATGGAGGGTGTCTGATGATAGATTCACTTATTTTCTCACAATTTCCCTAGGCTGGGAGCTCAAAGCTTCACTGGTGTGGATGTTAGGAGGTTAGCCCTGTTGTTCTGGTCTCTCACTGCCAGTGATCTTCAGCCCCCCTGTGCTGTGGATCCTGCAATTGTTCTGGGTCTCTGAATGAGCGTTGGGTCAGGCCAAGGTATCCACAGCCTTCTGTGTTCCCTGCCAAGTCCAGCCAGGAACACTGGGCCTGAACCACAGGCTGAACTCAGCTAGATTCTCAGAGCCTGAACCATCTGCCGAGCTCAGCTAGGGATTCTGGGCCCAAAATGCGCACAGGGTCCAGCCAAAATTTTTGGGCTGGGACTACGCACCAAGCTCCGCTAGGGCCTTTTGGCCCAAAGTGCGTGCTGTGGTCAATTATTGACTCAGGGCCCGAACTGACTACCAATCTCAGTCAGGAACTCTGGATTCAAACTGCACACTGTGTCCAACCAGAGTCTTAGAGCTGGTGGAACCGAGAGCTCTGTCCAGCCTGTGCCACAGCAGGAGAACTGCGGCTGCTCTGAGTTAGCGCCTGTGGTTCAACCAAGTGCTCCACCCAGACTGTGTCGCTGCAGGGGAGCTGCTGCTGAGCTGACGTGGTGCCTATGGTGGAACTGAATGCTTGGCCAAGCCTGCGCCACAGCAGGAGAAGTGCGGCTGCTCTGAGTTAGCGCCTGTGTTTCAACCAAGCGCCCCGCCCAGACTGTGTCACCGCAGGGGAGCTGCCGCTGAGCTGAGGTGGTGCCTAGGGTGGAAGTGAGTGCTTGGCTAAGCCTGCACCACAGCAGGAGAACTGCGGCTGCTCTGAGTTAGCGCCTGTTTTGGAACCAAGTGCTCCGCCCAGACTGTGTCACCGCAGGGGAGCTGCCGCTGAGCTGAGGTGCTGCCTAGCGTGAAGCTGTGTGCTCAACTAAGCCTGCGCCACAGCAGGGGAGCTGTGGCCGAAGCTGAGTTAGTGCCTCGGGCAGAATTGCTTTCTGGGCTGGGCCAGTACCCGGGACTCTGGGGCCGAACTGTCCGCCAAGTCCAGTCTGGGTCCGAAGCCTCCACGTGACCCAAATTCTGCCCTGAGTCCCCTCTCCCGCAGCAACTCCCACCAGCCACCACACCAATCGCCTCCACCAGAAGGCTATGAGCTGCAAACGTCTGCCGCCGCTGCTGGTGCCGCTGGTGCTGCTGCCTCTGCCGCTGCCACTCTGATCAGAGAAAATCCACGCTCCTCCCGTGTGCAGGAGCACGCAGGTCCTCCGCACCCTGGTCCCTCCGAACCATGGAGCACTCCTGCTGCCGTGATGTTCAGACCTCGGTGTTCCTGGCTCAGAAATCTGTGCAATTCCCTGAATTGTTCACTGGAACCTCCAAATGCAGTCCACACTGCTCGCCGCCATCTTGAAAATTGATAAAATATATTTTTAAAAAAGAAAAAAAAAATTAGTCAGAGCTCGGGAGTCTTGTGGAAGTGTTGGAGGAAAAAAAAACAAGAATGCCACAAGAAAACCAACAGATTCAACTAACCTGGGCCCATGGGGCTTACAGAGACAGAAGCACCAACCAAAGAGCAGGCATGAATTGGGCCTAGGCCCCCACTACACATGTAACAGATGGGAACTTTGTTTTTCATGTGGATCCCCTAGCAAGTGGAGTGCAGCTATTTCTGAGGTGAACACTGTTGCCTGCTTTTGGATCACTTCCCCCTAGTGGGGTTGCTTTGTCTGTCCTCAGTCAGGGAAGAGGGTAGGGAGCAGGACTGGAAGGAGAGAAAGGAAGAGGCTGAGTTTGGGATGTAATGTGAATAAATAAATAAACATTTAAAAATGAAAAGAAAATCTGCTTTGTTAGTGAACTCTGTTTGCAATGATTAAAGACTCTGATATGTTGGCTCTGTTTCTTAACAACTAAACCTTATTATACAACCCAACAGGCTTACACAAAAGGGGAAAAAGGTTAAAGGGAAACAAGAATGAACCTTCCGGTATCCGTTTCACAGACCGGGTCCCTAGGTGTCTCTGGCCTGAAAGCTGGTCCGGCCTGTTTGTTGACCACTTTTTTTGATCCACGTGTGCTCAAGCCTGGTCTGAACCTGGTCTGAACTGGCAGCTCCTCTCTCCTCTCCACTTGCCTGTCTCTCATGTGCAAGAAGGGTCTCCCTCTCCCATTGAGGGTCGATTAGAAACACAATAGTCCAGGTGAAGTCCCTGGTTCCCTTCCTGAATTCCAGGCCCAGGATGGCTCCACCCAGTCTAACTCAAGGTTAATCTCTGGGAGTATCCATGGTGTGCCCAAGGGTAAAGCCCACCAAGACTGCTTTCACCTGTGACAAAGTTTACAATCCTTCCCACACTTATATTCAGGGCTTTTGTTTAACAGTATAGAAAAGTTATTCTATCTCTTTTCTTTTAAATGTTAAAAAGAAAAACATTAAGAATCAAAAACTACTACTAAAACCTGGGGATTTTTGTTACTTGGAATATAATTAAAATGTAGTGATTCAGTGAGACATAGAAACTTAAATCATTAGGGGAGAGATTGTAATGCTGGAAAGAAAGGCTAAAAACAAAAGACAATGGTCACACTAACATTGACACCGAGACCATGTGTCCAACGCCTGCAATATCCTCACTACAGGGTAAAAAAAAATCACAAAATGTAATCCAGCTCAGCTTCCGTTTATAGGACACATGGAGTTCAACACCTTGTCCTTCCCTCTTGCACAGAGCTATTTCCCGTTTTTACTACACACCTGAGAAAACCGCACTCACTCCTTCATACTCATCACACCTGATCTGTGCCTTTCTGGCAGCAAAGGTGCAAAAAGGTGACAAACTAATGATGCCAGAACTTCATTGTTCCTTTGTCTTTGAAACTTAGCATTTATACTTTGACTCGAGTCAGTCATTTAACATTTACTGCTGGGCTTCCTTTTATTCTCAAATAAGTGCTAACAATCAATTCAACAACCTATCATCTAGGGATTAGAACAAACAGATATAAGTGTTAGTTTACTCCCAAGTCACTTCAGATAACTGATAGAAATGACAATTTTTAGGACTCTTCTCGAGAGATTCAAATTCAACAGAATTACGGGCATTATCCAGATATTGAAGAATCCTTGAGTAAATGCCAAAGTTTCAAGATTTCTAGTACTAGAGATATCATTAGAAATGTAATATTTATGACTAAGCTATTATGAGGTATAATTTTTATAATATAATTTCCAACTCTTTGTAGGCCTATGAAAAGTATTTTCTATCTCGAAATAGACATAGACATATCCTTTTATGCCGGGAATAGCCAGTTCAGAACCATTGTCCTGTAGAACAGAAAGAAACAGCTGTGCACTAATAGAAGGCAGAACAGAAAGGACTGGGTAATTTCCTTCTTTGGTTCCTTGACTGATCCTTAAAGAACCTAGTCTAGGCACTTAGAGAAGCACTTAAGGGCTTGACTCTGGGCCATGGCGTTTTGGCCAATGGAAACCTGCCTGCTTCCCTCCTCAGAAGGGGCATCTCTGTTCATAGTTCAGAAAAGGAAATCACTTGCTTCCAGTAGACAGCTTCACAGAATCCCAGCTGTGCAATTCTGCTAAATGAAGAACTATCACTGAGCATATGAAAAATAGATCTCAGGACCAAAATAAGCCAACCTTGGTGTCATGTGCTACTTTCACACAAATTCAGCATGCAAGCTACTATGTTGAAATTTTCTAACTTATCCATTATAGTATTCCCAGGAGGTACATCAGCATATGGATAACACCCAAGTACTATAAATAAACAAGGTCTAGGTTTCAATTAAAAACAGTCAAATATCTAGTTTTATTATAACCAAGCCAACAAAAATATATATGGATCTAAAACAACTTAATGTCTTGTATTTGCTACAATAAATTTCTTCAAGTTATGCACTAAAGTAAATTACTAAGTAAAGTTATGTTGGAAAAGACATTTTTAAATTCTAAGCATGTTTCCTCTTCCAATTCACTTTATGTACAAGAGTTAGCCACAGAACCATGTGCTGGAACAACGCTTTAGGAAGAATAATGTTTAACAGGCACTTGTCAAGTCGTCGTTTATTGCAGTTATAACTACATATCTTCTTTAACATTTATGGAGTCCCTGTGAAAGATCAAAAATGAGCCTGAGAATTTAGACAAACCCAATTATACAATTCCTAAGTAGGAATCTATTGGCTCACCAAAAGTCATGAACAAGAATATTCACTCCACAATTATTTCTAAAATTAAAAATATGGAAAATATGCACATATATCAGCATCATAATGGTTAAATTTGTGATTATAATCACATAACAACAATGATAGATGATGTATAGTTATACTTAATGGCACAAAATACTTCAAATATGGTGTTGAATACAGGAAACCAGAGTTAGGTTGTTTTATACTACATATTTCAAATCATATAAAGTGAAAATTAATCTTTCATGATACAAATTAGAACTATGTTTAACACATAAAATAGGTGGTATTGACTGAAGGTGAGTACAGGAGTATTTATAAGTCTTGTTATAAGTCTTACCATGTTTCCTGGGTCCTAGCGGAATGGATTTGGTTACTGTTAGAAGCTGTAAGAAATAAATATGTGTGTTTGTGTTTGTGTGCGTGTGAACTTACATGTGTATGTATGCAGATGGTCGAAGGTTCACAAATGATATACACTTTCTACATTCACTGCAGAACAGTGAAAAGAACATTTTCAAAAATGTTATGATACTGAGATACTTCTGAGGGAAAAATGTATTAGCAGAAAGGAGGAGATAGAACAAAGAAAAGAAATACCAGAGAAAGCCAGAGATGGGGGAGACATGAAAGAACTTTTATATGAAATGAGTGCTTTACTTCTTGTGGAGAATAAAATATAAACTAAATTGCTTGGGAACAATGAAGACAAAAACATTAAACAAACAAATTTCAATCAATCAAAATCACCCAATGAACAGAACAAAGGATAAAAGTCATGAGATCATAGTAATAGATACAAGTGAAGTTTTTGACAAAGTTAATCACCTTTGAATAATAAAAGCACTCAAAGGGCTAAGAATACAAAGTTCACCATGAGCAAAACCATATACAAAGCTCTCTTAGCTGACACCTTACTCAGTAGTGAAAACTGACAGTTTCCCCTTCAATCAGAAGCAAGGTGCAAACACACAGTACTACCACTACTAGAGTCCTAAGTAGAGCAATTAGGCAAGAAAAAAAAATGAAACAACCAAATTAGAACAGAAAGTGAAGTTATATTTTATAGTTATTAAGGATGATGCAACCTCATATAGAGAAACAATTTCTATCATCAAAAGAATGCATCCTAGTTAACTTTAGCTGTCATTTTAAGGTTAAAGTTATCTTCAAGGAAAGACTTGACTGCGGAAACGCCCAGGTCAGACTGGCCTGTGAGCATGTCTTTGGGGGATTGTTTTAGTTGCCTTTGTCAATGGAGGAGGGCCAGCCAGTGTTAGTAGCTCCATTCCCTGGGCAAGTGACTCTAGGCTGCTTAAAGAAGTAAGCCAAGGCAGCAAAGTTCTCCCACAACTTTTACTTCAAGTTTCTCCTCAAATTCCCACCCTGATTTCCCTTAATGATAGACCATCATGTGAAAGTGTAAATCAAGAGAATCCTCCCTGGAGCTGCTTTTAAAAGGACGTGGTGTTTGTTTGTATAACAACACAATACTAGAAATAGAAGTAATTTTTTAAAAAATAATCAATAAAGTTTCAGGATATAAGTGTGCATAATAATCACCTGTGTTTCTATCACTACCCACAAACAGTGCTAAAAAGAAGCTAGAGAAATGATCCCATTTACACCTGCACACAAGAAAAGAAAATCATAGGAATAAACTTAACCAAACATTTTTTTATTCCAAAATACTATAAATGAAGGATGAGTGAAGAAAAGTAAATGAGCACAAATAGGCGGACATTCTGCTTGTGGATTTAAAGAACTAACATTACTAAAATGCTCATATAGCCTAAATCAATGTACAGTTTAGTTAGCGTCTCATCAAAAGGTCAATGACAAAAAAAAGTCTTAAAATTTATATGAAACCAGAAAGAACTACAAACAACTAAATTAATTTAAGAAAACCAAAGTTGAAGACTTCATACATTTTGGTTGCAAATCATTAAAAAAACTACAACAAATACAGTGTAATAGCATTGGTACAAATAAATAAAACTATGAGTATAAATGATTGATTCTTTTTTGTGGAAAGTACTAGGAATACACATTGATATATATATATATATATATATATATATATATATATATATATATATATATATATATATAAAATCTTCAACAAATGGTGCTAGAAAAACTCAGTATCATATGTAATAGAAAAAGTGACCTTTGTCTTATACCATAAACACACACACACATACACACACCACTAAAATTATATTAAAGATTTAAATAAAAACAAGAAGCAAGCCTTCAGATCTTCAGCAAACATTAAATCTCAGTTTAAAGAACTATGAAAAATAAATGTGAATGTGAGTAGAGGTGCCTGTTACTATGGGTGTATCTATGGCTGTTTGTGTGTGCCTGTGTGTGGGGGGGGGGGGTGGGAGGTTTTCATACGGGCATTTGTGCAGTTCTGGGCACTAGTAAGTATACATATATATGCATCTGTGTGTAGAGCCTTTAGTGTGGTTCTTCAGGAGCCACCCACCTTGCTTTTGAAACATGATCTCTTGCTTGACTGGAGGCTCATGTTTAAGCTAAACTGTTCGGCCAACAGGAGATCCACCTGGATGAAATGTTCACCAACAAGCCTGACATTTTTATGTGGGTTCTGAGATTGACTCATCATCATGCTGATGTGGTAAGGCCTTTACTCACTAGCTCCTCAGCCCAAAAAGGAAATTTTCATTGTTTATAAGCTATGTCATCTAAAATAGTTTTGTTTTAGGAGCCTGAATTGACTAAAATGGTTTGTTTCAAATTTACATTTAACTTGATGTTTTATATTTTTGTCTGGTAGCACCAACATCTCCCCAAAACAGGCTGGTCTGTGTTGAAGGAGTAAGACAAAGGGGCGGAATTGTGGTTTAAGTATATTGTTATTGCCTGAAGGAGAGGACAGGTCTAAGTACCATTGTGCCCATCCAAAAATGTCCTCACAAAGTCCTAACGTGAAACAAAGGTTGTGATTAAAGGGTGAGTAAATACCAAGTCAAATCGAAGCTGCTCTGGTATGCACAGTGGCTCTGTAGTGTCACTCCAGGACATGGGAAATATGAGCCCTGATGCCAAGAACTTCAGCAGTAACAACACTGAAATGGAACCACTACACTGGTGATAACAAGAAAACAAAAAGGTCGGTTGGTTATCCCATCTGTCACCATGAAATGGCAGCAGTTGCCCATATCCACCGAAGCATCACTGGGAGCAGAGACCACCGGGAAGCTGAAGCCGAGAGAACTGCCGGCTTCCTCCACAGGTGCCTGTTACAGCGCCTTTGATCAGGTTGTGATCCCTGAGATTGTGACTTGCAATTCCCTGTTTCTTGCGATTGAGGCTAACACACCTTTAACCTAGGAAGTCTCTGTTTATTGTAAACAGGTGATTGAGGTGTGGTCCATCCAGGCTTACACACACCTTTAGTCCAAGAGCAATCTGGACATAGGATTTAATAAAGTTAGCCCTAAGTCAAGAAGCAGAGCAAGAAACTAACAAGGATGAAAGAGCTGGAGAGACTTTGAGTTGAGGGTTATATAAGACAGCGTGCAGAAGTGGCGAGGTCCTCTGGGTCTTTGGTCTTTGGCGTTTCTGTAGCTTGGTATTTTAGCTTAGCTCTTAGCACTCCAGCTCTTGAGCTCCTCAAGGCCTTGGCCTTTGACTTTTCCGGCTTTGAGCTAACAAGCCTTCGGCCTTGGGGTTTTTGGCCTTCTCTTCCTGGGCTGAGCTAGCGAGGCTTTTTTGGCCTTTCCATCAGGATGTGAGCTAAGTAGAAAGTTCAGCTGCGTGTTTTCTGTGCCTCTCTGAGCTAGCAGTTTTTTCACCACATCTGGCTCCAGAGTCTTTATTGGTGAAATAGAACGATCAAGGATTTTCAATTAAAACAGCAGGTGCCCACAGCTGAATCAGAAGTGAGCATGCCAGAAACAGTGGTTCCTTGTTCAGAAGACAGGAAACACTGCCACTATAAAGAAAAACTAAGGAAGAGGAGCTGATATGTGCCAATTTATTGTAGGTTTCATATCTGAAGTAAAGGAACATGGAAGTTGTGTTGGAAATGCTTTCTAGTTGTTACATACATTCATTTGACCTACTGGATGCCGTTGACTACAGATACTGATACATCCATAACATTTAGCAGAATAAACAGATTTCTAGTATCCTTGGTTTTCTTTTAAAATTTTTACTAAATCACAGCAAGACATTTTTAGTCAGGAGGCAGCACAAAGAAACAGCAGCCTTAGCCATAGATTTCACCTGTGCTCACTACACCAGGTGCACACGTGCCCTCATATCACCTTCACCTGTGCTCACTACACCAGGAGCACACGTGCCCTGATATCACCTTCACCTGTGCTCACTACACCAGGAGCACACGTGCCCTGCTATCACCTTCACCTGTGCTCACTACACCAGGTGCACACGTGCCCTGCTTTCACCTTCACCTGTGCTCACTACACCAGGTACACATGTGTCCGGCTCACACCTTCACCTGTGCTCACTACACCAGGTACACATGTGCCCTGTTATCACCTTCACCTGTGCTCATTACACCAGGTGCACACGTGCCCTGCTCACACCTTCACCTGTGCTCACTACACCAGGTACACATGTGCCCTGCTATCACCTTCACCTGTGCTCACTACACCAGGTACACATGTGTCCGGCTCACACCTTCACCTGTGCTCACTACACCAGGTACACATGTGCCCTGCTATCACCTTCACCTGTGCTCATTACACCAGGTGCACACGTGCCCTGCTCACACCTTCACCTGTGCTCACTACACCAGGTGCACATGTGCCCTACTATCACCTTCACCTGTACTCACTACACCAGGTGCACACGTACCCTGCTAGCACCTTCACCTGTACTCACTACGCCAGGTGCACACATGTCTGCTAGAACCTTCACCTGTGCTCACTACACCAGGTGCACATGTGCCCTGCTCACACCTTCACCTGTGCTCACTACACCAGGTGCACACATGTCTGCTAGAACCTTCACCTGTGCTCACTACACCAGGTGCACACGTGCCCTGCTCACACCTTCACCTGTGCTCACTACACCAGGTGCACACGTGCCCTGCTATCACCTTCACCTGTGCTCACTACACCAGGTGCACACGTGCCCTGCTATCACCTTCACCTGTGCTCACTACACCAGGTGCACACGTGCCCTGCTATCACCTTCACCTGTGCTGCCATTCCCTACACTTTGCTTCCAGGTAATTAGAGACTGAGGTCCAGGAAAGATAAGCAATATTTTCAGCAGATCCATTAAATAATATTTTGTAGATAATCTGTGTGCAGCCACAAATCATGGTAATCGAAAATAGGGCATTAGCGTTTGTGATTTTTATGACTATTTGTCTGTGGGGATAAGCATTTAGCCAGCTACTAGGATTTGAGAGCCTACAGAGTAAAGAGGCCTCACTGGACCAGCACGCAGAGTTGATGCCTGAGGTTCAGTGAGAACAACTTGGTTAGGAATTTGGTATCTAGAAACAAATCAAGTAGAAAATGTGTCTATTCACATCTTCACTACTAATGACATGATTTATACCAACACTAAATGAAACGTAGTATGAACCACATAAACAGCTTTAATTTGGGGCAGTCCTATTAAAATGTGGGGAAAAAAGAAAATTACTTTAAAATATTTTCAAATGTGTTCAATAATGCGTATGTCTACATCTGAAAATAGTAAGATGTTGAGATATGACATGATAGTTTATATTAAGAATACTAAGACAGGTCTGTTCTCTGTGCTTAGAGCACACAGCTATGACAATTATAGAATAGACATATGGGATACATCAGTGTACAGTGACCACATTTCAAGCTGTGAGTAGAAATTGTGTATGGTGTCATCATATGGACAGCACAAAGTTCCATGGTGCCACACTCAGTGAGCTTTCTAACATAATCTTCACTAAATTGTTTATAATTTACTGTTTTATTTTAATGACATAAAACTATTAGACAGTTCAAACATTTTTTCTAAGGAATATGTTCCTCATATCTTCCTAGCTACTTTTCCAGGATAAACATGTTATAAGTAAACTTTTCATTGAAATAAAACATAAAACAACATCAAAATTGAATGTTTGACCCAGTGACGAAAGTGACCATGCACTCAACACTCAGCTCTATAAAGTCCCCAAATGATAAAACCCTATGGTCCTTAATTTAATGTATTTTGAATGTCAAACAAAAACACACTGTGTATATTCTTTAATGTTATGCTTCTTTGGTTCTGCATCGCATTAACCTATATTGCCACGTAAGAGCGTATAATTACATTTTTTTGTCCTCATGTGTGGCAAGCTACTGTATATATGTGCTACTTTGTACTGATTGTTCAAGTCTAGAATTGACAGACTTTAGTAATCATCTTCCATTGCTTAGTGATGGAAATCCATACTAGGAAATGCATGAGCAGATGACCTTATCAGTCTGCAAGCATTAAAGATGCAGTGCCCTTGAATCACTGGCCTCAGTACAATGAATCTCGTGGTTCAGTAATTAGAAGTTGCGTGAAGCAGCTGCTAGTTTTAACAGGTCTTTCAAAACATTCTTTGTGTTATAGCAAGATAATTAGAATATAGTAGCTAAATTTATGAGTGATGTAGATGTTTATCACTTCTGAGCATTCCTTCCTATGCATAAGCACATGTGGATATTTTGACACAGATGCCAGGTGGTAGGCCTGCCCACATTACAACACCACAAGGGTGTGAGGAATAAGTTGCACTAGATCATTAGGACATGTATAAGTTGCAGGAGGCTTTCAAATATTTTTTAGAATGCCATATGATATCTTATTTTACTGAAACATACAGTGCATGGCTGTAATTCCAGTCAGAGTCTTGCACATAAAAGATTTAATACAGTGTGATGGACTGCTACACTTAGGCCTATCTCTGCTTCTGTTAATTCCTTAGCTGGCAAAGGAGAGCTTGAATTTTTGTAGTAAGTAACTGGTAGAAATGCTTCACTATGCACAAGTGGTTTCTAAGTTATGACTTTACGCTGAACACCTGCTTTCCTTCCTGACGCCTGTTAACAGGCAGAGGCTATGTGCTTGACTAGTGTCCAATAAAAACTTGATGTTGGTACAGCTAGAGATAGATTTCATTAGGAAAGAGAAATAGAATAGAAAGTTATGAATGTATAGGAGGGGTCTGGAAAGGGAGGATCATGTGAGGAAGAGGAGAGGAGACAGGAAGAGGGAGGGAAGAGGGAGAGAAAAGGCAAAATTCACAATAAGAAAAAGACAACCATTTGAGGGGTACTATGGTAACCTAATGCAGTAGAAGCTTCCTAAAATATATACATATATGAAGGTAATCTAAATTATATCACCAAATAATGAGGAGACAGAGTCCCAACTGGGCATCTTTCCTCATCAAATGAAACTTCCTGTACTAGGATTTGGAGTGCTATGGGAATCCCCCAACAACCCAGGTTGTTGCTAAGACTATATAGATTCTGCTCCACAAACTGAAAGCAAGACCCCATTGCTAAAGACAGCACCTACCCAACTCATTGAAGATGGTGCCTTTGTAGAACCTTCACCCCTACGTGTTAGAGTCTTTGGTACCAGAAGGTAATCCACGTGCTAAAGGAGAGAGAGAGAGAGAGGGAGAGAGAGAGAGAGAGAGAGAGAGAGAGAGAGAGAGAGAGAGAGAGAGAGAGAGAGAGAGAAAAGAAGAAGAAGAAGAAGAAGAAGAAGAAGAAGAAGAAGAAGAAGAAGAAGAAGAAGAAGAAGAGAAGAGAGGGAGGGAGGGAGGGAGGGAAGGAGGGAGGGAGGGAGGGAAGGGAAAGAGGGAAAAACATAGTGACTAAACTAGCCATAAATCCTTTGATCTATGAAAATGCCCTGCCTACAAGATATTCTAGTGCAAAGGCAGAAAAAAAGCTTGTGGAACTAACCAATGTTTGGGTGGCTAAGAACCTGATTTTAGATAGGCCAGGGATCTAGAGTATAATCAAATACTACTGGTCAAAAAAAAAATAATGTAGCAGTAAAATGACTCCTAATGACATTCTGCTGTACTGATAAATCAGGACCTTACTAAATTATTATCAGAGAAACTTCCTCTAGCAGCAGACAGGAACAAATACAGACAGCCACAGCCAGACATTATGTAGAGAGAGGCCTTGGAAAAATCGGCCCTAAGCAGATGTCTTCATCAAATCCTTCCCCCTCAGGGCTCACTGAACCCCATAGAAGAGAAAATAAAAGCCAGAGAAAATGGCAGACACCAGGAGAAGAAGGCCTTAAAAAGCAACATGATCAAAACTCATATGAACTCACAGAGACTGAGGAAGCATTCATAGGGCCTGCACATGTACTGTGCATACATATTATGGCTCCCAGTTTAGTGTTTTTGTGGGACTTCTGCTGTGCAAATGAGTGGATCTCTGTTTCTTGTGTCTTCTCTTGGGATCTTTGCCTTCCATCTGTTTTGTTCAATTCCAATGTGTTAGTTTTTTCACTTATCTTATTTCGTTTCATTTTATTTTATTTTAGTTATTCCTTAGAAACCCGTTTGTTTTCTAGCAAGAGACAGAAACAGAGTGGGTAAGGACGGGAGGGAAAGTGGGGGAGGAGGGAACTGAAGGAGAGGGAAGGAAAATCATAGTCAGGATGTATTAGGTGTAGGGGGAAATCTGGTTTCACTAAAAGAGGAAAACAAAACCATAACAAAAAAGAAACCACCTGACACTGAGGGTCCCCCCAGGTTCCATGGTACACATCTTCTCATATGATGGGGGGTTAGCATGCTAAGCCCTATCCCATTTGATGAAGACTGAATGTATAGAAGGCCTCGGGGCTTTGCTCCTTAAGCTGTTTTCCTTGTGCTGCTTTGACCATGTGTTTTCACTAAAATGAACGATACCAATAAACTTGACACTAATGCTGGATCTTGAGATTACATCTTTAATCACCAACTTTGTGGCGGTCCTGGCAATTGCTGACACGATTTACTATAATTAGAACTGCTGAAAATGTATTTTACATGCCTGTTGCTAATGCATGATGAAGTCTCGCAATTATTAGGCAATACAGTATGGATATGGTCAGCATTACTAAATACTAATGAATAAATTGGGAATTGATATGACTTTACAACCCCTATTAGTAAAGAAGCACAGGTGTAGGCATTCAACTTCCTCTCCAACATGCACAGTCACGTTGGAATGATATCTTGTTTTATTTTAATTTATAATTTTCCATGAAACTAGAGATCTTTTCATAGGCTTATGAAGGATTTGACTACTGTCTACCATGAAGTATACAGTGGATCCATTTGCCATTTTTTCTGCTGCTTTGTTGACTTGTTCACATTTATATCCAAGCATGTGAATGTATTCTGGATATAAGGCTTTAATTTCATATGCTGATCAGTTTCACAAATGCACCAAATCTCACACATAGTCTCCCATTGGTATCTAAAAATAAACAGCATTCTCTTTTTAATACTTTATTGTTGTTAAGAAATGCATTTGTAGATCATTTTAAAACAAATTGTGAAGCTAATAAATTGTTTCTGTCCCCATTGACTTTTTTCTTTTATTCTTCTCTTATACAGTAGATTTTATGACAATTTTCCTCCCTCCACTCCTCCCAGTCTCTCCTCCTTTCTCCCCTCTCCCCCAGATCCACATATCCACTCCTCCTCTGTTTCCTTTCAAAAAAAGAAAGAAAGAAAGAAAAAAGAAAGAAAGAAAGAAAGAAAGAAAGAAAGAAAGAAAGAAAGAAAAGGCCTCCCAGGGATATCCACCAAACACTGCATAACAAGTTACAAATAAGACTAGATATAAAACCTCTTCCCAAGGCAACCCAGAAGGAGGAAAAGTTCCCAAGCACATGCAAAAAAGTCAGAGATACCACCCCCCCATTCCCACTGTTGTGAGTCCCATAAAAACACCCAGCTACACAACCATAAGATACATGCAGAGGACCTAGGGTCCATGTTTGTCGCCTCAGTCTCTGTGAGCCACTAAATGCCCTGTGGCTGCTCTGTGGTTGCTCACAGCTTATAGCCATCTGAGCCCTATGAGCCTTAGTTGATTATGTGGGCCAAATTTGCATGATGTCCTCTACCTCTCTGGTTCCTAAAATCCTTCTCTTTCTCCTCTTCTGCAGTGTTTCCCTGGTTCTGCCTTGTATTTAGCTGTTGGTCTCCTCGTTTGATCCCATCAGTTACTGGAGAAAGCCTCTCTGGTGATGATTGGGCTGGGCACCAATCTATGATTATAGCAGAATATTTGAAATTATTTCATTTATGTTTTTTCAGCCGTGTTTGATTCTGTCCTTCTCTGGCCTGCCCTGCCTCTGGTTTCTGGCCATGCAGGCATTGCTGGGCATATGCTCCCTCTCATGGCATGGGTCTCAAGCTGGACCACTCATTGTTTGTCCACTCCTACAAGTTCTGCACCACCATAACCTCAGCATATCTTGCAGGTTGAAGGTTTTGTGGCTAGGTTGATGCCCCAGTCCCACTGCTAAGAGATGTACTTGGATGTGAAGACGGCCAGTTAGGGTCTGTATTCCCCATTACTAGGTGTCATCCCTAGAGCAACTCTTATAGATTTCAGGGATTTTCCATTCCATTAGATTTTTACCTTGCCTCCAGTTCCAGTCATATCTCCCAGTACTCTCTCCTTCTGTCCCTTTACCCCCTGCCTGATCCTTCTTCTTCCCAGTCCCACTCATCCCCAGTCCACCTACAAAATCTAGTCTATTTCTCCTTTTCATGGAGATCAACATATCCCCCTGTAACTTTCCTTGTTAAGTAGCTTCTCTGGATGTGTGGATTGTAGTGTGGCTATATTTTACAACAGCTAATATGCATTTATATGTGAGTATATACTGCCGTGGACCATCTCAGCCGGGTATAGGCCCTTGGGGTCAGGAGTTCTCGAAGCGTGGGTGGGCAAAGATAGGCAAGTGACAAACAGACCAACTCAGTATTGAGTCTGTGTCTGAGTGTATTTTGGAGACAAGGAAGCCAGGTTTATATGTACGTTTTAAGACAGGGGTATACACTCATGGTTACATTATTTTTCCATACAAATCAAAAATACAGGATGCAGTGTAATTATGTTGTCATAAATCTTGAACAGTCATTTATAAGTCATTAGATTGGTATCAGTGTATGTGCCCTCTTTACCAAAGGTCAATGTTTTCTCATTATGTCAAACATCTATGAGTCAAGACAGTTTGTTTTCTTAGCTCATCCGCCATTATCTGGAGTTTTACTCAAACTTTTATTTGTAAGTCATAATATGAACTATGATTAATTCATAGCCACGTTTTCATTAACAAGTGGAATGGAACTTAGTGGTAAACTTGACTGAATGACCCTTGGCTGTAGTTTCAAGTAAAGGGTCACCTAGCAACACAGTTAAGTCTGAAAAGTTCTTTGATAAGAAAAACAAAAACAAAGACAAAAAAGAGAAAACAGTCAGAATGTTCCCAAACAATGAGTGATAAAAGAGAAAAGGAGGGGGACTGCAGTTAGCTACTCGTGGCAAGAGTATCAGACCTGTTTTTAGGATGCTCTCCCTATGGGTAGGGGCCATTGTTTTCGTTTCCTGGTAATGTTTGTCACACAGACTCCACTGGAGGGGTTGTGACATATATACCATGTTTTTCTTTCTGGATCAAGGTTAGTTCCATTCATTTGCCTGCAAATGTCATGATGTCATTGCTTTTAATGGCTGAGTAATGTACCACATTTTTTTAAATCCATTTTTTCGTTGAGGGACATTTAAATTGATAAACAGCATTTTTAACTTTAATGCAATTTAATTGAGCCCTTTATTTTTTGTTAACAATAAGTGTATGCTGCTTAAATAATATTTACTACCTGAAAAATCATATGGTTTTCAAATTCACCTATGGATTTAAACATTTTATTCCCTTACCATTTACATTGAGAGCTACAGTCTGTTAGAATATGTCATAAAGTCCTTTTCTCTTAAAGATAAAAGTCTCATTAGGATATTATTCATTTAAAAACTCTCATTATTTCTTTTTCTCTTGTAAAATTTTCTGATCCACAGGTTTATTCTTTATAAAAATCCAATGCTATCTTCTACCCAAAATTTACCCTACCTGCAAGATGTGCAGGGATAAAGATGTAGCAGAGACTGAGAGAATGCTCAACCAATGCGTGGCCCAACTTGACCCACTCCATGGGAAAGAGCCAACCCAGGACACTATGACTGATACTCTGCTATGTGTACAGAGAGGAGCCTAGCATAACTGTCCTCTGAGAGGTTGTACCCAACAGTGGATAGAAACAGATGCTGAGATTCACAGCCAAACATTAGGTGGAGCTTGGGGAGTCTTGTGGAAAAGTGGGGAGAAGGATAGATGGATCCAAAGGGGACAAGAACTCCACACCAAGACCAACAGAATCAATTAATCTCAGGCCATAGGGACTACAGAGACTGAAGCACCAATGAAAGGCATGTATGGACTGGACCAAGGGCCCCAACACATATGTAACTGATGGGCAGCTTGCTCTTCATGTGGGTCCCATAGCAAGCTGAGGAGGGGCTGTCTTTGACATGGATTCTATTGCCTGTTTTTGTTGGGGATGTAGTTTAGTAATAGAGTACTCGCTTAGCATGCAAATATTCTATCTTGATCCTTGGGTTCAATCACTAGTATAAAATAAAAATACATAAGTAAATAGATAAAAAACAGAAAATGGCCTCTAAAAAGAAAATGAATTATAGCTCTACAATTAATAGAAGTTGGATTTCCTGGAAGTTGAGTGTCTCACATTCCAGTTTTGAATGCAGTGAATCTAAACGTTTTACACAAAACTATAGGAAAACCATTTTAAACGTCTCATTGAACTACATGAAAAGAACTAATCATAATCAATCTTTTTCAAGAACAAATAGCTCTATCATTACTGGATAACCCAGAATAAATGCTGTTTCATTAGTGAGCAATTACTGTTGTCATTTGTAATCAACGTAGATGAATAAAAACTCATTCTGGTTTTCTGAAGTACTTCCAGCCATATTTTTCCCTTCTGTTGGAAAAATTTGTACCATTTCAATATAATTACTGTTTAGCTTCCATGTTATATATGTGATTCTCTTAGGTGTTTCATCTTCTGTTGACATTTCAAAAGTACATGAAGGATTCAGCAAGACTTTGTGAAGAGATTTTGCTGAACACCATACTCACGAATTAATGGATACCTTTTCAGTAAGCAATAAAACTTACAATTTAAAAAGACTCTGGGTAAACCTTATATGGCCCTATTACATCTGCCCAAATTTGCTAACTTCAGAAATGAACGAATTTCATTAAATGAAGTCTTCTGAATAGTAATAACTACTCCTCCGTTTCAAACAAACAAAGCACTTATCCACACACAGAGGCACACACATGCATACATACACATACATAAACACACATGTACACATACACATACATGCACACACTCATGCAGGTACACACACCTAAATATACACAACATACACAACACACACACACACACACACACACACACACACACACACACACACACACACACCAGCAAAGTAATAAAGAATGTATTCCTGTCAGATAAGAGATTGCCTTATATCTGCAATCATTTTAACCAATCTAACAGATCATAAATCTCAGGTAGACTAGTAAAGATATCTAAGAAAAGGAAGTCTGGTTGTCTTGAGAGTAAACAAGGGCCCTGAGTGCCCAGAGGGTAGCAGTAGAGACACTGCAGGAAGCATGAATATGAAGAACAAAGAGACGGGCAGCATTACAAGCAGAGACAAGTCATAAAAGCTTTAATCCGGAATGAATCCACCGTTAGGAAATTCCACAGCCAAACGAAAGGGAAATTACCTGAAAGAGAAATTACCATTTGAAAGATGAAGGCTCTTTATCCAACATGCTACTTAAATGGTCACAAGCCAGAGCAGACATGTCTCTATTAACATCCACATGTGTCAGTTGGTGTTGCATACTCCACCCTCTCTCCCCAGGAAGAGGCTTATGTTTAAACAGAATCCTAAAGCTCATACCCCTCACCTCCCTTTAAAATTCACAACACATACAAAGGTCAGAAAGGCAAGAAGTGGCCTGCCCTAACATTCAACTTAGAACTCCTCTGTTGTCCCACGGAGGATGGGTTACAGAGCAGCCCACTTCAAAAGGCTGGATCTAGTGTTTTTGAAGTTTATAAGCCATCACATTATAGCAAGAGACTCAGCATGCTTACAATAATGGGTGCTAAAGAAACATAAACGTGTGTCCCAATTTATATAGGAATAAAATTAATTGTAATTACCTTGGAAATATATTACTCTCTAAGTAAAGCTAAACTTTGTGTTTATTTTGCCTACACTTATTGTTTACTTTTAATGAATGGGTGAAAAGATAAGACTTATACATCCTTATTGGCTTCACATACATGGTCTGTGATGCATTTACATATTGAGTAATGTCTTAAATCAGATTAAGCATACTTATGTCTTCAAACACCATTCCTTTGAATTCCCTTTCTCTAGCTTGTTGGAATGCAGCCATCATTATATTCAGTTACCCTGAGGCACAATGGTATCTGAGACTCCCCTGTGCCTACCTGACCACATAGCACCCACTGGTCAGCTTGTCCTCGTCCCTCATCCCCCTCCTATTCCTCCCTTAAGCCTGTGGGAACTACTATTGTACTCTCAAGGTATATAAAAATCAACATTTTCGATGCCGTATGTATGAGATATTATACATAATTTTCTGTCTTACTTGACTTAAGGTAATAATCAACAATGCTGCAAATAACACAGTCATTTTGTGGCTGAATTTATGGCTTCATTGTTTATAAGTACTGCTTTTTCCCTTATCCTTTCATCACTGATGGATACTTAGGGCTTTCCCCTTTTCTTAGCTATTATGAGTAATATTACAATGAGGATATGTAAGAAATATTCAGAATGAGTCTTTTCATTCACATATTATAAAACTTGTGTTTAGGGAAAGGAATTCAAATCATTTTATGTCCTCAATCTTATAAGACTTTCATGCAAGGGTTTTAATCTCCCCACCCAGGAAAACCTTTGTTTTACACAAAGGCCCTACTACATTCTCATATTAAAGTGGCTGGCCCCTACCCCTTCATTTCCCCATGCCAATTATTTTTTAATATATTTTGTTAATTTATTCATATTACATCTCAATTGTTATCTCATATCTTGTATCCTCCCATTCCTCCCACCCTCCCATTTTCCCCTTACTCCCCTCCCCTATGACTGTGACTGAGGGGGACTTCCTCCCCCTGTATATGCTCTTAAGAGATGCCAATTCAATAAGACTGGGAAGTTGGACTCCAGCCAGGGTGAGAAAGACTCAGTCATGCCCCGAGTTAGAATAAAACCCTACGCCTCTATGTGATTCACCTTTCTGGCACCCTATCTTGAGTAAAGTTTTGCCTCATCCAAACAGTTCAGTTTCAATAGTGGTCTTTCTTGGGACCCTAAACTTATTTTTAACACATGGGAGTGTGGAACTTATTCACCAAACTGATTTTACTTCTTTTGAATATCTACTTGTAGTAAAATTAATAGATCAAACAGTACTTCTAGTGTTAATTTTCAAGGAATCTCCATATTATTTTTCCCAACATTGGCATTAATTCACAAGACCACCAATAGTGGGCAAGGTTCCATTTTCTCCACATCTTCAGCATGTGTTACTGTTACTCTTTCTGTTATCAGCCACTTCTACCGGTGTGAGGTGGTGCCTCATGGTTCTTGCATTTCCTTAATGGCCTGTGATGTTGATCCTTTTTTTCTTTTTTCTTTTTTTTTTCTTTTTTTTTTTTTTTTTTTTTTTTTTTTTTTCCCATGTGTCTATTGGCCTTTGGAATGTTTTCTTTTGTGGAATGTACACTGAACTCTATGGCTCATTTTTTAAATCCAGTTATTTTTGTTAGTTTTGGTATTAAGTTTCTGGAGTTTCTTAAGCTATACTTTTTGAAAACATTTATTCTTACTACTGGCTCTAATCTACTAGAAACAGTCAATGTATGTATTTAATCTTTTAAAGAGTCACAATTACTACTAAAATAACAAGTGCTCTTTTCTATGTTACAAATTACTACTTTGCATTCCCAAGACATGGCTGTCTATGTTATAAGTTATATTTATACAGCACTGTCTGACATTTCAGAGAACTTTCCCTTATCTTCAGTTATTTCCATGTTTTGAAAAATTAGAGAAAAAACAGATGGTGAATGGAGAAACACATTTTAAGCTATTGCAGACGTATTTGGCAACAATTACAGGAGTGTTAGTGGACTGTAGAAATGGCAGATCTACTTTTTTGAAGGAAATACTTTAAAACAAGATAAAGAATAAATTATTTAGTGTGTACTACATAAACATACATTGGTATGAGGGGAAGCTTCTAGAAACCATTCTATGTCATCATGATTCTGAGTCTCAAAACTCTGCATCGTATACTGAAAACACTACGAGTTCATTCTGTCTTTTACAACCTGTGGCTTTCTAAACTAATCCTGATGGCTTTTTCTTTTTCCCATGTTTTATGTCAGTTATAGCTTTTAACTATTCCATGTTTTAAAAAATAGAATAATTTGTAACACAATATTCTCAAACAATAATGGCTGAAATTGTCTCATAATTTGAAAAATAGCTCATTTCGAGATATGCCTTGTCATTTTATTTTCATTTTCATTTTATCCCAGTTTCCATTTCTTTTATTAAAATAGTTTTAAACCATTCTTAAAGTTATTTTGGTAAGATAATCAAAAGATAATAATGTTTAGAAGCCTCTCGTAGTATTTTAAGTTATTTAGAAAAAATAACGAAGGAAGATCCAAGATGGTAGCACTGAACATACACCTTGTTTGATCAGCAGGACAGCAGTGACTGTTCAGCGACCTAAGGACCAAACTGAGAACTAAAAAACACCAGTGCTGGTGACCCCCCAGGTGAGAAGAGTCTACACTGTGTGGAACATGGGTGTGTCTGGCCCCAGGCCACCTGGCTAATCCACAGAAAAGGCCTTGGGCCCCTGGAAGCACAGGCTAGGGATCCAAACATTAGCTGCATGACTGGCTTCTGACCTCTCAGGCTCAGAGAGAGCTGAGGGCTTCAAAACACCAGGGTCTAAGGATTCTAGCTCAGAGAAGACCCCACAACCTCAAACACAAGTGGATCTGATCTCAGGTCACCCCGGCCAATCCACAGAAAGGTACGGGGTCCACACACGCAGTGGTGCAGACACTAAGGACTAACCCTATGCCTGGCAGGTGGACAGCTTCTGACCTCTGGGGTGCAGAATGAGGTGTGGCCTACAAAAACACCAGCATCCCCCATTATCCTCCACTCCAAGGAAGCAAGCAGGCCCACCAGAGCAGCTCTCTGCTTAGGTATCTTTCCACTTGCTCCTCAGCTGCCTGGGCTACCTGGGTCATAAACAGGGAGCCAACAGAGATAATGAACTTAGCAGAAGTGAGCAGGGCATGGGACCAAAGCTGCATTACATATGCCTACCCCCAAACTCTCTGATCATTAGAGGCCACCAAATCTGCTAACCTCAAAGACATCACAATGGGAAGAGGTCAGTGTAAGAACACAAGCAACAATTCTCAGGGCCATTTGATACCACCAGAAACCAGCAGTTCCATGACCACAATAAACCCTGGAGATACTATCACACCAGACACATAAGACAAAGATGTCAAACCTAAGGTTATAAAAATGATAGAGACCTTAAAGGAAAAAAATAAATTTCTCAAACTTGAAAAGAATGTGGTCTTGCCTTGGTCTGGGCCCCAGGTGAAGGCAGCCTCCAGATGCTACCCCACTGAGGCTTTGTCTCTACAGACTGATAAGCATCTGTGATAGATCTAGAGGAGCCATATTGGCCCAGGATTGAATACCAGGGCCTGCAACTCCTGCTGGGCTATTGTATTGCAAAACAACCATCAGTGGGAGGAAGGAACTGGAGAGAAAAATGGGGACATTTCTCACCAGACTGAGAGAGGAGAGGGGAGGTGGGAGATTGATTCACCAGCAAAGTGGTGAGCTCGGTGGAGTACTCCAGGTTTGGTCAACATGTGGTGATAGATTCCGGGAGAATTAGCCGAGGGATTTGACCAATGAAACTGATACCCAAAGATTTCATTTTTGTTCTCCCTAATCTGCTTTTCTTCCTGTTTAGGGTAGTCAGGTTGTAAGAAAGGTACATTCATTTAATAAATTCATAATAAAGTTTAACTGTTAAGGAATCTGAGACAACATAATCTAGAACAGGAACACACGAAGAAAGAGATGAAAGAATTTAAAAATTAGTGAAAGACATGAAACTCCAATAAAACAGGAGAAGGAAAAGAATAAAAGGATTCAAGACATAAAAATGGAGATAGAAGCAATGAAGAAACCACAATCTGAGACAATCTTGGAAATGGAAAACCTAGGGAACAGGACAGAAACTACAAATACAAGCGTCACCAATAGAATACAAGATATAAAAGACAGACTCTCAGAGGTAAATGATATGATTGAAAAAAATCGATACAACAGTCAAAGAAAATGTTAAATCTAAAAAGCTTCTGACACATAACATCCAAGAAATCTGAAACATCATGAAAAGATGAAATCTAAGAATTAATGGTATAGAAGAAAAAGAAAACTCCCAGATCCAAGGGCCAGAAAATATTCTCAACAAAATCATAGAAGAAACCTTCCCAAACCTAAAGAAAGAAATGTCCCTAAATATATAAGAAGCCTACAGAACTCCAAATAATTTGGACCAGAAAATAAAATCCTCCTGTTATATAATAATCAAAACACTAAACTCACAGAAAAAATGAGAGCATATTAAAACCTGCAAGAGAAAAAGGCCAAGTCACATATAAAGACAAACGTGTCAAAATTACACCTGTCTTCTCAACAGAGACTATGAAAGCCAGAAGGGCCTGGATGAATATCACATACACACTAAGAGACCACAAATGTCAAGCCAGACTACTATAACCAGAAAAACTTTTAATTACCATAGATGGAGAAAACAAGATATTCCACAACAAAACCAAGTTTAAGCAATACCTCATCACAAATCCAGCCCTATATAAGATACTAGAAGGAAAACTCCAACCAAAATATGATAACTTCACCCAGGAAAGCAAAGGAAATAAATAACCCCACATTCACAAAACCAAAAGAAAACCACTGGTCATTAATATCTCTCAACATCAATGGCCTTCACTTCCCAGTAAAAAGACACAGGCTAACAGAATGGATACGGAAACAGGACCAATCATTCTGCTACATACAGCAATAAAGATAGACATTATCTCAGAGAAAAGGGCTGGAAAAAGTTATTTAAGCAAATAGATCCAGGAAAGAAGCTGGAGTAGTCATTCTAGTGTATAATGAAATAGTCTTTCAACCAAAACTAATCAAAAGAGATGGGTCAGGACACTTCATACTCATCAAAGGAAAAATACACCAAGATGATGTCTCAATTTTGAACATCTATGCCCCAAATGCAGAAGAACCCATCTGTTTAAGAAACATGAATATTCTGCACTTACTCACGGATGCTGTATGGCTCTCGAATGAAGCGTTATATACAGTATCTCCTAAAGGGTCAAACCTGCCCTTTATCTACAAAGTTTTGGCTGTTTTACTACTGAAATGACAACAGATTCAACATGGAAGCTAACTCAGAAAAGTGAACCAAACCAATACCCTTAAAGAAAACATTTAAAGAAACACAACATGTGGGGTATATGCCATGTGTCAAATATGCAATAACATGTTTACCGGATGCCCTTCTGGAGGGTGGTCCTCTGTATAGCTGTACAGCCTTTGCAGTCAAGCACAATGTGCACATGTTAGTTTTATATACAGCGAAACTTGATTTTTTCAAATGGAAAGGTATTTTGTTTCTATACAAAGTTAAATGAGTTGTTTGTGCTTAATGTAAAGCTGCTTTATAAAACTGTAAAATAAAGTTTTTATCTTAAAAGTAAAAAAAAAAAAAAAAAAGAAACATGAATAAAGCTTAAATCACACATCAAAACCCACACATTAATCATGGATTCAATACTCCACTCTCCCCAATAGACAGATCATCAAGACATAAACTAAATGGAGAAATAATGAAACTAATACATGTCATGAATCAAATAGACCTAACTGATATCTACAGAACATTTCACCTAAAAACAAAAGGATACACCTTCTTCTCAGCACCTCCTGAAACCTTCTCCAAAATTCACCATATAAGTGATCACAAAGCAAAGCTCAAGAGATACATGAAGGCTGAAATAATCCCTTGCATCTTATCAGACCACTGCAGATTAAAGCTGGAACTCAAAATCAGAAGGAACAGAAAGCCTTCAAACTCATAGAAACTGAACAAATTCCTATTCAATGACCTCTGAGTAAGGGACAAAATAAATAAGAACAGAGATTAAAAACTTCCTAGAATTCAATGAAACTGAAGGCGCAACATACCCAACTTCTGGGACACTATAAAAGCAGTGTTAAGAGGAAATTTCATAGCACTAAGTGACTTTATAAAGAAATTGGAGAGATCCATACTAGCAACTTAATAGTACACCTGAAGGCTCTGGAACAACAGCAACAACCACAGCAGCAGCAACAACAACAATGAAGCAGAAACAACAAAGAGGAGTAGATGGTTGGAAATCATCAAGCTCAGGGATAAAACAATCAATAAATTAGAAACAAAGAGAACAATGCAATGAATCAATGAAACCAAGAGTTGGTTCTTTGAAAAAAATCAACCAGATAGACAAACCCTTAACCAAACAACTAAAAGGCAAAGGGAGAGTACTCAAGTCAACAAAATCAGAACTGTAAAGAGAGACATTAGGGCAGACACCGAAGAAATCCAAAAAATCATTAGGTTTTACTTTGGAAGCCTATATGCCACAAAATTTGAAAATCTCCATGAAATGGGTAGTTTTCTTGATAGCTACCAATTGCCAAAATTGAATCAAGATCAGGTAAACAAATTAAATAATTCTTTACCTCCTAAAGAAATAGAAGCAGTCATTAAAAATCTCCCAACACAAAAAAACTCATGGCCAGATGGATTTAGTGCAGAATTCTTCCAGACCTTCAAAGAAAAGATAATACGAATTTTCTTCAAACTATTGCACAAAATATTGCACAAAAGAATCATTACCAAATGCATTTTATGAGGCCACAGTCACCTTGACACCTAAACCACAGAAATACTCAACAAGAAAGAGAATTTCACAACAATTTCTCTTATGAACATTGATGCAAAAATACTCAACAAAATACTCACAAATCAAATCCATAGCACATAGAAAATATCATTTATCAGGACCAAGTAGGCTTCATCCCATGTATGCAAGGTTGGTTCAATATATCGAAATCTATCAATGTAATCCATCATATAAACACACTGAAAGGAAAAAAAAACATGATCATCTCCTTAGATGCCAAAAAAAAGAATTTGACAAAATCCAACACCCTTTCATGTTTAAAGATTTGGAGTGATCACAGATACAAGGCACATACCTAAACATAATAATAACAATATTCAGCAAGCCTATAGACAACATCAAACTAAATGGAGAGAAACTTAAATCAACTCCACTGAAATCAAGGGCAGGTCAAGGCTGTCTACTCTCTTAGTATCTCTTCAATATAGTACTTAAAGTCCTAGCTAGAGAAATAAGACAATTAAAGGAGATTAAGGTGATACAAGTTAGAAAGGAAGAACTCAAATTATCACTAATTGTGGATGACATGATAATATACATAAATGACCCCAAAAAATCTGCCAAGGAACTCCTGTAGCTGATAAAGACCTTCAGCAAAGTGGCCAGATACAAAATCACCTCAAAAATATCAGTATTCCTCCTGTACACAAATGACAAAAAGGCTGAGAAAGAAATTAGGGAAACTACACCCTTCACAATAGCCACAAATAATATAAAGTATCTTGGTGTAACTCGAACTAAGCAAGTGAAATACTTGTATGATTAAAAACTTCAAGTCCCAGAAGAAAGGAATTGAAGAAATTATCAGAAGATGGATAAATCTTTCATGCTTATGGATTGGGAGAATCAACATAGTAAAAATGGCCATCTTATCAAAAACAATCTACAGATTCAATGCAATTCTCATCAAAAATTCTATAAAATTCTTTACGGACCTTAAAATATCAATTCTCAATTTCACATGGAAAAAAAAAACCCAGAATAGCTAAAACAATCTGATACAATAAAAGATATTCTGGAGGAATCTCCATCCCACATCTCAAGCTGTACTACAGAGCAACAGTAACAAAGACCCAGAAATAAACCCACATACCTATGGACACTTGATTTTCAATAAAGAAGCCAAAACCATACAATGGGGGAAAAAAAGATAAGGTCTTCAAAATATGGTGCTGGTCTAACTGGAGGTCAACATGTGAGAAAATGCAAATAGATCCATATTTATCACCCTGCACAAAATTGAAGTCCAAGTGAATTAAAGCCCTCAAAAAAAAAACAAACAAACAAACAAACAAAACAAAAACAAAAACAAAAAACCCACTAAATCTCTTAGAAGAAAAAGTGGAGAAGATCCTTGAAGTCATTAGCACAGGAGAAAACTTCCTAAACAGAACACCAGCTGCTCAGGCTTTACGAGCAACAATTAATAAATGGTACCTCATAAAACTGAAAACACAAAGGATACACTCAACAGAACAAAACAACAGCCTACCTACAGACTGGCAAAAGAATTTCATCAACTCTACATCTGACAAAGGGATGATATCCAAAATATATAAAGAACTCAAGAAATTAAACACCACAAACCAAATAAACAAATAAAAACGGTGTGCAGAGTATATCAGTGAGTTCTCAACAGAGGAATATCGAATGGCTGAGAAACACTTATAGAAATGCTAAATGTCCTTAGTCAACAGGGAAATGAAAATCAAAATGACTCTGAAATTCCATCAGAATGATTTAGCCATCAGAATAGCTAAATCAAGTGACAGCACATGCTGGCAAGGATGTGGAAAAAGGGGAACACTCCTCCATTGCTGGTGAAAGTGCAAATTTGTACAACCACTTTGGAAATCAATATGGCATTTTCTCCAAAAATAGGGACTAGTGCTACCTCAAGACCCAGCCATACCACTCCTGGATATATATACAAATGATATTCTACCATACAACAAGGACATTTGCTCAACTATGTTCATAGCAGCCTTATTTGCAGTAACCATAATCTGGAAACAACATAGATGTCTCTCAACTAAAGAATGATAAAGAAACTGTGATACATTCACACAATGGAATACTACTCAGCAATTAAAAGCAAGGAAATCCTGAAATTTGAAGGCAAATGGATGGAACTAGAAAAGGTCATCCTGAGTGAGGTAACCAAAACCCAGAAAAACATACATAGTATATACTAACTTATATGTGGATATTAGCCCAATATAGATGTCCTCTGAGAGACACTCAGCAGAGAATCAGGATAGAGACTGGGACTTGCATCCCAACTCTGGGCGAAGTGCTGATAGTTGTATGGAAGAACTGAGGGGTGAAAGGAGGTCAAGGGGTTGTCAGGAGCTCCACAAGGGGACTATCAAGTCCAGTGGATCTGGACCCGGGGAGGGGCTTGCACAAACTGATGCACCAACCAAGGACATTGCAAGCAGTGAACCTAGATGTATCCACAAGGGGCAGCGGGAAGGTAGAGGGAGTGGGGGACTGCTTCCACCAAGAACTCTGATGCCCTGCATTTGATCATTGTCCCTTGGCAGAGAGGCCCTGTGGTAAAACAAAGGAAGGAGCTGCAGGCTCCTGTTGAATCTGACAGGCTGTGGTCAGATGGTGGTGGAGGAGGATCCAACTTGACAGAGGTCTAGGGGAGGGGATAGGGTGGGGGAGGGAGGGTGGGTAGGAATAGGAAGATAAGAGCTAGGGTGTTACAATCAGGATGTGATGTGAATAATTATAGTAAAATATTGAAAAAATGAGAAAAAAGAAAAAGTAATGTGTTAACTTAACCCAAAATTATACTATATTTGTTTTCATCATTTGCAACAAAAATAACCCATTTGTAGTTTTTCTTTGGCAACTCTCCAAAATTAAATTTTATTATAACAAGCTTTTAGATGATGACAGCAGGGGAAAGTATGTACATATTCTACTTATAACAAGAGGAGAACATTGGCTTTTCTTTTGGCTGCAACTCAGTATGTAAAGGTTATTTGTTCAAAAATAATCCCGAACTCACTAGACGACTTGAGTGTAAGTGAAGTATTCTAAATTATCTTTATAATTTTATTATAGAGATCTAATATAAAATTAAAAAAAAATTTTTCTGATTTCCCTTGGTTGAGTAATCTTGTTCATTTGATAAAAAATAAAATACTGTGAATAAAATAATTATCTTCCAAATAGGTAAGGCTATTGTGTTTATTATGTGTCATTCTGTGTGCTGGACATGGTTGTAAAAGAAAAAGAAAAATATCATGTTTCACTACATTGTAGACCTAAGCCATATCTTCCAGTGAACGCTCAGATTGATTACATAAAGAGTGTACTCCAAACATGTAAGATGCAGTGCACCTGGACCCCATGGTGGCGGCGGCAGCCTCCGTTGCATAAGGCTTTCTGTGTACCTGTCTCAAAACACATTAATTTGTACCACAAATCTTATGATGTTCTACTATGCCACCTCATTAACTGAAAAGGGATACAGCATCAAGCAGTCAAGAACATTGGTTGGTAAAGAAGCAGCCAGAATTAAAATCCAGACCATTTGACTTCATAACTTTTGCTTGTAACTGAGCAGCAAAGTTTAAGCAAGTTCTTTTTCATTTGTAGCTGGAACTGGTTAGCCATTGGTCCAGACTTCATTTGACTAACTTGGAGTTACATCAGCTGGACATTTCAAAAGAGTAATGAAACTTACAAGATTTTCTGCAACTTCCTTTCATCTTCTACTTGAATAGCTACACTGGACTTTATCATTTTCTCTTCACTGGGGAAAGCATACCTTCTAACTTTCTAAGAGTAGAAAATTCTGCCATTTTAGCAGCAAATTCTATATCCCACCATACCCACAAGCTAGGTTCATAAATGTTCTGACATCTTTGCATACTTTCCCCCTCTTATCCAAGTGTATGTATCTCTACTTCCTTTGAGACAATGAGTTCTTTAACAATCTTATCCTTTTTATAACTGCCATCTCATCTCCCTTCATTTCTTTAACTATGGTATTCATATTACATAGTTAAGTCATAGAAAGTGAAATTAAGCTTGTGCTGACCTGAAGCTTCATCTCTCATTACCTTCCATAGTGCTAGAAGGTACTATGTGTGCTACTGGGGGAGAAGAGCAATCATCATTCGTAACCAGGCATAAATCATATGAGTTACATGACTGTTCTGACCAGACATGCCTAGTAGATGCAATAGCAGCATGACTATTATGAATATTATGGCACTAACCATTTTTAATTGGATTTAAAGCTAGAATTCAATTAAACAGATGATGGTGGTTTATCATTATATTCATTATGCAGTCCTCAACTTTCTTCAGAAAAGTTTCTATTCATAGTAGAAGACAATTAACATAAGGAACCACAACTGACCAAAGCACCAAAAGTAAGACTGTGGAATGCTCAACTTACACGAGGATGTATGTATTACATCCCTCCTGTAAAAGTTCAACATCATTATGAAAAAAGAGTAGACAGACTGTAAAGCCAGAAGTGGATCAGACTACAAGGAAAGAGTGTTTTCCCAAGTCATCAGGGCAGGTGCACATATGAATGTATGGTGTTTGTGACAGTATGTACAAGATCTGGGAAAGCTCCAACCAGAAAAAAAATCCCACCAAAGAAAGGAGAGATTGGCACAAAGTCATAACCCTTACTGAGGAGCTAATGGTAGCTGCTTGGAGAGTCAGTTTTGTTTAAGAGTGTAGGCCCTGGGCAGTATATTGCACAACGTAAAACCAGTGTTTGGTCTTAAGGCCAGTCCAGCTCAGTTTTAACAAATAATTGATATGATCATATCTGTATTTCAAAAGAGAATAGGTGTGGGGTGAATTTGAAGATGAAATATCTATGGTATGAGACAGCTAAGAGGATTGTTGCTAATGATAAAAGATAGTCACAGATAAATTAACAATGCAGAAAAATTGATGGAATACAGTATCTCTTTCATAAGAAACATGTCTATTGTCATCATCAGGGACAGCAAAGAGCTGGCACAGTGACTTAATGGTTATAGAGGTCTAACTTTCCTTGTTCCAAATCCATTCTTCGCACCTACTAACAAACCTATGACTTTCATCAATTTTTCATACATCCCTTAGCTATATTTTTCTCATCTGTAAAAATAATTTACCACTGGAGCCTCCAAACACGGTCCACACTGCTCGCCACCATCCTGGACATCCTACTGGGACTCTAAATGAGAGAAGCATGGGAGAATAGCAAAGTAGAAGGATCCAGAGGGTCCTGGAAACTTAATAGGAGAACATTATGATAGGCAGATTTGGGCCCAGGGGTCCCGCTCAAACTAAGGCACCAGCCAAGGACAATATAGGCAGTAAACTTTAAACCCCTACCCAGATCTAGCCAATGCTCAGAACATTCTCCACAGTTGAGTGGAGAGTGGGATATGACTTTCTCACGTACTCTGGTGCCTCACATTTGACCATGTCCCCTGGAGGGGGAGACCTGGTGGCACTCAGAGGAAGGACAGCAGGTTGCCAAGAAGAGACATGAGCATATACAGGGGGAGGTAATCCTCCTCAGGAACAGTCATATGGGAGGGGAATAATGGGAAAATGGGAGGGAGGGAAGAATGGGAGGATGCAAGGGATGGGATAAACATTGAGATGTAATAAGAATAAATTAATTTAAAATTTTTTTAAAACATTTACCACATTTATCTCCACAGCAGCCATAAGAATTAAAGTGAATAATCTCCACCAAGTTCTTGACACTAAAAGTGACTCATGAAGTGCTTGTGAACATCAGCTGTGAACTGGACCCTGAAAACATGGCCTCAGGTTGGCTCTTCACTTCCATGCCCCCCTGACCCACAGGTGCTGCATTTCTTCATCTTTAATATTATTATTCAACTCATCTTTTCCTCTCCAGTTCCCATCTATCAAAACCCAACAAACACTTAGAGTCCCTGGTCTGATCACCTTTGAATTTTCAGCATGGTCTACATTTTAAAGTTTAAAACCTCAGCAAACAGAATATTTTTCTTTTCAGATGTGTGCAGCTGGTATTATTGTTCATTCTTTCTAAGAGTCTTGCACTTTAATATTTGATTATGGAAACAATCTCCTGTTCAAAAGTCACTTCTCTATCAAAATTCTTGTTGTGCTTTATACATAATAAGACTGGCATGTTGGAAAAGTAAATTTGACACATGTCATGATTCATCCTGTTAGTGTTTTTTTAACCAATTAAGTTTAAAAATTCATTGTAATAAGCCCATTGGCATGAATGCTTGATTCTAACGTTCTGTTCCTGGAACCTGTTGCTGGGGAAGCAATCTGAATGGTGCTTACTAGTTAGGTTTGAGTTCATACCTTTTGGCTGGCTGTTGACTGCTGTTTGGTGTTTTTATTTTTCATAAAATATTTCCAAAAACTAAAAGATGACTTTTTCCAATTAAGATAAATTTAATCATTAAGTACAAGCTATGTTATAATTTCACAGACATGGTGGCTGTTGATCCTGTGTAAATCGCAAGCAGACATAAGAAAAAAGGGTTTAAATGTTGGCTGGCTTAATTTAGTATAAAAGCTCAAGGCAGTCCGGCTAGTCATCTAAACCAGCATCTCAGTGCCAGCAAAAGACCTGACGTGGGACTTTAAAATGTCCCCAGAGGGCAACTAGCCAAGTGCACACACCATCCAGTCATCCAAGTCTGGGTTGTGAAAGTGAACACTTGCCCCAACATGCTCAGGCTGACCACAGTCCTATGCCCACTTTTCTTGCATTCATTCTGGTGTGGAAATTCTGCCGCCGCCACTGGCAGTTCTCCTGCCCTAACTGTGCCTTTCCATTTCCATGTCCTTATGGCACAGAGCATTTCCCTCTGACAAGATACCAGAACCAGGAGTAACAGGCTGCCTGTCACCAGGAGCCAAAGACAAGCTTCCACTGTTAATGGATGCCAGGAAAACTGAATCTAGGGCCAATTTGGGAAGTAAACTACCTCACAGATTCTTGCTCAACCTGGGAACTAAATTCCTATCCTGTAAAAGCATGAGCACACACCCTTTTCATCCCAAGGAATTCACGATTAGAGCCCTCTTAGAATCCTGTCCTGTGGCACACAGCTGACTGTTACATGGACTCATCAAACACACTAAAAGTACTGTTCTAAACTGCCCCAATGGTCATGGCTGACCAGTATAATGTGTAAGCCCATCTTCCACCATCAGTCAGAAAACAGCTAGAAAGTTCTTTCTCGTGATTTAGAAACATGTGTCTCTGATCCGAAGACTTTTAGTTGATAAGAATCTCAGAAACCAAACACAAATTCCAAATGTTAATTAAAACAATATGTACTTAAGTTAATTTTAAAAATAAACATTTAGAACCCAAGGAAATTAAGCCTACTTCACAAAAGGATTAAAAAAGAACTGCATTCCCCAATCAATCATTAAAACAGTAAAGCATGAGTGGCTATTCAACATTCTTTCCAAAGAACAAAATTCATGGTGTGATTTTATTAACATCTGCACTTTTGCTTTTCTTCATCCAATGGGTAACTTTTTAATCTCAACAACCAAAATTTCTTTGATGTTGGCTTTCTTTTCCTCAAACCCACAGCTATTTGGACAACTGTTTTCAAATACTGAAAGTCTCATAATATAAAATAAAAGAATTGCTCATAATAAAATATTTCCATCATCTATTCAATTTGATAAATAAGTATTAATTCTTATCTTATGTTGGCTTTAATGCTAGATTATATATTCAATTAAAATAAGCCCTTGTGGAGCTCACAACAGAAGGGTAAAGTTGATATGAATATAGCTCTTATATTAGTCAGAATGATGTAAAATTTAAAGTGAACCAAAAACATGTTGCAGAAGTAAAGTAGGAGAAACCCCTTTGTGATGAAAGGTGTCCATTGGGACTATTTCATTAAGAACTTTGAACTGAGGCATGTTGAAAGGTGAGCAACCTCATGGTAGAAAAGAGACAGACACAGTCTGGAGCCTCATAACTGACAAATACAACAAAAGTGGAAAACCCTACTGAGGTGCCCAAAACTCTAAGACCTTACAGAACAGCTCTCAAGATACAGACACATATGAGAACCCCTATCTCCCGTGAAATAATAACAAGAATTAACAAATGGAACCACATGAAATTAAAATGTTTCTACACAGCAAAGAGTACAATTGAGTTATGAGACAGCTTACCGAATGGGGGGGTGGGTGGAAATTCTTGCTATCTATATATCTAAAGGATGATTAAGATCTAAAACATACAAAGACTTTTAAAAAGTAGAAACTACAAACTCAAAAAACCCTGAAGTAGGCAAATTGGAAGAAATAGAAATGGCCAGTGAACATTTAACATGGTCAATCATCAGGGAAACGCAAATGGAAATTGCATGAGATGCCATCTAACGAAGGTCAGAATGATCATCACCAAGAAAACAAATGGCAAATGCTTCTAACAGTTCTGAAGATGGTCATTCCACCAGTGTTTTTCATACTAGTGTATCCATATATATTCATGCCTGTTATGCCCAGGCTAGGACTGGCGCTGAACAATCCAATGAAGACAGAGATTTGCCTTGCCTTCCAGTCCAGAAAGTTCAGAAGGAAATGTTCTGCAGGCAAACAGAAGATCCTGAAGAGCCTTATCGGAAGAAACATGATCAATATGATTGTTCTGAGACCACTATTCTTTCACAGAACATTAAATGGGTTTGTACAAAAAAAAGTTACAAAAAGATGTGATATGTTGCACTTACACTGTCCCTGTGCTGTATTTTTTTGTGGTAGAAAAGCCATCAGCAATACTCAAAGCCTCCCCTCCACACACCCCAACAGAAATGAGTCACCAAAGGGTGAATCCAAGCACAAAGAATTCTGCTCAACTGTCTTTAAGATCCTTTAGATGAGTAAAAGACCTTAAAGAATAACTCAGTTTCTCCAGGCTGAATGCTGACTATGCCTGGCTGTTATTTGTTGGAGGCAGGCTGGTTAATTTGGCATGATTTCATAAGTCATCAAAAATGCTCTAATATGTGCAGGATTCTTTTTGGAGAATATGAAAGTATATTTAAACAGTGTATTATGTGGAGAAATTTAAGATAGTTGCAGATTTTTCTATTATAATTAATACTGCAGTTAATGATATGCACAGGTCTCAGTTCACACACCCAGAGTGAGAGGGTGTCTGTATTCTTGACTTCAGTGCATATGAAAGCTCTTCTTTTTATTTTTATTTTCTTTTTTGCCTCCTTGAGTGCAATATGAGTGTGCAAAACCACAGGTGAGTGGGTGAGTGAGTACACAACAACCGCTGGTATCTGTCATCCTCTTCCACTGCCTTTGACATAGGATCTCTTGTTCCTTGCTGCCTATGGCAAGCTAGCTGGACTATATACGTTGTTGGAGTGCTAAAATTACGGAAGTACACTATTATGCCAGGTTCCATGTGGATTCTGAAGAACCATACTTCAATTTTTACGCTAGCATGTCCTCACATTTCCATGGCATGGTGAGTGGTTTACTTATTGAGCCATCTCTCCAGCCCTAGATTCCTTCATTTTAAAGATATCCTCATAGGGTATCAAGTCTCTACTTGGCAACCTCCTGTCCTTCCTCTGAGTGCCACCAGGTCTCCCCCTCCAGGGGGCATGGTCAAATGTGAGGCACCAGAGTACGTGAGAAAGTCATACCCCACTCTCCACTCAACTGTGGAGAATATTCTGATCATTGGCTAGATCTGGGTAGGGGTTTAAAGTTTACCTCCTGTATTGTCCTTGGCTGGTGCCTTAGTTTGAGTGGGACCCCTGGGCCCAAATCTGCCTATCATATTGTTCTCCTTGTAGGTTTCTAGGACCCTCTGGATCCTTCTACTTTGCTATTCTCCCATGCGTCTCTCATTTATACAGGGGGAGGTAATCCCCCTCAGTCACAGTCATAGGGGAGGGTAATAATGGGAAAATGGGGGGGGGGGAGGGAGGAATGGGAGGATACAAGGGATGGGATAAACATTGAGATGTAACAAGAATAAATTAATAAAAAGAAAAAAATTAAAAAGTTAAAAAAAAAAAAGAAAAAAGAAAAAGAAGGATCACCGATGATGGTAGAAAGATACAGATCTGGGGCAGAGGGGAGGCTGGAGAGATGGCTCAGCAGTTAAGAGCACTGGCTACTCTCCCAGAGGACCCAGGTTCAATTTCCCAGAACCCAAAGGGAAGCTCACAATTGTCTATAACTCCTCTTGCAGTGGATCCGACACCCTCATACATTCAAGCTAAACACCAACATACATAAAATAAGAATAAAAGACATTTTTGGAAAAAAAAAAAAGATATCCTTTTGTCCTAATTGGTACAAGATAAAAGCCTAAATTCTTATTAATATAATGTGATGATTATTTAGATAATTTGTAAGAATCTGAAACATTAAAATCATGTAAGGGATCTGAGTTACTGTAGATTCTAACTGCTGGTGGTTTAGCAGTGAAGAACACTTGCTGCAGATGGGAACACATACAGAGGCCCATAGTCAGAGACCCTTGGTTCACGCTCCTCTGCAGGGAGGAACTTCTGCTCAGAGCACCCACGTAGCTGATCCCCAGCACCCCAGACACTTTTAAAGCAAAGGGAAGCAGGCTATCCAGATGAGTCCTGATAGGCTGTGGTCATATCATGGGGCACTAGGTCCTCTTCTGTCACAGGTCTAAGGGAGAGGAATAGGGTGAAAGGAGGCTAGAAGGAAGGGAAGATACAAGTGAGGGAATAACAATCAGAATGTAATCTGAATAGATTATAATTTTTAAAAAGACAGCCAAGGAACAAAGAACTAAGTTTTTAAATGCAGCTTAAATTTCATATATTCAGTGTGTAAGAGTCAGGGCTAAGCCAAAAGAAGAGAAGAAGGAAAAGAGAAACAGGCCAAGAGGACAAAAGACATCTGGCGAGTTCAGGAAAACTCTGACCAATTGTTGCAGTTTCAGCAAGTGGGCCCGAATACCTCGAGCTGTCTTTATTTATACAGAATTTTGAAGCATTAGACACATATAATATCAGATTAACCTTTAATTATTATCCAAAAATCTCAGTATTAAGTTTCTCTTCTTCTCGCCTACTTAGTGATAGACATATGTCCATACCAAAGCAGTATAGTATTACAATCCAAATGATTATGTCATAACTAAATACACGTAAGAATTGGAGGCCAAATGATTATACCTAGGCAGGTACAAGCAGTTTGGTTTGTGTGCAGGCTGGGGGAAAACATGCAGTTTCAAAGTAAAAGGAATTAAAATCCAGAATCAGCCTCTAACAGTAAAAATGACTTTAACATCTTATTGTAATCTGAATCATATAGTCATAATATGTATTAAGTTTATAAGCCAATTTCATATAATTATACAATGTGGTCGTACTCTATTACAACTTTCTCATTAAGCAGAAATAATTATCATTTGTCATTACCCAATACTATTTTCTTCCTTGTCCGAGGTGGGAAAGAATCTACCCAATTTCTTTTAAGATCATGACAAATGTTTTTAAATTAATTTACTCATATTCCATCTCAATTGTTATCCCCTCACATTTATACCCCCAATCCTCCCTCCCTCCCTCTTTCACCTTCTTCCCCTCCCCTAGGTCTGTGACAGAAGGAGACCGCCTCCCCACACTATGGTCACACCTATCAAGTCTCATCCTGGTAGCCTGCTTCTCCTTTCTCTGAGTGCCACCAGGCCTCTGCACCATGGGGAGGTGGTCAAATATGGGGCACCACAGTTCATGTCAGAGTCAGTCTCTGCTCTCCACACAACTGTGGAGCATGTCCTGTCCCTGACTAGATCTAAGTAGGGGTTCAATGTTTACTGCATGTATTGTCCTTGGTTGGTGCAGTCAGTTGAGCAGACACCCTTGGGTCCAGATCTGCCTGTCATGATGTTCTTCTTATAGGTTTCTAGGACCCTCTGGATCTTTATATTTCTTCATTCTCCCATACTTCTCTCACCTAGAGTCCCAATAGGAGGTCTTGTATCTATCCCAATCTCCTGGCTAGCAGAGACTTTCATAGAACATCCGTTTTGGGCTAGTGTTTGTTACAAGTGAGTATATACCATGTGAGTCTTTCTGCATCTGGGTTAACTCACTCAGGATGATAATTTCCAGTTCCATCCATTTGCCCATAAATTTCAGGATCTCCTCATTTTTAATAGCTGAGTAGTATTCCACAGTGTAAATGTACCACAGTTTCTTTATCCATTCTTCATCTGAGGGACATTTAGGTTGTTTCCAGGTTCTGGCTATTACAAATAAGGCTGCTATGAACATGGTTGAGCATATGTCCTTGTAGTGTGGTACAGCATCTTCTGGGTATACTCCAAGGAGTGGTATGGCTGGGTCTTGATGTAGCCCTATTCCTAGTTTTCTGAGAAAGAGCCAGATTGATTTCCAAAGTGATTGTACAGGTTTGTACTCCCACCAACAAAGAAGAAGTGTTCCCCTTTCTCCACATCCTCAGCAGCATGTGCTGTCATTTGAGTTTTTTATCTTAGCCATTCTGATGGGTATAAGATGGAATCTCAGAATCGTTTTGATTTGCATTTCTCTGATGACTAAGGATGGTGAGCAATTCTTTAACTGTTTCTAAGCCATTTGATGTTCCTCTGCTGAGAATTTTCTGTTTAATTCTGAGACCCATTACTTAATTGGGTAATTTGGTTTGGTGGAGTTTAATTTCTTGCGCTCCTTATATATTTTGGATATTAGACTTTTATCAGATGTAGGGTTGGTGAAGATCTTTTCCCAGTCTGTAGGCTGTTTCTTTGTTCTGTTGGCAGTATCTTTTGCCTTATAGAAGCTTCTCAGGCTCATGAGGTCCCATTTATTAATTGTTGACTTTAGAGTCTGGGCTGTTAGAGTTCTGTTCAGGAAGTTGTCTCCAGTGTCAATGTGTTCCATGCTCTTCCCCACTTTTTCCTCTAACAGATTTAGTGTTGACTGGCTCTATGTTGAGTTCTTTAATTCATTTGGACTTGAGTTTTGTGCATGGTCATAAATATGGGTTTACTTGCTTCTTTCTACATGTAAACACCCAGTTAGACCATTTGTTGAAGATGCTATCCTTTTTACATTGAATAGATGTGGCTTCATTATCAAAAATCAAGTGTCCAAATGTGTGTGGATTTATTTATGGGTTTTCAATTCAATTTCATTGGTCAACCAGCCTGTTGCTATGCCAGAATCATACTGTTTTAATTACTGTTTCTCTATAATACAGGTTGAGATCAAGAATGGAGATTCCTCTGGAGGATCTTGTGTTGTACAGATTTACTATAGTGGGGTTTTTTTCCATATGAAGTTGATAATTGATCTTTCAATGTCTTCAAAAATTATGTATGTATTTTGATAGGGATTGCATTGAATCTGTAAATTGACTTTGGTAAAGTGACCATTTTTACTATCTTAATTATCTCAATCCATGAACAAGGGAGATCTTTCCATCTTCTGATGTCTTCTTCAATCTCCTTCTTCAGAGATTTGAAGTTTTTTTCAAACAAGTCCTTTACTTGCTTGGTTAGAGTTATTCCTAGATACTTTATATTTCTTGAGGCTATTGTGAAGGGTGTAGTTTCCCTAATTTCTTTCTCAGTACATTTGTTGTTTGTATACAGGAAGTCTAATTTTTTATTTTGTATCCAGCCACTTTGCTGAAGATGTTTGTCAGCTGTAGGAGTTCTCTGGTGGAATTTAGGGGGTCACTTATGTACACTATCATATCATCTGCAAATAGGGATAATTTGACTTCCTCCTTTCCTATTTGTATCTCCTTGATCTCCTTTTGTTGTCTCATTACTCTAGCTAGAACTTCAATAACTATATTGAAGCCATATGGAGAAAGTGGGCAGTCTTGTCTGGTCCCTGATTTTAGAGGAATCTCCTTGAGTTTCTCTCCAATTAATTTGATGTTGGCTATTGGCTTGCTGTATATAGCCTTTATTATGTTTATGTATGTGTCTTGTATCCTTGATCTTTCCAAAACTTTAACATGAATGAGTGTTGGATTTCGTTGAATGCTTTTTCGGCATCTAAGGAGATGATCATGGTTTTTTTTTTTTTTCAGTTTGTTTATATGGTGTGTTCCATTGATGTATTTCAATATATTGAACCATCCCTGCATGACCGGGATGAAGCCTACTTGGTCATGGTGAATGATATCTTTGATGTGTTCTTGGATTTGATTTCCAAGTATTTTAATGAGTATTTTTGCATCAATGTTCATAAGAGAAATTGGTCTGAAACTCCCTCTCTTTGTTGGGTCTTTGTGAGGTTTAGGTATCAAGGTGACTATGGCCTCAATGAAGGAATTTGGTAATGTTCCATCCATTTTCATTTTCTGTAGTAGTTTGAAAAATATAAGTGTTATCTCTTCTTTGAAGGTCTGATAGAATTCTGCACTAAAACCATCTGGCCCTGGGCTTTTTTTTTTTTTTTTTGGTTGGGAGATTATTAACAACCACTTCTATTTCTGTAGGACAAATAGGACTATTTAATTTGTTTATCTGATCTTGATCAACTTTGGCAAGTGGAATACATCAAGAAAGTTGTCCATTTCCATTAGGTTTTCAAATTTTGTGGCATACAAGCCTTTGAAGGAGGACTTTATGATTCGCTGTATTTCTTCAGGGTCTGTTGTTATGTCTCCCTTTTCATTTCTGATTTTGTTGATTTGGATACTATGTCTCTACCTTTTAGTTAGTTTGGCCAATGGTTCGTCTACCTTGTTGCATTCTCAAAGAACCAGCTCCTGGTTTTGTTGATTTTTCGAATTGTTCTCTTTGTTTCTGATTTATTGATTTCAGCCCTAAGATTTGTTATTTCCGGCCATCTACTCCTTTTGGGTGTTTCTGCTTCTTTTTTTCCTAGGGCTTCCAGATGTGTCATTAAGTTGCCTATACGTGATATTTCCAGTTTCTTTATGAAGGCCTCAACAGATAGAAGAAGATTTAAATAATACTTTGTATCCTATCAGATCACCATGGACTAAATCTGGGTTTTAACAATGACAGAAACAATAAAAAGTCTAAACCACACACATGGAAACTAAACAACTCTCTACTTAATGACAACTGAGTCAGAGAAGAAATAAAAAAATAAATTAAGGACTTCCTAAAATTCAATGAAAATGAAGGAACAACATACCCAAATTTATAGGACACATTGAAAGCAGTGCTAAGAGGAAAATTCATAGCACTAAGTGCCTTCATAAAGAAACTGGAAAGATCTCATATAGGCAACTTAATGACACATCTGGAAGCCCTAGAAAAAAAAGAAGCAGAAACACCCAAAAGGAGTAGATGGATGGAAGAAAGCAAGTTGCAGCTGCCCAGAAAATGGTCAAATGTCAGAGAGCAATATGAAAAGAGAGAAAGAACATTCGCCAGGGTGCAGGAGACCTTGGTGCTGACTCCAGCTGTGATAGACAAATAACATGGGCCAAGCCTTAGCAAAACTTTGGACTATTCCTGTAGCTGAAAAGCTTAACCAGTCCCCAAGATTGCTTCAAGGGCTAACCTCATCTAACAGCCTTTATTTCCAGAATCCTAATGGTACAGTTTGGTTCATCAAGGACTTGAATTTAATCTGTATTAAATAGGACTGACTTTAACTTACTATTAGCACACACTAGCCAATTCATCTGTAATGAGTCCCTGGTCCTCTGTTGGCCAAAAATGCCCATGATGGCAAAGTTGTTACTATTAAAAGAAAAAATATATATATATATATATTGAATTTCCATATTGGACTGTAGACATGTTTGTAAGGCATTTTCTCAGATTGCTAATTGATATAGAAGGACCATCTCACAGTGGGTAGTGCCACTCCTGAGAAGAAAGAAAGATTGAGGTTGCATTAAAGAGGTAGATGAAAAAGACTGAGAATAAACCATTGAGTAGCATTCTCCCATGGTTTCTACTTCAAGTTCCTGCCCTGCTAATGTGTCTCACCTGGCTTCTCTGAGTAATGGACTGTTACAAAATATTAGCATTTTTAACTTTAGGTAATTCTTTTTAAAAACTATAGGGTCTTATTCTCTGTTGAGTGGAGAGTGGGGTCTGACTTTCACACGTACTCTGGTGCCTCATATTTGACCAAGTCCCCTGAATAGGGAGATCTGATGGCACTCCGAGGAAGGATAGCAGGCTACCAAGAAGAGACTTGATACCCTATGAGCATATACAGGAGGAGGAAGTCCCCCTCAGTCACAATCATAGGGGAGGGGAGTAAGGGGAAAATGGGAAGGAGGGAGGAATGGGAGGATACAAGGGAGGGGATAACCATTGAGATGTAATATGAATAAATTAATAAAATTATTTTTAAAAGAACAAACTATAGGGTCTCAAAAACATGCATACCATTTAACGGTCACTTTCATGGGACACATACCTCCTTATCAAGCTGCCCATAGATATCAATTCAAAGCCTATAGCTAGTAAATATAATATCTGCAATGTATCCTAGGAGGACAGTGGCTAGAGGAGTCTTGGCCCCTCAGTCCACAGATAGCTCAATGATGTCAAGCTCCAGTTTCAAAAAGAGGATCTTGGGACTGCCTCAAGTGTGACTCTCTAAAGTAGCTCAGAGTTTAAAACTGTGATGTGAAGATAAGTGAGTGGAGGATTGGGAGCTAAATGTAGAGAAAGCCAAAGGATGTATTTGATGAGGCTGATATAAACAAAGAAGCCACTGCTGTGCACTCTGTCCTACAACAGACAAAATAGCATGGGGCTTTTCATGGGTTAGATTTGAATGGTACAGGTCAGAGGAGATGATGTTGCCCATAGCATTTGGCAAAGATAAAAGAGCAAGATGGAGAGCAGATGGTCTCTATTTGGATTCTGTTAAAGGGAAATTACTTTACAGAAGTAGGAATTCAGGTTGCATAAGAGGAAAATCATGAGACCTGGTCTCTTAAAAACACTGATATTCTTCTAGGAAGCCTTTGAAAATTCAGCAGACATCATTGTGTCTGCCATATCTAGAATACAAGGTTGACAAAACAAGAATTCAAGTCAGACGTACATGAGACATTCATATGTTGGTATATTGTATATGTAAGTTTTACACATATATATTTTATTTAATTATAATGTTTTTTGTAAATATTTTAGAAATCCATTGAGTTTCTGAAACCTGACATTTCACTCCATCTTTTCTCTAAAAAGGTACTGGTAATAAAACACATATTTCATATGATTCACATCAATATAATCACACAAAATTCATTCAACATGTCAAGAATGCTTAATAATTTCTGATACTTATGTATTAATAAGAATTAGGGATGAAAACATTAAGATGCTCTTTTTGCCAAGATGGTGCCAAAAGTGAAGAAGGAAGCTCCTGCCACTCCCAAAGCCGAAGTCAAAGCAAAGGCCTTGAAAGCTAAGAAGGCAGTGCTGAAAGGCATCCACAGCCACAAGAAGAAGAAGATCCACACATCACACACCTTCCAGCAGCCAAAGACCCTGTGGCTCCAGAGGCAGCCCAAACACCCTGAAAAGAGCACACCCAGGAGAAACGAGCTTGACCACTATGCCATCATCAAATTCCCCCTGACCACCGAGTCAGCCATGAAGAAGATAGAGGACAACAACACACTAGTGTTCATTGTGGATGTCAAGGTTAACAAGCACCAGATCAAACAGGCTGTGAAGAAACTCTATGACATTGATGTGGCCAAAGTCAAGACCCTGGTAAGGCCGGACAAAGAGAAGAAGGCGTATGTTCGACTGGCTCCTGATTAGGATGCTCTGGATGTTGTCACCAAGATTGGGATCATCTAAACTGAGTCCAGCTGGCTAATTCTAAATACACACTTTTTTCACCATAAAAGAATTAAGATGTCACCATCAAGTTACATATGTTTAATTGAAATTATATTTCACGGAAAATGAAATTGAAATGGTATCTTATATAAAGAACGTTCTTCAAAACCACAAAGAAAATAAGAGAAAAGCAAATACAAAAGAAGTCTGGAAAGACTGTTTTTAAAAAAGTAATGAGCTTTACAGACTGACTGAAAACATCAAGAAATCCTCCAAAGGATATTTGACATTTGGTCAGCCAGTCAGAAGAGACTTGGCAGTTGGTCAAGAGAAATATAAGTCAAAACTTCCCCTCCTCCATCATACAGTGCTCTGGAATCAGACAACAGCTAGCTACTTCTTGGTCTCAAAGTCGGTAACTTAAACATTTGGCTTTATGATCTGGCTTAGGTTTCCTTTTCTTTCAGCCTGGAAAACATGTAGCTCCCACTCACACAGGATTTGGGGAAGACTACAATGATCATGCCAGCCATCGACATTGGTCTTTACTTTGGCCAGTGTCTGGGGCAAAGTTGTCATGTCTATCACTCACTGTAGAAGTCTGAGCTTCCAGCCAAGTGTTAGGAAGCACATTCTGCTGTAGCAACAGACTAAACAGAGGAAAAGGCAGAGTAAGGAGAGGTAAGCTCTTCCAAAGGCAGGGAAGGATGAAAGGAAGGCATTTCCAAACCATAATCAGAGAACACAAGAGCCTAGATCATATGCATCCTGGTGGATGGCAAGATTAGTAGAAGTATAAATAACTATTTTCTAATTAATGTTTTGTCAGTATGTTTTTTATGAATTTGCTTGATGCTTTAACTTGAATTTCTCATGGACTACATATGCAAATATTAACTTCAAAATAAAAAAATTTTAAAAGCAGTCTTCAAAGGCTAATAACTTAAATAGCAATGTAAGACTAATTCATCCTTTAAAGGCATTTCTATATAGGCTTCCTGGTAAAAGAGCAAGTTTTAGCACCACCATGTAAGTTACAGAGGAAAAAGAAAGTGACTACTTTTCAGATCTCTGTTTCATACCTCTCTCTCTCTCTCTCTCTCTCTCTCTCTCTCTCTCTCTCTCTCTCTCTCACACACACACACACACACACACACACACACACACACACACACACACACACCATTACCTGGCAAAAATATTTTTTTTAATTTACTATTCACAAAAGAACAGAACCCCAACAGCCCAGACTCTAAAGTCAACAATTAATAAATGGGACCTCATGAGGCTGAGAAGCTTCTGTAAGGCAAAAGACACTGCCAACAGAACAAAGCAACAGCCTACAGGCTGGGAAAAGATCTTCACCAACCCTACATCTGATAAAAGTCTAATATCCAAAATATATAAGGAGCGCAAGAAATTAAACTCCACCAAACCAAATTACCCAATTAAGTAATGGGTCTCAGAATTAAACAGAAAATTCTCAGCAGAGGAACATCAAATGGCTTAGAAACAGTTAAAGAATTGCTCACCATCCTTAGTCATCAGAGAAATGCAAATCAAAACGATTCTGAGATTCCATCTTATACCCATCAGAATGGCTAAGATAAAAAACTCAAATGACAGCACATGCTGCTGAGGATGTGGAGAAAAGGGAACACTTCTTCTTTGTTGGTGGGAGTACAAACCTGTACAATCACTTTGGAAATCAATCTGGCTCTTTCTCAAAAAACTAGGAATAGGGCTACCTCAAGACCCAGCTATATACCACTCCTTGGAGTATACCCAGAAGATGCTGTACCACACTACAAGGACATATGCTCAACCATGTTCATAGCAGCCTTATTTGTAATAGCCAGAACCTGGAAACAACCTAAATGTCCCTCAGATGAAGAATGGATAAAGAAACTGTGGTACATTTACACTGTGGAATACTACTCAGCTATTAAAAATGAGGAGATCCTGAAATTTATGGGCAGATGGATGGAACTGGAAACTATCATCCTGAGTGAGTTAACCCAGATACAGAAAGACTCACATGGTATATACTCACTTGTAATCAAACACTAGCCCAAAATGGATGTTCCATGAAAGTCTCTGCTAACCAGGAGATTGGGACAGATACAAGACCTCCTATTGGGACTCTAGGTGACAGAAGTATGGGAGAATGAGGAAATATAAAGATCCAGAGGGTCCTAGAAACCTATAAGAACATCATGACAGGCAGATCTGGACCCAGGGGTGTCTGCTCAACCGACTGCACCAACCAAGGACAATACATGCAGTAAACATTGAACCCCTACTTAGATCTAGCCAGGGACAGGACATGCTCCACAGTTGTGTGGAGAGCAGAGACTGACTCTGACATGAACTGTGGTGCCCCATATTTGACCACCTCCCCATGGTGCGGAGGCCTGGTGGCACTCAGAGAAAGGCTAAGCAGGCTACCAGGATGAGACTTGATAGGCTGTGACCTTAAGGTGGGGGAGGCGGTCTCCTTCTGCCACAGACCTTGGGTAGGGGAATGGGCTTAAAGTGGGAGGGAAAGAGGGAGGGAGGGAAAGAGGAATGGGAAGAGACAAGTAAGAGGATGACCATTGAGATGTAATCTGAATAATAAAAAAATACTATTCACAAAAGAATACAATTATAGCCAATCTAGGCCAGTACATTGAGGAGCTGGGTGAACTTTATTGAGAAAAGTCTGTTGGTGGTTCATGAACTTCTTTACTTTAGTTCAGTGACTGACTCTAAGTTGGTCTAATTCAGTGCTTCCTTTTATAAAATATTTTAACATGTACTATGATGGATGAAATTCTTACAAAATATCACATGTCAACATTTAACAAATCTGTATATCCTAACTACAATACAAACAAAAACGGAAAGACTTTTAATCCTCAACTATGATTACACAAAAGAATAATAACCTAATAACATAGATTAAATACAAGTATTAAAGCATTCATCTGTAGGTTGGAGAGATGGCTCAAGAGTTGGGGATGTTGCTTCTTTTCCATAGGATACAAGTTCAAATGCAATACCCACACTGAAAAGCTAATAATCACTTGAAATTCCAACTCCAGCCCCACAGCCTCCAATGCTCTATTATGACCTCCGCAGCACCTGTATGCTTGTGGCATACTCACACAGATACACATGGATAAAGGTAAAAATAAATGTTTTAAACACTCACCTGCAGACTGCAGGTACGTTGTCTTGAACACCTAAGAATAGTGGCTATATGTAATCAACATACATGTACTTAGGAGTTGCGTTCTAGAGAAATTTAGTATGTTCAGAAACCATTCTGAAGACACCTTTTGTTTGTATATATAGAATGAAGTTATTTCCAGTCTTAAAGAATTGCAAATGCAGAAAGTGCTCTGATTCTCTACATTCCAAAAAAAGGTAGCTCTGCCAGGTTCAACCACTAAATGTCAGTTCCAATTATTATGATACTAAAGAAATGTCTTTATACCAACCTAGAATTCTCATAGAATACAGTGCTCCATAGAATGCACATCTCCATTTAGTGGACTAGGGATAGAGTGCCCTGTCTTTTTACATTTACAAAAATACTCTGTGTGAATGAGTATTTCACTGACAGTCATCTTGTCCAGTATGGAGATGTCTACCAAATCAAGTTCGCCAGCTGAAGCAGCACCACAGCATTTTTGCCATTATAGACAGCATTGTTGGTTTTGTAGCACAGTAGACTTAATCAAACCCAAAAGTTTAGAAATATACACTTGTGCCTACATTTCTTTCTATGTAATTTTTGTTGGCTATTTAGGGTAGAGATGACTATCTAACACTTGAGCTTTTTGTGTCTCCATATTACAAATTGACATGAAAATGTGTTACTCAGTATTAATCCACCAATAAATAGTAACCAAATTCCAGTTCTATTTTCCCCAAACCCTTTAAGATGCAAATTTTTAAAATTATTATAATGTATTCATATTTGATCCCGATTGTTATTACCTTGCTCTTATCCTCCAGTTTCCAACTTCTCTCCCTCTTCTGCCCCATTCCCCTCCCCCTGGACCCCGGTGATGGGGCTCCTCCCCCACTACTTGGTCATAGTTTATCAGGGCCCATCTGGGTAGCTTGCATCCCTTCCCTCCATATGCCCCCAAGGCCACCCTGGCAAGGGGAAGCAGTCAAATCACAGGCACCAGAGTTCATGTCAGAGGCAGTCCCCTCTCTCTCTCCTCCCCACACACATGGAGCATGAGCTGTTCATCAGCTACATCTGAACACGGGGTCTAGGTATTCTGCACACATTGTCCTTGGTTGCTGTATCAGGTTGGAGACACAACTTTTTAAAAATAATTTTAAAAAAATCACATTGCCGCTATGGCCTTCTGTTTTAGACAGAATTATGATCATTAAACTAAGAATTGTTTTTTTTTTAATTGCTATTATTGCCACAAAAAGGCTATCATTTCATTTATAGGATAGAACATTCTCTTCTTTTGCAGTAAAGCTTGAAGCTTGTCAGTAATTCCATTTCTCTGGCCTCCTGATTCTGTGGCAGAAGTTTAAATCACTTCCAGACCTTATGCTATTTTTACATTAGTGCTCTGAACAAATCTTATTCAGCCTACTCTCCACTTAGAAATAATTTTTCTGGCAAAATATCCTACCTCAAAGAAAAGTGCAGGAAATTAATTTTCGGTCTGTGTAGGTTTGTTACAAGTAAATTGTTTAAATAAGATGAAACTTAGCTGCAATTGGTACTAGAGAAGATGCTGTGCTCTGCCAGGGAGGTTTTGAAAAAAATACAAGACACTTTACTGGTTGGCAAAAAAAAATGAGTCATCTATTTTTAACAAACAATATTTGGAGAGGAAATACTACTAGTAGTGGGTACTCAGAATGAACATAATTCTCCACTGCAACATATGAACACATTAGAGAAGACTGAGTGCATGCACAGCTTTTGGTCAGGAAGGCACTTCTGTATAAGCCAGATACATGTGTTATTTTAAGTTTTATTATTCATCAGTTACATAAACTCTCAAAGTTTTAGCAGTACACATTGAGTATGATGGGCACATGTCTTCCTAAAAACTTATGGTACTCTGAAGCCAAGCTTCAACCTTATCTTAGAGGAATGTAAGGAGAGATGCCATGGATTTGGTTGATTAACAACTCTATGTCCTAACCTTTTCCACAGTAAGGAAATTCTTTTTGGCTCCCTTAAATATGAAAGCTTTCCAATAATATTTTCTATACTGTGGTTGGAAAACAGATGATACTTTTACTCAGAAAAATTAATTCCATACTTGAATAAAGTTAATAAATCACACCTCACCTTTTTTTTCCAAAATGGATAGTCAGTCACAGGCTTTCCATTTAAAAATCTCAATTTTCCACAATATACCATGTAATAGCTTTGCAGTGGTCCTACTCCAAAATTTCTAGACCTTTAAACTCTAGATCTCAGAAACAGATGACAAAATCCATGAAGCATGTGTAGGGGGCTGGGTGTTCCCTACCAGTTTCAGCACATGGACCAATATGACAGTTATTTTGGGAACTAAGGAAATCTTTCTTCTGTACACATTATGACCAGCAATTTGTGAAATGATTATAACTTTCTTCTTGCCCAGCATACCATTGTAAATGATTGGGTGGTTCTCCTCTGCTGTCCACAAACCAACAGGAGGCACAAATAGCTCTTCTTTATAATATCCTAAGAAAAGATAGATATCAAATTATATGGAAGAAACACTGGTCATTTTCAGATGTTTTACAGTAGTTGTGGCATGCTTTTTTGCATGAGTCAATATGAAAATTAAATAGATATGATAAAAGGCATTATGATGGTGGAAAACAAAACATTTAGAATGTGCATATTATTAAACAATTAACCCTAAGTACTACCTGAAAGTATATGTGCTTTGGCCCATTGAGTATTTATTTCTTGGGGCATTAGTTTTTCCAACTGTGATTGTAATAACAGCGAGGTATTGCCTCACATCTGTGGAAATTTACACTTTATTATTAAAAGAGAAAGAAATACATGTTTCCAAGGGTGTGAATATATTGATAAACATTTCATAGAAAAGAAATCAGGCCAGGTGGTGGTAGCACACACCTTTAATCCTAGCACTTAGGAGGCAGAGGCAGGTGGATCGCTGTGAGTTCAAGGCCAGCCTGGTCTACAAAGTGAGTGCAGGATAGTCAAGACTACACAGAGAAACCCTGTCTCAAAAAACCAAAAGAAAACAGAAAAACAAAAACAACAAAAAAAAGAAATCAATGTGAAGGAGCACCTGAACCCAATCATAATTGCAGTATCCATTATGAAATTCAAGAAAACAAACAACTGTCAGCTAGGCACTGTGATGTAAGCTGGGAGGCAGAGACAGGTGGATCTCTATGAGTTCAAAGCCACCCTGGTCTCCAAAGCAAACCAAGAACAGCCAAGGCTGTACAGAGAAACCCTATCTTGAAAAACCAAAAACCAAAATCCAAGAAGAAGAAGAAGAAGAAGAAGAAGAAGAAGAAGAAGAAGAAGAAGAAGAAGAAGAAGAAGAAGAAGAAGAAGAAGAAGAAGAAAGACTATGACAAGGAGGTAGAGGAGGAAGAGGAGGAGGAGAGAAAAGAAAAACAAACAACCTAAGTGTCCACTAACTGATAAAGAAAATATAGTAGAATTACACAAAAAAGAAAATGCTGGAATTTGTGACAATGTGGTTATACATTTTGCTAAGTAAAATATGCCTGGCACAAGAATTTGAGTATTACATGATCTAAGAGAGTAGATGGATAGATGAATAGATAAATAGATATGGAGAGATATAGAGATAGATGACAGATGAATATACAGGTTATAGAGATAGAAAATAGGAAATGATAAATAGACAGATAGATAGATAGATAGATGATAGATAGATGTGGTTTTAACATATACATTAATATACATTAGACCTTAAAATCAACAAAAATAGGGAGCAAAATGATGATTACCTTGGAAAAGTATAGAATAATAAGATATATTGATCAAAATATTTTAAAATTCTGTTAATATCAATAAAATAATATTTATTGTATATATGACACCATGATTATTAACAGTTCATTGTGTATCTATATAATCCCAGGGGGAAATAGATCTTAAATATTCTTACCTCAAAGAAGTATGTGAAATACTCCATTCATTAGATTGGCTTAAATTTCTTTAAGTAAATATTTTTCAAAATTATGTGGTAAAATGCAAATGCACATTTAATCTGCCAATAAGTAGGATTGTCACAAGATAATAAAAAATAATGAAGATGTGATCCTAATGTGTTTATTCTCTTATCCGTTCTAATTAGTTCTGGAGCAACGCTCATCCTTAAAAAGCATTCATGGACTGTTAATTTACAGAGAGCAAATTACAGTGTGAGGGTATTGTATCACACAGCACATAACATTTCACTTATGAGATCCAGCTGTACTTCTGACTTTAGACTTACAGGTACTTACTGCTCACAACTTGCATTCACCATCATCACAGCATTAATTGTGCTGACCTTTGTTACATAAGCAGTTTACCCCAGCTTTACTTTTTAAAAATCAACTTCTCCTAGGAAATCTCTCAGTAAAATACAGAATGCAAATACAGAAAAAAAGCTTTCTTGAGATGATGTTTGATGACTATTACCTTCCCTTATTTTTCCTGGTGGAAAAATGAGCCAAAGGATGTTTTAAAGTAAAAACAAAACAAAACAAAACAAAACAAAACAAAAAAAACTGAATCATTATGTTTAGTCCCTGAATAGTTTGGTTTCAAAATCAACTGAAAGTATTTATGCTGTTATTAGTCAGTTTAGCTAATAATAAAAGCTAAAGCCAACTACTACATTAGTTTTCTAACGGATTTCTGGTGGTGACTAGATACTAGTAGTAATTTGTGAGTCTGTGCATAATTTTTCTATAAGTAATCAGTGTTTGCTATAGAGTGAATCTGATATTTCTATAGAAGCTTTGGAGCCCTTAGGGGGCAAGGCAGAGAAGCAAACATTAAATCACGATGGCAGGGCTTTAAAGACTAACCATTTGGTTCCTCCATCCCTCTGCGCTTATCTGCTATGATGCAAATAATCTCTGTTACATGCTCATTCTGCCACAAATGGCCTACTCTGCTGTGCCTTCCACACCATAATGAATGAGAAACTCCTGAAACTATGACATCAAATAAACTGTCTTGTGTTTTCTGTAAGGCATTTTATCACAATAATGTGAGCATAAGTGATATAGAAAAGTAAGGTTGTAGTTGCAAATAAACCTGACCAAGTGGTTCTTAGGCTTTCTGCAGAAATTTGGAAACCTTTAGGGTTGCAGCAGGCTATAGTCGTAGACTGCTGCAAACAGATCTTATGGGTCATTCTGGTGGGAATTCTGAGTGATAGAGTCTTCACAGAAATGCAAATGGTAAAGACTGTGCTCCACAGGATTAAAACGGAAGCAAAGACTTATTAGGAAGTGGGCTAGAGAACATTTGTGTTGCATTCTGACACATATTTTGTGTATTACTTGTTTGTGCCCTAAAAATTTGTGTGAGGCTGAACTCAAAAGCAATGGGTTGATTAATTTTGTTGGATGAGTATTGAAATATAAAAGAATGCAGGGTACTTCATTTTTTGTTGTTTTGTCTTGTTTTGTTAATATTAGTTTTGAAATTACAATTAGCTTTCTACATTCCCTTTCCTCCTTCCAACCCCCTCCAAATACTCCTCCCCACTCTGCTTCTTACTAGTTGTTATTTAAAAAACCCTTAGCTTTGGGAGTGTTTTGTCCATAAGACCCACTCACCCAGTAAAAAAAAAAAAAAACATGCCTGGTACTGGAAACCTAGCTAGCTAGTTATTGTAGAAGAGTCTACAACCTCTGATCTCCTAGACCAGGATAACCCCTAACAACAATCTACAAACATTTGTCCTCATATCCAGAAATAAATATAGACTTCGTTTCCACCAAGAAATTTCATTTCAGAAGGATCCAGAGGGTCCTAGAAACCTACAAGAAGAACACTATGACAGGCAGATCTGGGCCCAAGGGTTCTGCTCAAACTATGGCACCAGCCAAGGACAATACATGCAGTAAGCATCAAACCCCTACCCAGATGGACAGGACATTCTCCACAGTTAAGTGGAAAGTGGGTACTGCCTTTCACATGAACTCTGGTGTTCCATATTTGACCACATCTCCTTGATGGGGAGGCCCAGTGGCATTCAGAGGAAGGACAGCAGGCTACCAAGAAGAGACTTGATACTCTAGGATCATATACAGGGGGAGAAGATCCCCCCTCAGTCACAGTCATAGGGGAGGGGAATAGGGTGAAAGTGGGAGGGAGGGAGGAATGGGAGGACACAAGTGATGGGATAACAATTGAGATGTAATATGAATATTATCAATAAAAAAAGAAAGAAATTTCATTTTGTAACAGGAAGAGACCATTACAGAAAACCACCACTGATCAAAATTAAAAGTTGTGATCTAGTCTCAATGGACACTTCTGTAAAACACATAAGGTTTGGGAACACTGCAGAAAAGAGGGCAGAAATATTGGAAGAGCCAGAGGATCAAAAACTTTTCTATGGAATTTTGTCTCTAGTAATATCAGAAGCTGCACCCATAAAGTCTCTCAAACATGAGCTGAGCAAGGGTGACACCAATGGACATACCAATGTGCACAAGAAGAGGCTCACAAGACCTCAACCCTACACAAAGAACTATAAGCAACTGAGGAAAGAGGGGAAGACGAGGGGTGGTCTTCTCGAGGGAAGAAAACATCAGTTGGTTTTCGCTGTCCGTTGGTCAGCCTTGAAAACATACATGCAAGTAGCATTATATGAATTGAAAAGTTATACTTGAGAGTACAAATGTGTGTGTGTGTGTGTGTGTGTGTGTGTGTGTGCGTGTAATAACTGTGCAAAAAAGATGCTGTGAATTTGAAGGAGAGTGGGGAGGATTATATGGGAGGATTTGGAAGAAGGAAAGGGAAGGAGGAAATGTTGTATTTATATCATAATCTACAAAATAAAAAATAAAAAGCCCACAGTCAACTAATCAATTTACTGAAAATACCATAAAATCCCACTTTACCGGTAAGTGAAGACTTTCATAGGACATGCCCCTTCGGCTAGTGTCTAGATATAAGTGAGTATATACCATTTGACTCTTTCTGCTTCTGGGTTAAATCATTCATTATGATCCTTTCTAGTTCAATCCATTTGCCCACAAATTTTGGGAATTCCTTGTTTTTAATAGCTGAGTAGAATTCCATAGTGGAGGACATCCTATTGGGACTCTAGGTGAGAGAAGCATGGCAGAATGGGGAAATAGAAGGATCCAGAAGGTCCTAGAAACCTACCAGAAGAACAGTATGATGCTCGAATCGGGGCCCAGGGTCCTGCTCATGCTATGGCACCAGCCAAGAACAATACGGGCAGTAAACTTTAAACCCCTACCCAGATCTAGCCAATGGACAGGACATTCTCCACAGTTGAGTGGAGAGTGGGGACTGACTTTCACACAAACTCTGGTACCCCATATTTGACCACATTCCCTGGAGGGGGAGACCTGGTGGCACTCAGAGGAAGGATAGCAGGCTACTAAGAAGAGACTTGATACCCTATGATCATATAGAGGGGGAAGAGGTCCCCTCAGTCACAGTCATAGGGGAGGGGAGTAGGGGGAAAGCAGGAGGAAGGAAGGAATGGGAGGCTATAAGTGATGTAATAACAATTGAGATGTAATATAAATAAGTTAATAATATATATAAAAGAAAATACCATAAAATCACAAAAGCGTTATTGTTTCTAAATAAGCGATAGATACCCTTTTATTATTTATAACCAGCTAACACTATCAAGTGATTAATTTAATTTATTTATGCCTGTATTAAAATGAGCTTTTAAAATTAAAACTATCAAAAATTTCTTTATTTCAAACTAGTAATCATTTCTTTGTGCAAAAGGGAAGAATTTACACATATTTATTCTCGTTGGTTACTCAAGAAAGCTGCTAGGAAACTGTGATAATCTGTCTCTGCTTAAAGTTGCAAATATTTATCTCAGTTTAACTCAAATTTTAGATGCTTTTTAGCCAAATTAGGTAGTCTGCAGTGTGAAAGCAGAGCTGGGCCAGCTTTGTGTTAAAGACTGGAATGCCCACAGCATGCTATTCACTGTTACACATCTGGTGAGTCCTCTTTACCCCACTGCTCACTTACAGTAAATTGCCTCCCATGTGGTTTGAGAAATAGAGAAATTTGAGGGTTTTTTCTGTCTGATTTAGTATATGACATCAGATTTCTAAAAGACTTCAAAATGTGGTCCGGATTTTTAAACTATGTGTTTGCCACATTGCACACAGTTGTCTGATTGCCACATTTAAACTGTCCTTAAGAATTGCTCAGTTATGATTCATGCTACAAAAATGTGTCCTGTTTAAACTTCTACCAGTATAAAAAACTACTTAAACTATACATCTGAGCAGAAATTGGTATACTTCTATACTGTTTCCAAAAAACAGAATGAATACATTTAATGCACATTTTACAGGTATGCTGTTGTTCCTACGGTAGTACTAATCCTTATTTACACCTTAATAGTTGTCAACGTTTTCATGTTCTCTTCTCCTCTCTATGGCATTCTACTTGGATGTGTTTTATAGGAATATATCCAAATATACTTTAAAATATATTGTAAAATTTTTGTATAAAATTACTATTTTTATTAAAATTCTATTGCATAAAATTCACACTCCATGAATTACCTTGACTATCGTGTAAAGCAGATCTAGGTTTGCATCTTAGCTTTGCCATATACTATAAATTATGAAGTATGAAACTCCCTAAGTTCAGTCAACTCATTAATTCTGTTTCTGTTTTCTGATTAATAGAATGATGTAAAAAAATATGTGGGCTGAGGTGAGACCAAGTAACAAATATAAAATCATAATATAATGTGTGATCTATATTATCTGATATATAAAAATACTGTATATTAATAGCATTACTATCTCTTACCTAAGAAACCAAAATAAGAAGCCCTATTTCTATACACAGATAGTTTTTCTATACAAAGACTATATGAATGTACATATACTATGCTTTGTATAATACTCATATATATGAATATATATGTCATATATATGATGCACTGAAGCACTTCACAGAATTAATACAAATCAAATGAGAAAAAAAAACAGCTTCTTTGGCTAAATAACAAGTTGAAACCATAAGGACCATGACTTCATATCACCATGAAAAATTTTTAACTTTCTCCATATTTCCAAAAAATGAAGCATCCAGACATTACAAAGGCCTAGTTAGCCAACATTCTTAGTAAAAAATCACTAAGATAGGAGGGTCTCAGGCCATGGCTTTGGAAAATGGTTTTTACAAATAAGAAGACCCTTGTCATGCACAAAGTAAATGCTAATTCTGTGGAAACATGTATATTTTAAAATCACAAAAAAGTATATTACTTCCTACTGTCACCAATGTTCAGAGAACCCTAGTTCACATCATAGATCCTTCTCACTATGGATCTGTCCACATTTTTCTAAAAGAACGGCCTTACCACTAAGCCTTGGCCAAATATATGGGACAGAACAGTGCTCTGTCAGTTACAGTGGTGGAATTTGAATAAGGGTTTGGCAGTCAGGAACTCTTTTCCCTTCAGGAAAAACCAGAATCAGTTTAGGTTTCCAAAGTGGAAACATCCCCAGAAACATTACTACCAAAAATAGATAGATTTCTTTGGGAAAATAAAAGCCCTGCTGCCAAAAGGTCTGCAGAAGACACCTGAGAGGCCAGACAAGATCCATGTTCATCACTCTGAACAAAGCTCAAGTCCACATGGATCAAAGACATTAAAATAAAATTGGCCACAATATGATAGAAGAAAAAGTGGGAAGAGCCGTAAACTCATTGGCACAGGAGACAACTTCCTGAACAGAACACCAGAAGCTAAGATCAACAATTAATAAATGGGACCTCATGAAACTGAAAATCTTCTGTGAGGCCAAGGACACTGTCAATAGGACTAAATGGCAGCCTACAGTCTGGTAAAAGATCTTCACCAATCCTTCATCTAACACATGGCTAAAATCCAAACTATATTTTTTAAAAACTCAAGAAATTAAACATCAACAATCTAAATAACCCAAATAAAAATTTTGTACAGAGTCAAACAGAGAATTCTCAACAGAGGAATCTCTAATGACCAATAAACACTTAAAGAAATGTTCGACATCCTTAGTCATCAGGGAAATGAAAATCAAAATGACTCTGAGATTCCACCTTACATCCATCAGAATGGCTAAGATCAGAAACTCAAGTGACAGCACATGCTGGTGAGAATGTGAAGAAAGGAGAACACTCTTCCATTGTTGGTAGGAGTGCAAACTTGTACAAACACTTTGGAAATCAATCTGGAGATTTCTCAGAAAATTGCAAATAGATATACCTCAACCCCCAGCTATATCACTACTAGGCATTTACTCAAAAGATACTCTACCATAACACAATGACATTTATTCAACTATATCCATAGCAGCTTTATTCATAATAGCCAGAAACTTGAAACACCCTAGATGTCACTTAATTGAAGAATGGATAAAGAAATTGTGGTACATTTAGAAAATGGAATACTACTCAGCCAAAGAGGGCCCAATGGAAGATCCTTGAATCTCACTCAAAACAGGAAATAAAATATATATCTAAAGTAGATAGAACGGAAGGGGGAAACTTGGTGGGAGAGGGCATGGGGAGGGTTACTGGAGTGGGGAACAGGTTTGCAGAGAGCATTGGAGGGGGTGAGGGGCAGGGCCAGGAGAGAGAACTGATATCAGTGGGTGGGGATCTCTGGGACAGGGAAGGCTCCAGAGAGTCTACAGGGGTGACCCTAGCAGACACTCCTAGCAGCAAGGGTTAAGGAGCGTGTAGTCACCACCTCCTGTAGCCAGGTGAGACTTCCAGTAGTCGGGGGAGGGGGGAACACCAACCCACCCGTAAAATCTTAGACCGAAACTTTTGTCTTGCCTACATGAAGTGTAAGGATAGAGATGGAGCAGAAATTGAGGAAACAGCAAACCAATGACTTGCCCAACTTGAGACCCACCCCATGGGAGGGAGCCAACCCCTGTCTCTATTAATAATACTCCACTATGTTGCAGACAGAAGTCTAGCATAACTGTCTCATGAGAGGCTTCATTCAGCAGCTGCTGATGGAAACAGATGCAAAGACCCACTGCCAAACAATAGGTATAACTCAGGGTTTTATGAAAGAATGAGAAGAAGAATAGAGGGAGCCAGAGGGATCATGGGACACCACAAGAAGAGCTACAGAGTAAACTAGCCTAGGCCCATAGGGGTTCACAGAGACTGAAACACCAAACAAAGATCATGCATGGGCTGGATCTAGACCCTCTACACATATGTAGCAGATGTGCAGGTTGGTCAACATGTGGGTCTCCTAACAATGGAAGTAGGGGCTGTCTCTAACTCTGTTGCCTATCTTTGGATCCCTTTCCCTAGCAAGGGTGCCTTGCCATGCCTCAGTGTGAAAGCATGAGCTTAGTCATGCGGCAACTTCAGGTACCAGGGTGTGTTGGTCCCTTGGAGTCTTCCCTGTCTCTGATAAGAAGGAGAAAGGGGAATGAAAAAAGAAGGATGTGAGGGTGGGACTTGGAGGAGAGTAAGAGAGGGGACTGGGATCAGGTTGCACAGTGATTAGACAAATAAATTACTTAAATTGCTTAAGTTAGAAATTTAAAAAAATAAAAAGAAGTAGAATAGGCAATCATCAAAACAGTAGAGATGCAGTGTAAGCATCAGTAGAGATGTGAGCAATGTGGCTGGAGATGGGGTCTTTTGTCATAGAATCCATAGACTCAGACTTGTAAGCATAAGGTTATTGTGTAGTCTAAATTATCATTTTCTGTCTAAATATTATGTAAACTCTGCTCCTCAGTTATCCTCCTGTTATGTCAATAAAGCAGCTTACAGCCAATCAATGAGCAGGAGAGATACTAGGGCTGTATTTCCTGCCAGCCAGAGCAGGAAGTGTCAGGGGGAGGAGGGAGAGGAGCAGGACACTAGGGAGGTCCAAAGAGGATCAGGAGGAAGAAGCTGGAGCCAAGAAAAGCTACAACGTGCAAATATTTCTGGAATAGCATAGAGGGCTAAGAACAGACTTAAATTGCTCAGATTGTGTTGTAAAGCCTTGTGTTATAAAAGCGTCTCAATTATTTGTGTGATAGCCAGGTTAAGAAATAAGCTAAAAGAAACAAACACAGTTTTATAAAAATAATTTCAACACAGACTGGAAAATATTAAGAACATACAAGCATGTATCTTTAACAAGGCTTGAGATAACACAGACAGAAGACAGCAGAACTCTAGAGATCAGGCTACCCAAATGGAGAGGCAACTTCTTACTGATCTGCAGGGTTTGGCTAAGGTGGGTAATTTTACAGTTGCCTTCGTCATGCTTTTGAAGATTTTTCTTTCTTCTTTTATGAAAGTATCCTGACTTTGTAGTTAGAAGGCTAAGCAGCAGCCAGCTAATCCTGGGAACTGCTGAGTTTCTTTTGCAAATGGTGTGACAACTCTGTACATTCTAGCTTATAGTCAATCTAGGCCCAGTGATAAGGCTGATGGTGCTGAAGATGCTGAAAGTATACAGGGGCAGAGTATGAAAAAAACATATCCCATGTTTTCAGTGGACAATCAAGATATCTATATGTGAACTGAGTAAAATCTGATCTAGAAATTCTGGCACTAAAAGGGACAGGCACAATATGAAGACAGAAATTCTAAGCTTTTTATCCTGTTCCTGTCACACATCAAATTCCTGAAAGGCCAAGGGAAGAGTCAGTGTTTCAGCACAAGTGGTCTTCAGATTTTCGTCTCAGTTAGGGTTACTATTATGATGATGAGTGACAAAAAAAAAAAACTTGATAAGAAAAGGGTTTATTTACCGGCCATATTCTGAATCAGACTCCATTGAGAGAAGCCAAGGTAGGAATTCTAGCAGGGCAGACACCTAGAGACAGGAGCTGAGGCACGGACATGGAGGAGCACTGCTTACTGGCTTGCTCCTCATGTTTTGCTCAGCCTGCTTTCTTATAGAACCCATATCCACCAGCCCAGAAATGGCACCAGACACAATGGTCTAGGTACTCTCATATCACCCACTGAATAATAAAATGTCCTACAGTCCTTCTGCAGCCTAATCTTCTATTCTCATTTGGTTTCCCTATTCAGAGATGACTGTAGCTTATATCAAGTTGACATGAAACTATCCGACACAGTCCTTGAAAAATAACTTGTATAACAGTTGCCAGAATCCTTATGCTGGCAGATATTTTTAGCAAAACCAGTAAAATTGCAATGCATTTCCATGCTGTCTGGCCTCCAAAATCAATGGTTTTCAGGTGAGCTAAGAGCAACTGAAACTAGAGGATTGGTTTAGGTTTTTCTTTGTGCATCAACTCAAAATAGATATGCAGTGGCTAGCTGGAAGGTAAATCCACAGTGGTCAGAGAAGCTCTGATCAATAGGCAGCTTATCCGTGGTGGCAATATGAAAATGACTTATAGGAAAGATGAGGTACTTAGCTGTGGTCATGTGCTAAAGCAGAATCTCCTGGAGGAATAACAAATATAATTTATAGGCATAAGGTTACTGTGCAATTCAAATGCTGATTTCTGTACCCCTTTTCCATATCTGGTTGCCATCTTTATTCTGAGACTCTCCTGTATTAATGTTGTTAAACACTGTTCCCCAGTTGCCCCCTGATGTGCCAGTAAAGCAGCTTACAGCCAATCACTGGGCAAGGAAGAGAATAGGGCTGGACTTCCTGCTAGCCAGGGGAAGAGGAGGTAGAGTAGGAAGTAAGGGTGCAGGTAATCAGGAGAGGAGCCAGAGCAAGGAAAGCTACAAAGTACAATTATCTCAGGGATGTAAACTAGGAGGAAACTAGATTATCTTTGAGGATTAAGAATAGAGTAATAACTGCTCAGTTATTGTGTTATAAAACTTATTACTTAAAAAATATAAGAGTCTCAATTATTTGTGTGATATCCAGGTTAAGAGAGAAACTGAGAAACAAATATAGTTTATAAAAAATAACTATAACAATGATTGTCATTCTTAGTGGTTTTCTCAAAGAAAATGTAATGCTGGGAAGATACTACTAGAACACAGTTAAACAGCCAACTCCACAGTGCAACAGCTGAAGCCCAAAGATACACTTGATTCAGTACAATTACTCACATGTAAGAAGTCTCCAGCCAGCTAATCAGTGCTGGTCTAAACTTTAAAAGGAAATGAAGTGATTCTAAAGCAGTGATTTGCATCCTGTCTAATACTGTGACCCTTTAATATAGTTCATGTTGTACTGATCCCTCAACTATAAAATTATTTTCATTGCTACTTCATAACTGTAATTTTGTGACTACTATGAATTGTAATGTAAATGTCTCACATGCAGGAGATCATAAGTGTGAACCTTGTAAAATGGCGGTTCAGCCCCCAAAGTGGTTGCAACCCAAAGGATGAGAACCACTGTTCTAGAGTAAATGATGACCAGAAGGGAAACTCTATTAGTAAATTAAAAAGATTGCAGGGGGAAATTCTGTCAAATTTCAAATCAGTGTGATAGTTTTTAGTACGGTCCCCCTTCATGAAATGTGAAGTATATACATATCTCCAACTAGTGGGATTGTGATCACTAGAGTTAGGAAAAGTTTAAACATTTCTTGTAAAATCAAGCCTTTTTTCTTTGTTTTTTTTTTTTTTCTAGAAAACTAACTTATGAGGTCATTTTTCAGTGACACTAGAATTTCTCATGTGACTTGCACTCCAGACTATTTGACATATAAAAACAAATCATGTTAGTTTCTTCTTCCATTAGTACAAAATGCAAAAGATTTTAGTTTGTTCACATGTGAAGTGACAACCTTGACCAATTTCAGAAAATTTTCAACACTCAAAAAAGAAACTTTGGACTTGAAAGGTGATTTGGCCTATAAAATGCTTGCCTTGCAAACACAAGGTCATGAGTTCAATCCCCAGAATCCTGCACACACACACACACACACATACACATACACACACACACACACACACACACACACACACACACACACGTTGCTAATAGTGGTGTGTATATACCTCTAGTACCAGTTCTGGGAAAGCAGAAATGGGAGAATCCATGGGCCTTACTTGCCAGCCTACCCTAATTGCTGCATCACAGGTCCTAGTGAGAGACCCAGTTTCATAACTCTAGCTGGTTCAAAGCAGCTGTTCTGGCTCAAATTCCTATCAAAGCTGAGTGATTCAAATTGCCTTCTCTTAGCTTCTGACTAAAGTACTCTGCCTGGCCTCAAACTAATTCTGGCAAAATGCTTTAATATTCTGGCTCATTCTCATTCTCCAGCTAGTTCATTCTTCCTTCTCTCCTCACACGTATCTAGTTTGTTCTCTCTGCAACTTGTTGCTGTAAAATCATTCCTATAAGAAACTCTTGGTAAGAAACAAAACAAAGAAAAACACAAACCACAAAAAGCTCTCTCTCCCTGTGCTGCCCTTAAGTAGCCCATCTTTCCTTTCTTGTAGCCAATCGCTAATTCATTCTGTCAATTCTTTCTTTAATTCATCATTGTCTTGCCTGCCCGTCAACTAGACATCACTTCAAACATGCCTTCTATCTTCCGTAAACTAATTTTACCTTCATTGTTTGGGATTAAAGGTGCACACTAGGTCTTTCAATGTGATCCCTTGCTGAAGCAGCCATGTTCCTGGATTAAAATTCCTTTACACATACACTTGCACATATGTGCAGATGTGCACATGTGTAATCTCTCTCACACAAACTTCATAATCAATATATACTCTCTCATCCATCCACCCTTCTCACAAACCAATGTCATTATGTATCTACTCTTTGTCTCTGCATATTTCATATCCACCTAAACATATGGACATTTCTATGTCCCTACTGTCTAACCATGAGTGAATATCCATTGATCAGCATCGCCCTATCTTCTTCTTGCCACTAACTAGCCAAGCTATGCTACTTAATCTCTCTCTGAACTCTGTTTATTTTTTCAGATTCCATATAATATATTTCTTCTTATGGAATATGAGATCATGAAGTTATTGTCTTTCTTTGTCTGGATTATTTCACTGAATATTATGTTCTGCACATATATGGTGACATATATTCATACTTTTGTTATCTAGTCATATGCTGGTAGGCATTTGGATTCACTCTCCATCTTTGCTGTTGTATTAGCACTGCACAAAACAAGAGTGTTAAGTATGTCTTCTTCTACCCCTACTGCATTCACCTTGGCAATACACCAAGTAGTGGGACTTCTGGGTCATTTGAATAATTATTATTTTTCATAACAACAACTCAAGTGAATTTTACATAATCATTTACTTCTGCCATGTTTTTCTTATATTATGTTACCATCTGACAGTGCTTACTTTACATTTTTTTTCTGTCAGTTTAATATTTTCCTCTTATGGAGCTCATTGTGCCAGATGGATACTACACTGTGGAATGTATCCTTAAGCTCAGAGGCCTACCTCAGTCTTAAAGTCTATTTTAATTTCACACTAAAACATCCAAGTTCAAAAAGAATGAAAAATGGAAGGATTTATAGGAAAAAAGAAGGGGTGAAGAAAACATTCTACATACACTATAGCAAAAAAAAAGGGAAAAACTTGGTAAAAGTAAGAAAATGTGGATTAAAAAGAAGATACAAGAGTCATGGTTTTTATGTTTTAAGTTAATAGTTTAAAAACATATTTCTAGAAGACAGAAAGGAGAAATTGAAATAATAAGGACTTTTTGGTTTTGTTTTGTTCTTTTAAGTAAACATACACTATACATAGAAAAACATTTTAGAAAAACAAACACTTTGAATTTGGACCATTCATATAAAAGTGGACATACAAACACACAGATGTTGGTTTTCAGCAAACATATATATCATTATATATATAAAATTTTGTAAAACTGGCACTTCAGCCACAAACAGTTACACAAATATCAAAACTAATTTTAAAAAGCTAATAAAAATGAAATTCACATGTTGAGAATTTATTTTTACAGCTAGTATAATATACAAGGTGTTTTTATTTTGTTTTGTTTTGTTTTAAGGTCTGTGGCAAGCTGTGGTACAGCTCCTTGACTGAGTACTTACTTAGTATATAGAGGTCCAGCACTTTGTTCCCAGAACTGAAAATTAAAAGAAAGAAAGAAAGAAAGAAAGAAAGAAAGAAAGAAAGAAAGAAAGAAAGAAAGAAAGAAAGAAAAAGAAAAAAACAAAGCCAGAGGCCTGGCACACAGTTGCTTGCCCCAGAGGATTTCCCTAACTCAGTGAGCATCTCCAAACAATGTTGATTAATTTTTTCTATAGTTTCCAGGGCAGAGTATTACATTCAACATTTGAACAAACCTATAAAGTACTTTTATAATAAATAAGCTAAATATCTTGAAGTACACAGAGTTATAGTTTTCTATAGAGTAAGATCCAAGCAGTTTTCCGGGAGGATTATAATTCTCAGTCAGGAAGAAGCAAGCAACTCACTGAGTCCACTGGGAGGCCCTAGCTTAAAAAAATATGGGACTACAACCTGTCATTAACCAATGTTGTGGTGTGAGTCTGAAATATCCCAAACACGATGATGTTTTAAATTGCCCACTATGCTGAGAGGCTTTTGAACCTTTAGGAGGTTGGCCATAGCTGTAGATCACTACAGATGAGTTGCAGGTTATGGGCAGCCCTGGATCCAGCACATTCCATGCTTCCTTGGCTACTACAACATGAATAGTCAGTCATGGCCTCAAGTTCCTGCATCCCAAACAGCTGTTATGCCATAACTTTCCCACTGTAGGACAGATGCTCTCTAAATTTATGAGTGAAAATGAATTTCCCCAGGTATTTCTGTCACACTAACACACAAAAGAAATTAATGCAAATACTAATTCTAAATATAATGAACAAATAGTTTTTCTTCTGAAACACATATAAGAGAATTTAAAACAATACATATTTATATATCTTATAATAAATTACCATTACTTAGAATACATTTGAATAATAATCTCTTAATGTTTATAGAAACCATATGTGACTTTTAGACTGGATATTTTTATTATTATTACAATTCCTATTTTACAAAGAGAAACCTGAAGGGCAGATATTAATGTGCCACTATAATATGACCAGAATGGGTGGAATGTCTAGCCAGAAATTGATTGAATACCATAAACAGCAGAAGTTAAAGGAGCTTAGAATTTCTGCATCAAATCACTGACCAAAAATGCTTCATGGTTATGAATAACTAGAAAAGAATGACAATTGTGTAATCTGCCTGCTATAAAATTTCAATGAACGGAGCTTCTTATTTGAAGGGGAAAAATATCATTTTACTGAATATTTATTAGACAGTGTCTAAAACATCAGACTCCACATAGAAGAAAAATGTTTTTCTTTAAAGGTAGTTGTCATGAATTTGTCTTTATCGCTGCTTCATGAAGCAAGGAATAATTTCAGTGCCACATTAAATTTATTTATTTATTTATTCACTTTACATCTTGATTGTAGCTCTCTCTCTCCTCCTGGTCCCATCCTTCCTCTCTCTTTCCTCATCTCCTCAGAAAAGAAGAGCCCCCACCACCACCACATGAAAGCAGGCAACCAAGTCTATGTCCAAGACTGCCCCCTTTCCCTATACTGGAGGAGCCATGTCAGGATTAAGCTGCCCATCAGCTACATATGTGTAGAGGGCCTAGGTCCAGCCCATGCATGTCCTTGATTGGTGGTGCTTCAATCTCCCTATGGCCCTCTTAGGCCTGGTTGGCTGACTCTGTTGGTCTTTTTGTGGAGTTCCTATCCCTTCCAGGTCCTTTCATCCTTCACCCCACTTTTCCATAAGACTGACTCCCTATACTTCCCAGTGTTTGGCTGTGACTCTCAGCATCTATTTCAATCCACTCCTGGGTAGAGCCTCTCAGAGGACAACAATGCTAGGCTCCTATCTGGATGCACAGCAGAGTATTGTTAATAGTGTCAGGGGCTGGCTCTTCTCCATGGGGTAGGTCTCAGGTTGTGCCAGGCATTGGTTGGACATTCTCTGAATCTTTTCTCTAACTTTATCACTGCACATCTTGTAGGCAGGGTAAATTTTTGGTTTAAGTTTTTGTGGGTGGTTTGTTGTTTCCCTCCTCCACTAGAGGTCTTGTCTATCTAGAAGGTGGCCTCTTCATTAACCCGGCGACTAGGAATCTTATCTGGAGTCACCCCATATTCTCCTAGGAGTCTACCCTGTCATAAGTCTCCTGCTTGTTTCAGCGATGCCCCCATCCTTGGTTTCTCTTTTCCCTCCAAACCCTCTGACGTCCCTCCCACACTCTTCCCATATCTGATACCCACCCTCATTACCTGTTTCACTCCCTCTCCTACCGTGTTTCCTCTTTTCATCCACTTCTGCTGTTGATTCTATTTCCCTTTTTGAGTGAGATTCAAGCATCCTTCCATGAGGCCTTCTTGTTAGTTAGCTTCTTGTGGTCTTTGGGTAATATTCACTTATAAATGAGTATAAACCATATGTGTCTTTCTGTGTCTTGGTTATCCCATTCTAGATGATACTTTCAAATTCCGTACATTTGCCTGCAAATTTCAAGATTTCCTTGTTTTTTAATAGCTGACTAGTATTCTGTTGTGTAAATGTATCATGATTTCTTTATCCATTCTTCAACTGAGAGACATTTGTGTTATTTACAGTTTCTGGCTATTACAAATAGTGCTGCTATGGGCATAGTTGAGCAAGTGTGCTTGTTGTATGGTAGGGCATCTTTTGGGTATATGCCCAGGAGTGGTATAGTTGGGTCTTGAGGTAGAGCTGTTCCCAATTTTCTGAGAAAGTGCCATATTAATTTCCAAAGTGGCTGTACAAGTTTGCTCTCCTACGAGCAAGAAAGGAGTGTTCCCCTTTCTTCACATCCTCACCAGCATGTGCTGCCACTTGAGTTTTTGATCTTAGCCATTCTGATGCATGTAAGATGGAATCTGAGAGTCTTTTTTATTTTCATTTCCCTGATGACTAAGGACTTTAAGTATTTCATTAAATACTTCTTGGTCATTAGAGATTCCTCTGTTGAGAATTATCAATTTGGCATTGTGTCCCACTTTTTAATTGGATTATTTGGTTTCTTGGTATTTAATTTCTTGAGTTCTTTATATATTTTGGATATTAGCCCTTTTTAAGATAGAGGGTTGTTGAAAATCTTTTCTCAATTTTTTGGCTGCTGTTTTGTTCTACTGACATTTCCGATTTCATGATGTCCCATTTATTAAATTGTTGATCTTAGAGCCTGAGCAGTTGGTGTTCTTTTCAGGAAGTTGTCTCCTGTACCAGTGAATTCAAGGTTCCTTCCTATTTTCTCTTCTAATTGTTTTAATGTTTCTGGTTTTATGTTGAAGTTTTTGATCCACTTAGATTTGAGTTTTGTGGATCTATTTGCATTCTTCTACATGCAGACATCCAGCCATATCAGATTTCAATTGAATGTTATATACTATGATCAGAATGGTTACCAGTAATGTTACTACTAAAAACAGTAAGTCCAAGTGTCTACAAAGTTCATTGTCTCAACAAATATTTAAGTTTGTACTGAATTATATTTGTACTATTATAAAGATGTATAACAATGCACAAAACAAAAATCTCTGATCCTTTGAGACATTCCACTAAAAATATCAATAATAAAAAATTAATGATAATAAAATTGCCATTAAGAGTAGATTTGTGGGAGAGGGGAAGTGAGGGGAACTGGGAGGAGGAGAGAAACTGTGATTAGGGTGTATTATGTGAGAGAAAGATCTGTTTTCATTTAAAAAATGAAGAAGAATGAATGCAAAGGGGTAGACAGAAGTTCTTTCTGGAGAAGCGATATAAAAAAAAGGCCTAAAAAGTGAAAGATGAGGGTATTTGTAAATAGAACTTATAAGCAGAATATCCTAACATGACTGCAAAGAGGTTGGGAAAGGAGTATGCTTAGCATGTAAAAATAAAAATATTTCTCTCATTAAGCTGTTACTGGAACAGGAAAAGTCTGATTAGATAGAAGGAAGAAGTGAAAGAGAGGTTAGGATGGTTGTTCTGTTAATGAAGTGTTTGTCAAGCATGAGAAAAGAGTTTGATCTCCAAAACCCACATAAAAGAGCTGTGTGGAGGCATGCAGCTTGAATCTCAGAACTGGAGAAAGCCTTGAGGCTTGTTGGCCATCAAGCCTAGCCTCTATTCTAACCCAACAATATACTAACTAGATACCTCATACTACCAAATAAAACCTCCAATACCAGAAGTGGATTGCCTCTTCTTTTATTGTTGATAATGGAGTCATATAGACGCCCAAAATCTATAGGCTATTGCCACTTCTCTTGGATATCCTCCACAATTTAATGGTAAGATTTTATCATTAAAGACACCACATACTTGGAGCCCTTGGAGATATCAAGCTGATATTCACTTGGAAGCTGAATTCTTACTGGCTAGATTTCATCATCCTAGAAGGTGCTATGCATGCTTACTAGGAGAAAAGTAGTCCCCAGTTTCACCCAGATGTGAACAATATACATCCACTTGTATAATAATAGAATTAATGTTATGGAAGTAACCAACTACTTTCTGATTGGATCTAAGAACTATTGTATAAACTTATATCTGGCATCCTTAAAGGGGCCAAAAACCTATGGCTGGATAAGTCATTAGCCTTACAGGAGAACACAAAGCTATTATTCTACTAAGTTGACATAGTATTAAAATTATTCCTAATGACTTATTACTATACCCATAGCTCAGAGCATCTGTCAACCCTTATAAAAGCAGTTTCTTGTTGCAGTAGATGACACACAGAGTTCCATCCCATTGGTCACCATGTAGAGAATAAGAGACTGTGGAATGTTCAGCCTTAAATGGGACAAGCATCATACACACACACACACACACACACACACACACATACACACATGTATACTACTCCGGGATCTTTGCCAAAGAGGGAAGAGAAAGACTGTAATGTCAGAGGTGGTAGATAAGATTAAGGAAATGGTGTTTTCCAGACACAGTAGAGAAGTTACACAAATGAAATCCCAGCAATCACGAGAGTATGTATATGATCTACACAAGCCCCAGCAAGACAAAATCCCAGCCTAACAGGGGCAGGGGAGCATAAAACCCAGTGTATAGCTGTGAAGACAGTGTCATTTGAAAGCTACTGAGAGAGGAAAAGTCAGTTTATTTGAATGGTATAACCCCTCACAGGTAAACACATGCCAGGGTGCGTCCCATTTCCAAGATAAACTACACAACAAAAAGTGGACCCAATGAAGAAATAAATTTTTTAAAAAAGGAAGCATCAAAGTTCATTGGGAGAAGATAAGAGGGTGAAAAGAGTAGAGAGGGATTAGGATGGGAGTGAATATGTTCAAACTATGATGTCTAAACTTTCAAAGAACTAATAAAATGTTTTTAAAGTATTTTTACAAACTGTAAGGGTTCAACAAAGTGTAGACAACTTATAGACTGGTGGACTACATCACAAATTGAATATATGGAGTTATTTTTTTAATTAAGAAACACAATTAGAAGACAAGGAAAATGTTTTTAGTAAAAATGGGCACCCAAATAAAATAGATATAACTAAGACATAATTCAGATGAAAAGACAGATAGCTACTGAGGAATGACACCTAAAGTTGTTCTTTAATCTCCACACATGTGCACACATACACACTCACTCACACACACATACACATGCATACACACAGGCAGACAAATACACATAAGCGTACATGAGTACAAAAGTGTTAACTGGAGAATCAGGGAGGATTCTGTGTAGCAAAGTTTCATAAGTTTTAACAGTAGCAACTGGAACAAGTTTTAATATCTTGTTAGAGCAGGTCACAGAGAAACCCTAGCCACTGTAGCAAAATGTTCTCACTCCATCATTAGCCTTTTAATATTCTCATTTCATTTACGAACCACACAAAACTCAGGAAACTTCAGAGGTGGACTGTCCCTACCACCACCAACACCAATAGAAAAATCCCTATTTAAATTATGTTGACATTCACCTATCAAAATCCAAATATTATGACTCATCCAAACAGAAGTGTGTTTTCTCACTTCTAGGTTTAGACGTTAGCAATCTTGTACTAATTCAGAAATGGCATAATATACCAGCATCTTCCACTGGTTAATGGTCACATGGCTATTTCACATCAACTTGCCACTATAAAAAAAAAAAAAAAAACTACTCAAAATTCAATGTCACGGGAAGACAAAAACCCAGGGTACAATTTACCGTATTTTTCTGTTGTGTAATATGACTTTTTAAGCCAAAATTGGGGGTTGCTTTATATTCCAGGTACTTACCCACAGTTTGTTTCCCCTTGCTTCATGTGTACAGTGCATATAGTGGAGTGGAGGTGCCAGGTGATCCTTGGCTCTGTGTGGGGAGTCTGAAGCAGGGAGCAGCTATCTACACACATCTTCCTGTGCAGCAGGAGAATGTGAGTATGGATTGGCTCTCCACCACAACCTACCCATTCGAATAGAGGGCTTCCCATATTCGGTTGAGTGTGGAACATGCTTTAAAGGGGCAGTGTAGGCTGGTACTGGCTGTGTGCTCACATTTAATAAAGAGACTGGTTGTCCATGCCCTGCCTCCAAATAAATACATGTCTGAGTCTGCTGCACAGGGTGTGCACTGGAAGAGGGGTAGTCTTATACAGCAAGTATATTCCAAACTCTATGTTTTAACTGGAATAGTTGTGGGTTGTCTTATGTACCCAATCATCTTATATACCAGAAAATATGGAATTCTTTTTGGTTAACTAAATTATAACTATCTAAATATCTATATTTATATCCATAGACAATTTTCTCTTTCCTCCTTAATGAGAAAAGCCTCTCTTTCCAGTGAGCTATGGTGAATTCAGAGATTGATTCACAAGGTGCTGAGAATAAGTGACATTTAGTGCTCATATCTAAACAAGACATTTGTATCAGCCCCTCTAAGGTTCAGGGAACATTGCTGAAAAGGAAGTGGAAAGATTGTAAGATCTGGAGAGTAGGGGACAGGACTAAGAAATCTGTCTGGAAAATAAGTAATCATCATCATCTCACTACATATGGCTGCACAAGAATAGAATCATCAACAGCCATATGAGAATGGAGGAGGTGCTCAGGGGCCCCTATTCCTCAATGCCAAGCTATTTCCTATGGCCAGGATCAGAAAAACAGGAAGCCATTACCTCCCATTGTTGGCAATAGTTGCCTTCTGATGGGATCCACTGGTGATCCATCGGACTCCAATTGATACTCCTCATCTAATGGTCACATGATGTCCCTGATGAAATAAAATAGGTTTAATAACAAAATCAAATATGATTAATCTGGGAAAGCAGGGGGTATGGATGAGGAGACTGATGTAATGGAAGGAAATGACAGCGAGGGGACAGTAACTAAAACTCATTCTGCACATATATGAAACTGTCAAATTTTAAGTGAGAGACGGCAGGAATATTTGGAGAGAGGAGGAACAAAAAAGAGTAAAATATGAGGCTAGCTTGATATTTGTGATCTTCCTCCCAAAAACCAAGAATCCCATCCAAACATGAGACAAATATTACAGAAAGTAACTACAGTATTCTACAAGACATTTGATTAGTAGTCTTCAAAAACTAGAAGACAAACAAGAAAGCATATTAAACCCTGCCACAGTGGAGGGGAACCAGAGGAAACATGCTGGATACATGTTATGTGATACCCCAGATGAGATCCTGAAATAAAGAGAAATATCAAGTAAAAGCTAAGGAGATCTGAATAAAGTAAAAAAGTCTCTTCACTATGTTGGCTCACATATTCTGACAAATTTACCATGCTAAGTGAAGAGTTTTAAATGAGATGCAATCCATAGGAACAAGTATTTGAATGTTTGGTTCCCAGTAGGTGGACTGTTTAGGAAGGATTTAGAGGTATGGCCTTGAAGGAAGTATGTGACTGGGGGGTGATTTTTGCTATTTCTCCAGTCTCAGCTCCCCTTCCCTCAAATACTATAATTGTTTCAGGACTCTATTTAATAATCCAGTTTTACCCTGCTTCCATATTGTGAATCAGATGTACACTCAGTCCCTTGCCTGCCCCCTTGCTCATGGCTGTGATAATCATGGAATACCCCCTGAAACTATAAACAAACCACTAGTTGATTAGTTTCTTCTATATGCTGCCTTGGTCATAGTAGCTCTTCACAACAGTACAAAAGTAACAAAGATATTAACATAAGACCTTAACACAGTCAAAATGAGGTAGAGTAGAAAGAAACTCCATATTGTCCTCACACGATTTCTGTCAGTAGCCATTCCAGTTTACTTTAAAAATAAACATAGCTCTAAAAACTTCAAAAACTACCACATGAATTTAGAGCTGCTCTCTAATCTGAACCACATTCACCATTAATTTTAAAAATGTACTAAAATCGCATGCTACATAGAATAACTCTGCTTGGTCTAAGTAATTAGAACCAGAATTAAGATGCTTGAAATACAAGTCTCCTCCCCTGCTTCCTCATCCAATAGGCTGGCTTTCTTCACTGGGCTCCTCTTCCTACAAATAAAAGAAGGAAATTATGTTATGATTAGCACAGGAATATGGAGTTCTTCATCTTCACATCTTTCTCTTTAAATTCATACATTGACAATTGTAGACATTCAAAGGCTGAATACTATACGTGGTACCTTGACAGTCAGGCACTTATGTCTAACACCCAGTGCATCTGTTCCACTGGCTGAATCTTTTAATCTTTTTCATCTGTTTTTCCAGTTTTAGAATAGAGGTAGTAATTTAACTCACTTCATGGTTTCATTGTGCTATTACATGAGACACAGTGTGGAAATCATTTCACACAGGACTTAACACATAACTTTCAAGGAAAATGTCAGCAATATTTTGGTCATTTAATTTTTACAATGTATTATACAAAAGGACTTGTGATGAAATTTCCATGCATGCACATAATTTATTTTCATCATGTTCACCCTTTCCATTGCTTTTTTCTTATCCCTCTTTTCCTTTTTCTCTTTTTGCATCCCTAATTATACACCTTATTTATTTTATGTTTTTTTCTAGATTCTACATAAGAAAAACAAGATGATATATATTTTCATAGGATTGTCTTGTTTAACATAACATAATGATCTCCAGTTAATTTCTTTGAACTCTGTCTTCACCTTTAGTCATTATTGCTATTTTCCAAGTATGTCTGATTCTAATCCTTTCTGTTACAGATATGTGGTAAATTTCACTTTCTGGAGCTTTTTTTTTTTTTTTAAGGAAGGAGTGTAGGAAGTATGACTCATTCTATCTAAAAAAAATTGTGAGAGAAAGTGATGCATGCTAATTCTAGGACAGTAGAAGATTCTCCAGTCCTCTCCATTAACTGGAAACAGGCAAATTTAAGGAGAAGGCTAGACGCTCTGTCAGTGCCTGCCCTCTCCGTTAACTGGAAACAGGCTAATTGAAGGAGATGGCTAGACGCTCTGTCAGTGCCTGTCCGTGAGCAGCATCAGTGAGCAAGAATCTGACGTTGGTCTGCAATAAGTAGTGATCAAGTTATTAGTCATAAGGTGGCTGAGATGGCTCAGTGGCTTAAAGGACTTGTCCTGAAAGCAGAAGGCTGTAGTCCAAATCCCCAGAGCCCGTGTAAAAATCTAGTTATGTCTGTGCATGCCTATAAGCCCAGCACTGTGGAGCTAGAGGCAGGTGGATCCCGAGAGCTCACCGTAGTGGCAATGGCATGTTTCACTTTTGGTGAGAAACCCTGTCTCAAGGCAGTAACTCAAAGAATAATAGAAGACCCCCAACATTCTGCTCTAGCCTCTGTGTATGTACTCATAGATGCATACCTGCACACTCAGGTGTATACACCACATACATATGCAATGTGTATACATTTTGCATGCATACACATACAACACCACACATGCACACACACGCGCGCACACACACACACACACACACACACACACACACGCGCGCGCACACACACACACGCGCACACACACACGTGCACACACACACACACACACACACACATGGGAAAATGCAGCTGGAGAGATGGATCAGTGATTAAGAGCATTCCTTACTCACTGTTCTTGTAGAGAACCCAAGTTCCATTCCCAGAACCCATGGCAGGAGGCTGATACCTGCCTGTAACTCCAGCTTCAGGATGATTTGATACCTCTGGCCTCTGTAGACATCTGCACTCTTGTGCAGACTCACAGACATAGACAGACACACACAGAAAGATGCACACATACAAAGAATTAAAATAAAATAGACTTGAAATGCCTTTATTTAAAAAGAAAGGAAATGTTTTCTTTACTGTGCCATTGAGATAGGAGAACTGTAACCTAGTCAGTAGTATCTGACATCTTTGGTTTTCATATCAAGAGCAAAACTCTGATACCATATAATCCAAATTAATATGCCATAATTAAACAGTTCTATTAATGGAATATCTAACCAAAATACTCTTAATAATGATCAGTGCATATGTAAGAAATAGTGAGAAATTACCTACTTCGGGGAAAAATATCAAAATTATTCATTTTTGGTTTGGCTTGTTGTTTGTTTGTTTGTTGAGACACAGTTTCTCTATGTAGCCTTGGCTGTCCTGGACTATGTTAATCAGGATGGCCTCAAACTCAAAGAGATCCACCTGCCTCTGTCTCCCTGAGTGCAAGGATTAAAGGCATGCACCATCACATCTGGCAAAAGTATTCTAATACTATAAATGATATACTTATCTAACAAGATTTTGCATGATACTAAATTTCACTACCCAAATATGTTATTAAATATACTTTTATATGTATTGTTTTTTTAAAAGCATAGTAAGCTATCAGTTGTAGAGACATTAAAGCCTTTTAATTCTATTAGTTTATTTTTTTGGTTTTTAAAATTAATTTATTCATATTACATCTCAATTGTTATCCCATCCCTTGTATCCTCCCATTCCCTCCTCCCTCCCACTTTCACCCTATTCCCCTCCCATATATCTATGACTGAGGGGGACCTTCTTCCCCTCTATATGATCATAGGGTATCAATTATCTTCTTGATAGCCTGCTATCCTTCCTCTGAGTGCCACTGGGCCTCCTCATCAAGGGGATGTGGTCAAATATGGGGCACCAGAGTTTGTGAAAGTCAATCCCCACTTTCCACTCAACTGTGGAGAATGTGCTGTCCATTAGCTAGATCCGGGTAGGGGTTCAATGTTTACTGCACGTATTGTCCTTGGTTGGTGCCATGGTTTAAGCAGAACCCCTGGGCCCAGATCTGCCCATTGTAAAGTTCTTATTGTAAGTTTCTAGGACCATCTGGTTCCTTCTATTTCCCCATTATCCCATACTTGTCTCACCTAGATTACCAATAGGATGTCCTCACATCTATCCCAATTTCCTGATAAGTGAAAACTTTCATGTGACATGCCTCTTGGGCTAGTGTCCAGATATAAGTGAGTATATAACATTTGAGTCTTTCTGCTTCTGGGTTAACTCACTCATTATAATTGTTTCTACTTCCATCCATTTGTCCACAAATTTCTGAAATTTCTTGTTTTTAATAGCTGAGTAGTATCCCATAGTGTAAATGTACCACAGATTCCTTATCCATTCTTCTAATGAGGGACACTTAGGCTGTTTCCAGGTTCTAGCTACTATGAATAAGGCTGCTATGAACATGTTAGAGCATATGTCCTTGTGTGCTAGAGCCTCTTCTGGGTATATTCCAAGGAGTGGAATAGCTGGGTCTTGAGGAAGCTCTATTCCCAGTTTTCTGAGATAGTGCCAGACAGAATTTCAAAGTGGTTGTACAAGTTTGCATTCCCACCAGTAGTGAAGGAGTGTTCCTCTTTCTCCACATCCTTGCCAGCATGTGGTGTCACTTGAATTTTTGACTTAGCTGTTCTGATAGGTGTAAGATGGAATCTCAGGGTTGTTTTCATTTGCATTTCCCTGATGACTAAAGACTCTGAACATTTCTTTAAGTGTTTCTCAGCCATTTGATATTCTTCTTTTGAGAATTCTCTGTTTAGTTCTGAGGCCCATTTCTCAATTGGGTTATTTGGTTTGGTGGTGTTTACTTTCTTGAGTTCTTTATATATTTTAGATATTAGACCTTTGTCAGATTTAGGGATGGTGAAGATCTTTTCCCAGTCTGTAGGCTGTTTCTTTGTTCTGTTCACAGTGTCTCATGCCTTATAGAAGCTTCTCAGCCTCATGAGGTCTAATTTGCCTTAAGGCCTGGGCTGCTGGTGTTCTGTTCAGGAAGTTGTCTCCTGTGCCTATGTGTTCCAGGCTCTTCCTCACTTTTTCTTCTAAACCACATGATCATCTCCTTTCATGAAGAGAAGGCATTTGATGAAATCCAACACCCATTCATATTTAAAGTTTTGGAGAGATCAGGGATACAAGGCACATACCTCAATATAATAAAGGCTACATACAGCAAACCAATAACCAAAATCAAATTAAATGGAGAGATACTCAAGGAAATTCCTCTAAACTCAGGGACCAGGCAAGGCTGCCCACTCTCTCCATATCTCTTCAATATAGTACTGGAATATCTAGCCATAGCAATAAGACAACAAAAGGAGATCAAGGGTATCCAAATGGAAAAGGAGGAAGTCAAATTATCCCTATTTGCAGATGATATGATAGTGTATATAAATGACTCTCAATTTCCACTCCTACAGCTGATAAACATTTTCAGCAAATTGGCAGAATACAAAATTAAGTCAAAAAAGTCAGTAGCCTTCCTTTATACAAATGACAACCATGCAGAGGAAGAAATTAGGAAAACTACACCCTTCACGATAGCCTCAAGCAATATAAAATATCTAGGAGTAACTCTAACTAAACAGGTGAAAGACTTGTTTGAAAAAAGTTTCAAATCTCTGAAGAAAAAGATTGACTATGACATCAGAAGATGGAAAGATCTCCCTTGTTTGTGGATCCAGAGAATTAACATAGTAAAAATGGCCATCTTAGCAAAAGCAATTTAAAGATTCAAATGCAATCCCAATCAAAATGCCTACACAATTTTTTAAAGACATTGAAAGTTCAATTCTCAACTTCATATGGAAAAAACAAAAACCCAGAATAGCTAAAACAATCCTATACAATAAAAGATCCTCAGGATAAATCTCCATACAGATCTCAAGCAATAGAGAGCAATAGTAATTAAAACAGCATGGTACTGGCACAGCAATAGGCTGGTTGATCGATGGAATTGAATCAAAGACCCAGATATGAATCCACACACATATTGTCACTTGATTTTTGACAAAGAAGCCAAATCTACTCAATGAAAAATGGATAGCATCTTCAACAAATGGTGCTGGTATAATTGGATGATATCTACATATAGAAAAATGCAATTAGGCCCATATTTGTCACCATGCACAAAAGTCAAGTCCAAGTGGATTAAAGACCTCAACATAAAACCAGAGATAATTCTATTAGTTTAATATTGGAGTACTCCTCAACAAAGGCCACTCTTTTGCTTACAAGGCAACCAACAATAGTCAGTTTTACAAACCCAAAGGGGGAGGAGGGAGTTATGTTTGCATGACATGAACTTCCTAAGGTCTTACTTATGAAAGAATGCATCTTTCTGCCAGTTGTTGTTTGTAATTGTGAGCATCTGTCTTCTTATCTTAGGCTGCCATGATAAGCACATACCCTACTCCCTGAAACATGACAAAAGTCAGCTCTACTTTACCTAACAAAGTCCAGAACAAACTGACTCAGCTTGGAATTTCAGAGCCTGTGTCTCCAGAGAAAGCTAATACAAAGAGACAAATGGTACCATCTATAAGGCTTTTTTTTTTTCTTATACCATTTCATTTGGTGCTCAAAACAAAAAAAGTCTCATGAGCTCAGGAAGGTACAAAATACTAAACTTTTTCAGAAAGAAAAACTTGAAGTTGAGATGAAATAATTGATTTTCAGGAGGTCACATACCACAGATGCCACAGAAAAACTACCAAGAGCCTGAGTCATCTACTCCTTGTCTCCCCACAAACTGCTCTGCTTCTGACCAAGAATGCTGCCTGCGACATGGCTTCTGAGCTACTGGTAAAGGAGAATGCGAACATTAATGGGTCAGAGATTTTAAAGATACATGTCAACAAAAGAAATGCCTTTTACAATATAGGTTTTTTTGTCAAATTAACTTCTCAGTCCTTTATAACATTTCACACACATTTCTTATGTGAATTGTAACCTGAGATCCTCCAGAAAGCAAAGGAGTGATCGGCCTAGGCATGACACTTACAGTGTCACAGATCTCATAATTAGAATATTCTCCACCTTCTTTAGATATTTCAGGGAACATACTTGAAGCCCCAGTCATAAAGCCCCACTTGTCAGTACTTGATTTTACTTTGAATTAAGTACTTAAGATTTGTTTTGGGTAGCCTAAAAGTGCCTCCACTTTTAGGTAACAAACAAATCAGTGAATACAAAAGAGAACAGTAGATGGCATGGGCAGGTCAGGCTGCATGGTTTGGCTTCACAATAAGTAAATTGTAGCCGAGTAACTTAACTTATACTTGCATTCTAACTGTCCGTTTTTCCTAAGGTACTTCTGCCAGACGCTAGGTCACCAGGGCTACATTTAAAATGCCCGAACACATAATCAAATTTCAAACTATAGGTCTCATTTATTTCTTAGTTTCTCAGCTGGCAAACATGAAGAGCACTCAAGCAGTAATAGATGAAGGAACAACTTACAGTGGATGGAAAAAGTTAGGAAAGCACAGGCTAGACAATTCTATGAGTCACATCTGAGATAGCTAACAGGATAGGGATTCCAGGCCACTCGTTAAAGTGTGGGTTGAAACGTTGCTTTATTTTTCAAGAATTTCCATGGGAGGCACTTGGAGAGAAAAACAGGAGGTAGTCATACTAAACTGTGGCCAAGAAAGGACCTTTGAGAGCAGTGAGATACTGGCACAAACAAAAGACACTCCACAGCACAGATAGAGTTCCAGTCCTCAGTGATTTTTTGAAGGCTTTCTGAAACTATTTCAACTGCAAAATGCAGTCTTCAAAAACTTACTTCAAGACAATAAATGTTGCTTATAAATTACTTTTCATTTTCTTCCATGTTGACAAATAAAACATAGAGTTTGTCTAAAATTTAACATATAAGTGTCTGTTTCTTGCAAAAAAAAAAAAAGTTTTGGATCCATAATTTTCTTTGTAAGAATTATTATTATTATTTAAACAAATGAATGCAGACAAAGTAAACTTTTAAAAAGCATTTACCTATCAGATACTAAGTAGAATAGTACCAATATACATATTCTTTGTTTCATGAGAAAAAATGTTTTATGCTCTCTAAGCAATCTTTCCAAATTCAACAACTGTCAGCTCCATGGGGAGAGGACACATGGTACAAACACGACACCGCAAATCCAGGTTTTTTCATACACTAAGGTTCTAAAGCCTCTAAGAAGATGAGAAAATAATAGCATCTGATGCTGGGGACTAGATGATAGATATTTACAAACAGTCCGTGTAAAACATGTGTAGTACCAGCTACAGAAAGATTTCTAGTTGGCTCTCATGGGCTCAAATTGAAATATTCTACTCATTCAGTTGGAAACTGTTTGAAATCGCTGTGATTTTTGGTCACTTTACTTCAGACAAATATTTAAATTGAGCTTTGTAGATTAAACAACAAATCCACTAACTTCAGTTTTTCTATTTGGATTTTAAACTTACCACTTACCTAATAATTTCTCAAATATTTCAAAGACGTGAACATAGGATTATATTTCACCCTTTTATGAACCCAAACTATTTAATGATTCCCAACACTGGATATCACATACCCCAAGAGACAGAATAAGAGCACTGGGGACTTCAACAACACTGCAGAACATCTTTGTGAAGAGAAAGATCAGAAAGGAAAGCTTGCCCCCTGCTGTTTATGGAGTGACAACGGCCCAAACAGGTCTTGATCTGAATGCTTGAGTCATGACCACACAAGAAGAGGCTGGGTGCTTTTCTCCAGTCTCCACATCCTGCACACAGCATGTAACAACACACTTATGACCAGATGTGCATGACCCAGTTACTGAAGACACTACTAGCTTTTGTCTTTCTCTGCACATTACTAAGGTGTAAACTTGCATGTCTTGTATTTGATCTTTGACGCATCTGAAGGTAAAGGATGATGTGTGTTCATAAATATGATTGTGTAATAATTAAAGGATACTACATGCTCTGCTTGGCAATCAGTGATGAGTGCCTGGAGACAAGGCAAGAAGAATCATCTGAAGAAATTTCCTCATTACTTCTGCCTTTTGCCCAAAAGAGAAACCAGTGTAAATGAAACCTAACTTTCTAAGAAGACAAGAACTTAGCACTTACAAATTTCCTGCTAGTGGCTTAATATAATTCTGAAAAATTCATATAATTCAACAAATGTTAACAATAATTAATAGGTAACTTGTATACTTGCCTGTTGATCCAGGGTACAGGTATGATTAAGACCCTGGAGTTAGAACACCTACTTCAGCTCTCACCACTGTGCATAGCTGTATGTGCTCAGACTATTTGCTCAGATTTTATGTCTGTTCTTCCTTATCCACAAAATTGGACCACACATCTATCTCATTAGGTACATATAATTTAACATAGAGATAATGGCAGTTAGCACAATTGATTAAAAATATAGATATTACAGGTTATTATTTTATTTCTTTAGAATTTGTTACAATGATTCTTGAAGAACAAAATTCCCAAAATAAAATAATTAAAACACATTAGAGTACCCAGTAACAATCAAGAGATAAGTATCTGGGGCTGGAGAGTTGGCTCTGAGGTTAAGCTCACTTTCTGATTTCCCAGTGGACAGGGGATCTGTTTCCTGATCTACATGGCATCTCACAACCATCTGTAACTCTAGTTCCATGGTATCTAATGACCTCTTCTAGCCTTACTGGGTGCTACACACATGTGGTGCACAGACACACATCCAGGCAAAGCACCGATATATATATTAAAATAAATCTCTAAAAATTAGATATTCTGCTCAAAATAGTAAAGGTATAAATATTTTCTGTCAATAACAGCACAACCTAGCTACATATACAAAAATGTATTTTTTGAAGTGTCTAGACTAGACAATCTTTACACTCTATCAAAATTGTGCACTCTGAAGAGAGAATTCCCAGAAACAGGAGGTGCATTAGATTTTTGTTCTAACTCGGGTAATAGCTATGTCTTCTCTTTGTTGGCTATGATCCAAACCCAAAGTCTTATTCAACTAGCTAGTATGAAAAAAAATTGGAGCACAGAAATAGAAGGTGAAAAGGGAAAGTGGTCACTGCTCCAGAAAATCAAATTCCTAGAATACAGCTGGGTCTTTGTGTAAACAAAAGTTTTACTGGGTAGTGGGGATTAAAATATTTTCATGAGAGTGTTACAGTGTTGGGGGAGATAAAAAGATTCCAATTCCTTGCCCTAAGCACAAGTTTAGTTTCACAGTATTTGACAGAAAAGACTCATATTTGATATTTCTCAAAATAACTCCTCTTTTTAATTTTTTAAAATGTATTCACTTTATAACCTGATTGCAGCATTCCCTTCTCTCCTCTTAGTGCCCCCCTCTCATGCCCCTCCCCCCTATTCTCCCCTTTCCTTCCTCTCAGAGATGAGAGAGGTCCCTCATGAGTACCAACACCACCCCCAGCCCATCCCCCCAAAAACCCCTCAGCACATTAAGTAGCTGCCGAATTAGGCACATCCTCTCCCACTGAGGTCAGACAAGGCAGCTCAGTTAGGGGAACAGGATTCAAAGAGAGGCATCAGAGTCAGAGATGGCACCTGGTCCAGTTTTGGGGGATCTATATGAAGACCAAGTTGTGTATCTGCTACACATGAGCGGAGTCCTAGGACAAGGCCGTGCTTGCGCTTTGCGTAGTGGTTCAGTCTCTGGGAGGACCATAGGCCCAGGTTAGTTGTCTCTGTGGGTTTTCTTGTGGAGTCCTTGACCTCTCCAGCTCCCTCAGTCATTCCCTGGACTCTTCCATTGGATTCCCTGAACTCTGTCTAATGTTTCGCTGTGGGTCTCTGCATCTGTCTCCATCAGCTACTGGGTGAAGCCTCTCAAGAGGACTTAGGCTAGACTCTTGTCTACAAGTGTGGTACCCAGATAGCCCAGATGGCGAGAACCCCAAAAAAGACCACCAGGACTCGATACTGATGCAACATACACAGGGTCTTGTATTACAAGGCTCAGAGCTCAGTCCACAATCCTTCCTGAAAGAACAGGGTAGGAGAGTGGCACCGGAGTTTCAAGGGTAATGGGTTTATAAGGGGAAGAAAACATAAGCGGGGGTTGTGGGTGACAGGAATGTCAACCTTTAGGCAGGTTGGGTCCAGCAGAGCAGTTTGGTTGGAGGCTGGATCTCAAGGGGAAGTTGTAGGTCACAGGAATGTTGACTTTTAGGCAGGTTGGGTGGAGTTTCTGGTAACTTCTGGCAGGTGCAGTTTACAGCAGTATGTGGTCATTCCCTGAATGCAGGGGAAAGTGAGGTAACCTGGAGGACAAGTTCTCACAGAACATTCACAGACCACGGCATTAGTTGCAGAATACACATTACATATAGAACATGGCATTAGGTTTGTCCTTATACAAGCATAGCAGAGTGACATTAACAGTGTCAGGGACCGGCTTCTCCCATGGGATGTGTCTGAAGTAGGGCCAGTCTTTAGTTAGCCATTCCCTCGATCTTTGTTCCTTCTTTGTCCCTGCACATCTTGCAGGCAGGACAAATTTTGGGTCAAAGATTTGTGAGTTGGTTAGGGTCCTTAATCCTTCCACTGAAAGTCCTGCCTGGCCACAATAGGTGGCCACTTCAGGCTCCATATACCTGTCTGCTAGGAGTCTCAGCTAGGGTGACTCCCATAGATTTCCTGGTTCTTTCCTATCCCAAGTCTCTGCCAAATCCCAGAGATATCCCTCATCTCTGACTTCCATTCTTTCCCCAACTTTCTCTACTCCTAATCCCCACTCCTGCTCCTCACCACATCCCTTCTTAGCTAAAAGTCAGCATGATGGCCCTCTAATGTGGCTTCTTGATGGGTAGAGAAAAGGTATTTATTTATCATTTAATTTTTATGTTAAAACAATAGTGGACCTGTCTCCATCAGCTGTGGGCAGGTACTACAGTGAGCCAAGTTTAATGTCTTATTATAACCGTGAAACTTTTTTTTATCAGAAAAAATCAGTGAGATAAAACTGTGTAAATAATGTTTCATGTAGACTCATGCCCAATGTGTGGGGAGTGCAATCCCTTGTACTCTTTCCAATCTTCTTAGACTTTAGTTATACTTTTCTCAGAGTTGATACTAAAGTGGCAAAAATTAGTTATTTTTTGGACTGTCAAGGTTTGTAGAGGATCTGGTCATCAGGGGTCACTTGGCCTTGAGAGGAACCTTTGACTTCTCTAGCCTTTCTTTTACTAGTTGTCCATCAATGTAAAGATTAGTCAATTGCTTTGCTTAGCCTGACTGTGGCTTCCCTTGGAAGTGCTGAGAAACTTTTTCCTCAGTGTTGGCTTTCCACCATTCAGGGAGATGTGAAAGATAAGACACAGTCTCCTGGGACTTCATTGACCTTGGAGGGTAAAGAGAAAAATATTTTCTCTTCCAATCTCTCTGACCACATTAGAATAGCCTCTAAGTGTGATTATTAAATACTTAGAAGATCAGTCACACCAATCTGGTTCTTCTAACTGTTGCATAATACTTCAATAATCAGACATTTATAACTCAACTTTTATTAGGCATACATTTCATCCCATCTTTATACTTGTTATTTTTGTTCTTACAAACTTTAATACCATATGCATCATCTCTAAGTCTCATCTTTTATGTACCTTACATAACTTCTTCAGACTTTCATAACCTGTGAAGGCTTTCTAATCTTTTATATTCTGAAAATATTGCTCTCATTCTCCTTTTTTTTAATATATTTTATTAATTTATTCATATTACATCTCAATTGTTATCCCATCCCTCGTATCCTCCCATTCCTCTATCCCTCCCATTTCTCCTTCCTCCCCTCCCCTATGACTGTAACTGAAGGGGAACCCTTCTCCATGTATATGCTCATAGGGTATCAAGTCTCTTCTTGGTAGCCAGCTATCCTTCCTCTGAATGAAAGTCTTCACTTACAAGCAAAGTGGGACAGAGGGGAGGACATCCTATTGGGACTTTAGGTGAGAGAAGCATGGGAGAATGGGGAAATAGAAGGATCCAGAGGGTCCTAGAAACCTACAAGAAGAACATTATGATGGGTGGATCTGGGCCCAGGGGTCATGCTCAAACTATGGCACCAGCCAAGGACAATACGTGCAGTAAACTTCAAACCCCTACCCAGATCTACCCAATGGACGGCTCCCAATCTCCTTAAGTGGAGTGTCTAATGTTTTTCTACACACAGTCCTGGCTTGATTACAAACTATAGGATAAAAAGTGGCCTTTAAAGAAAAATGTAACAATATTGTTATTGTTCTACAACTTGATCTCTTTATAGGAGGAGTTTACTTACTAAGTGTTTCGGGTTGTCAGTCTCCTTTTGCAGATGCATTTAAATTGATTGTGGGTATTGCTCACCCAAAGTCTAGTAAAGGAAGGTCTCAGTATGGATATTTGCAAAGACAGATACTTCTGCTGGCTTGATCCTCTTTGATCATGGGTACTGACTACCACTCACCTACGATGAAGACATCTGTAGGTGACTCTTCAATTTAAAATGTTCTTTCTGGTGAGTTACTATAACTCATATATTCAGTGTGTTAATCTTTATTCCCAGTGCACAAGCCAACAGATGATAAGAGTCATGTAGACAAATCTATAAAGGTTATGAGGAAATAAGGAAGACTGGTGCTTTTGGTCCAGATTGTTGTCAGTGAATTCAGCAGCAAGTCTCTTGTTGAATGTAAACCTATGAGCGTAGTGTTATACAAGAACAGTACCTTTCATCTATACTTATATTTGTCTCACGATATAAACAGCTAATGGGATGCTTGTCCATGGAGAGGCTAGAAAGGACCTTCTGTCTGAAAATCCCTCTATAGTAACTCCAGCATCAGAATTTTAACAGGGATTTCTTAGCTTAGGAAGGGATAGAGGTTGCTTCATCCCTCTCCATTGGGGAATTTTTTTTAACCACTGCTACATTTATTTGTTAATGTTATTATTTCTCATGCGATTAAGAATGGGAACTGGGATATAAAAATGTTAAAAGGATATAAATATGCAAATGTTCTAGTAAAGAAGGATGCAGATAGATGAAGATAAGATGGTTCGATAGCTCTCTTCCTTGAACCAATCCTCCACCATGACTGTCTGAAACTCCATTTATTCTGAGAAAGAATCACTGCTGCATGCCTGGGGCTTGCTTCTCAGTTCAAGGCAGTAAAAGCAGTGATGACAGAGCTGTCTTGGCAGCTGCTGAAGCCCCCTCCATCACCCCTAGTTTGCTGCTGACCATGGGTAAAACACCTGCCCACCGGTTTCAGACTTCTGCCTGCTTCCTTTGCCGAGTTTAGCACCAGCAGCTTGATAAAGGGCTATAGCACTCTTGGTATCATCGCAGGCTTGTGGAATTCCAGAGTTTTCACTGCTGTCCAATATCAGCAATTTCATTCTAAAGCAGCTAACAGTAATGCTTGGTGGAAAATTCATTTTCCACCTCCCTAGATGAGATCGGGAACCTTACCTATCACACAGGCCTTGTCTTAAAGCACTTTAATTGTTCCTGGGAGAAACAGGACCTTTGACCTCGAGGTTCCTGTTCTCACGCAGAAGCAAACAGTGCCTGGACTGGCACACCAAATGGAACTAAGCCACCTGCTAGGCTCTGAAGGGCACAGTACATCTTAGGCATCTTATTTTACAACATATTTCTCTCCAGATCACAACTTTCCATCATTGAAACTTAAATACCATGGAAGCTCAAATGATTCCTTTTTAGAAAAAACTTCAGCCCACACTGTAAGTTTTTTAATATATATTTTATTAATTTATTCATATTACATCTCAATTGTTATCCTATCCCTGGTATCCTCCCATTCCTCCCTCCCTCCCGCTTTCCCCCTACTCTCCTCCCCTATGACTGGGACTGAGGGGTACCTCTTCCCTCTGTATATGCTCATAGGGTATCAAGTCTCTTCTTGGTAGCCTGCTATCCTTCCTCTGAGTACCACCAGGCCTTAGCATCCAGGGGACGTGGTCAAATATGGAGCACCAGAGTTCATGTGAAAGTCAGTCCCCACTCTCCACTCAACTGTGGAGAATATCCTGTCCATTGACTAGATCTGAGTATGGGTTTGAAGTTTGCTACAAATGGATTGAACTAGAAATGATCATAATGAGTGATTTAACCCAGAAGCACTCAAATGGTATATACTCATTTATATCTGGACACTAGCCCAAGGGGCATGTCCCATGAAAGTCTTCACTTACCAGGAAAGTGGGACAGAGGGAATGACATCCTATTGTACTCTAGGTAAGAGAAGCATGAGAGAATAGGGAAATAGAAGGGTCCTGAGGGTCTTAGAAACCTATAAATTATGGCACCAGCCACACTGCAGTTTTAAAAGTTCCTATAATAGGGTCTACTTGGATACAAGGGAATTGGAATTTATTCACCAGTTTAACTTTCCTGAAAACATGAAGTCTCATAAGTAAATATAAAGTTCTGATGGGACTGGAGTAGGGAGGAATTATTTTAAGACACTGAAATAGTCATTTAAAATTTAATTTGTAAATGGAGTCCAATCAAATTTTCTGTGTGACTTGTGATCACTTTTAACTTTTTATAGTAATTCTTTGAGAGTTTCATACAAGATGTTTTGCTCACATTAACCCCATCCCCAACTCCTCAAAATCTACCTCCACTTTCCTATCCACCCAACTTTATATATATATTTTAACTCATAGGTCTAATTGTGCTGCCCATATATTCTTGGGTGTGTGGCCTTCCTTCCACTAGAGCATGATCTCCTTACCTGGGACTACATTGACTCCTCTCTCTGAACATCTATCTAGCAATTACAAACAGCTCCCTGGCTAGGCATAGGACTTCATGCCAACTACCACTCTCCATGCCGGAATTTAGTCTGGCTTGAGGTTACACAGGTCTTATGCATGCTGTCATAACTGCTGTGAGTTCATATGTGTGCCCACCTTGCTGGGTCCAGAAGACAGTGTTTCCTTGTACTCACCCACCTTTTATCACTCTGAGATGTTCTCTTCTGAAAAAACATCCTTGAGCCTTGGAAGGAAGTAGTATGACACAGTGTCCCATTTAGGACTGAAAAATACAGAATCTCTTATTCTCTTCTCATCAACCAGGTATGAATCCGTATGTTAATCACCACCTACTGCAAGTAGAAGTTTCTCAGATGAAGGATGAGATATTAATTGATCTAAGGGTATAATAGTAAATTGTCAGGAGTTAGTTAATACTGTGTCCATTTAGCAGAATAATATTATTTAACTCTTCCTTAGGACTTAGTGGAGGACCTCTGCAGCCACAGGCTTCTGTCCTGATAATCATGTCTGGTATAGGTTTCATCTTGGGGAGTAGGCCTTAAATTTAGTCAGAAATTTATTTATTACTTTCATGGTGTTTGTGCCGCTACTACACAGTGGGCATGTCTTGCCAGGTTGGTCACTCATTATTGTAGTTCTCAGGGCTCACAGCTGGGTATGACTGATGATTACTTTTTTCTCAAGTTCCGTGTATATAGCACCTTCCAGAACTTTGGAAGCTTGCCAAGATGAATGAAGCTTCCAGGTCAGGAAGAGTTTGATTTCCCCATACTCTGTGACTCAAGTATATGGTGTCTTTTACAATAGGATCTTACTGTAAATATTGGGAGGGCAAACAAGAGCAATAGCAATACCCTATAATGTTTGGGTCTATAGTACTTCGCTGGCTGATAACTTCCAAAGAGGTAACTCATTTTCTTGTACTGCATTTTCTATTTGTTATCTTGAATTTTCTGGCTGGGGTATTGTTTATACCCATTACAGGATAACTCCATTTAAAACCTTTTTATATATGTGTGTGCATGTGTTTTAGGAAGCTTGTACAATAGTAGGTTTCCATATGACTTTTTCAGAATGCCTTTAGTGTTCTTCATATCACCAGTATTTATCCCTCTACCATACTTTTCTCTCCCCTTCCTTATTTAATCTTTAAAATAAAAATTTCCCTTTGAAACCTTTATGTCAGCATATTTTATTTCATGTCTCTTGAAATCTCCACATTTCTCCTTGTCAACTTACTGATCTCTATACCTATTCTAAATGGAAAACACATATCTGAAGATTCAAAGCTAACATTAACATTTTTTTAAAATAATGTTACTCTGGGCCTGGCTTACCTCACTAAGAATGATTATTTCTAATTTTATCCACTTCCTTATAAATTTTATTATTTCATTTTTCTTAGCAGATGAATTGCGATATCCCACATTTTCATTATATATCAATAGCTGATAACCTGTTTCCATTTCCTGACAGTTGTAACCACAGCAGCAATGAACATGAATGGCTACATATCTTGATAATAGAATATTTCAGTAGTTTATGGGGTATGTGCCCAAGAGTGGAGTAGCTGGCTTATATGAAAGATCAATTTCTCTCATTTTGAAAAGTTCCACATTGACTTTCACACTGACTGCCCCAATTTGCACTCCCAATAGAAGTGCATAAGTTTTCCTCTTTCCCATATCCATACCAACATTTTTGTTATCAATTTTATCATAGACATTCTGATTGGGGTAAGATGAAATCTCAAAGTAGTTTTACTTTGAATTTCTCTGAGAAGTGAAGATGGTAAATATTCTTTAAAACGTTCCTCATTATTTTCTAACAATTATATTATAAACATTGCAGTACTCTCATATTTATATGGCATCTCCTTTGTTTTAGATGCTGAAATGATCTAACGATGATTTAAAGTACACAGGAAGATTGCATAGATTAAAGGCAAATTTTGTAAGAGAAAACCATGCATGGATTTTGTTAATTGTAAGAAGTTTTGAAACCAATCTATCATAAACAAAAGGGGGCAACCATACAATGGTGATACAACTGTATAAGATGTAACCGTCTGAAATTAAAATTTTGAGCCATATCACTTTTATACACACACACACACACACACACGCACACACACACGCATGCACATGCATGCATGCATGAATGGTGGAAATGCATAATAGTAGTAAAGGAAAAAGGCATCTAAGTTGATTCCCATGCTTGTGATTTGCTTAGGCAAATTTAGATGACCCACTGGTGTTACTTTATAGAATGTGGGCATACGTTTAAAGCTAAGAGAATAGTTCAGTTTAGATTTGTTGAAGGTGATGTGCTTTTTAGGCCTCCATTTATATCAAGTAACAATTCTAACATTTGTACTCAAAGGATGGGTGTGGCTAGGATATTAAAATTGGGATTCCATCTTACCTTAAAGTAGTAATAAAGACAACTCTAGATGAAAAGAGAAAGCACAAAACTGAAGTAGCTTACAATAAAGCTCGAGGAATTGCAAGATCTAGAAAGAAAGAAAGAAGCAGTTGACAAAGGAGGCTGAAAAGAAATCATTTGAAGAAAAAATAATTAGCAGGCAGTAGCAATGGTTCAGATAAAAAGCATCTGAGTATGTCAAATATTACTGAGTGGTCGGGTATGGGATAATTGAAGCAAGAGCTGTTTGAGGTAACTTTTTTAAGGAAAATAACCAGATAAGATTATTATGTATAAAATTCTTTCATGGAGTTTTTCTAATAGAAGGCTTGCTGAAGATAGAAATGATAGCTTTGAGGATTTTTTTGTTGTTGTTGATACACGTTGTCTTAGTCACTCTTTTATTGCTGCAAAAGATACCATGACCAAGGCAACTTTCATACAGGAAAGCATTTAACTGGGAATTTGTTAACAGACTCAGAGCTTTCTCCATTATTATCATGGCAGGGAGCATGGTGGTAAACATGGCACTGTAGCAGTAGCTGAAGCTACATCCTGATCCACAGGCAGAGAGGAAGTAAGAGAGAGAGAGAGAGAGAGAGAGAGAGAGAGAGAGAGAGAGAGAGAGAGAGAGAGAGAGAGAGAGAGACTGGGTGGCCTGGCATAGACTTTTGAAACCTCAAAGGCCACCTCAGTGACACTTCCACCAAAAAGGCCACCCTCCTAATCCTTTGAAATGTCACTCCCTAATGAATACACATTAAAATATATGAGCCTATGAGGGTTATTCTTATTCAAATCACCACACATGGAACATTGTATTAATGCATAGTACCTCAAATTAATTTTAAAGGGAATGTGTTAGACTTAACAAACAAATGATGTAAAACTGTCCTTTGTCCCTCAAGAGACATGCCATACATTTAGGATACAAGACTTGAAGTAATTCACCTGGTACTGACTTGGAACCCTCCTCCCTGAAGTCTAGCTTTCACAGTATCAAAAAGAGCCATGCAGCTGCCAAAAGAGAAAAGCAATCAGTAATCTTATCCAGCTGTAATGCCTACAACTCACATCAACGACTAGCACAAAAGATGTCCTGAATGGCCCGATAGTGGCACTTATTTCCTGAGAGGAGTCAATGGCCAGCTAGGTGGACTTAAGGCCTGCTCAGTAGAAGGGAATTTATCCCTGGCTCTGTAAACCTTGCTGACTACCAATGGCTGGTGGGGCCATGGAACCCAGAGGAGAACCTACTACTACCTACTATTGCTGCTTTTCCAAAGCAGGGTAATCTCTAACTGCATCTGAGTGCTTATCCTTATAACCACATGTAAGTGCAGCTCTCACCACACATCAAAACAAAAAAGAATCCTTAGGAGCCGATGGAGATCATCACGGAGAGCAACAACTGGTCATAACGCAGAGATCAACTGACTGTGGGGTTCAGCCCCAAATAACACATTCACAATGCAACATCACAAAGCCTTAGATTTATGGCTTGTGGAACATCTTAGAAGAGGAGTCAAAAAGATCCTAAGAGCCAGAGGACCAGGACATCTCCTGGGAGACAGAAAAAGAAAAGAAAAGAAAAACAAAACACAAAATGGTGGCACTGGACCTGGGAGTTTGGGGAAGAATATGGGTTGATTATGACCAAGATATACCTTGCATGAAAAATTTAAAGAGTCAATAACAACCTTTTATTATTTTTTAAAAGAAACCACAAGATATAGAAATATTACTATGTTAAAATAATCTCTTATTGTGTTAAAGAATCCATGAAAATATAAACATTTTTAAATACTAGCCTGATTCTAGGTCAGCAGCACTGGCCCTCATTCTTGGATATTTTAATAAATGAAAGTTGTTTCAAGGCTAGAGCGATGACTCAGTGATTATCAGCACTTTCTGCTCTTACAGGGGACCAAAGGTTAGTTCCCAGCATCCATGTCATCGGGTGATTTACAACCTCATTTAACTACAACTCCAGGGAACCCAAAGCCCTTTTCTAGCCTCCATAGTCACTCACATGTACATACCCACACACAGATGAACGCAGATATACATGTTAAGAAAAAATTAATAATCATAAAGATATTTGTTTCAAATTTGGGGGACTGCTTTTGTTTTTGTTGATAAATTGTTTATGATATACCCCATTAAATTCTCAGAATAATTAACTAATGCATATAAGAAATCTCCTTTAGATAAATTCATGCTGACCTATTTACATCTCATGTAGCCATTCCATAAATGCCAGTGAGCACTTGACTTGTGCACTTGACTATAGTCTTCTCTTTTATTGTGCTTAAAGAAAGTAACTGTCCTGGCAGATTTTTTTTTTATGTTAACTTAGGAAGGTTTAAATTTCACTGCTTTCTCTGGATCTGTGACTGGATCTATAATCTTAGCTACACACTGGCAAGAAATAGAAAACCTATTTTGTTCATTTTGCTGCATGTGTTATTTAAACAGTTCATTATCTACAAGAGCTGAAGAACAAATGGAAAAAGTATTTCATTGTAAAGTTCATTTTTACTTTATAGGTTTTGTTTGTTATATTTAAAATTAATTGTATGGTTTCTGAAATCATTCCCAAAACTTCATTAGGGCATTAGATTAAATTTCCACATTTAATCAATATATTTTTAATCAATACAGATTTTAATCAACACATTCTTTCATAATAGAGTTTATTTTGTTCCAAAAGTACTTCTGACATATCACACAATGTGGTTGTTAGCCACACTCTCAAGGAAACTCGGGGGGTGGCGAATGACTCACTATATGGGCAAGGTCATTCCTTTTTGCATCATTATATATCTTTTAATATGAGTAAATTTTATTTTAATTTTGTAGTACTGAATTTTTTCTGTTGAATTTTCCTCCCTGGAGAATTAAGCTTCTATGTTTAAAAGGATAATTTATTGTGCAGCTCTTTCCTCCAAATTGAAATATTATCTCCTGATGCAGGTAGATAATGAAACTCATTGAGGTCATCAAATTCTGAAAAGATTCACAGCACCTTTCTTGGGGGTTATCTAAGATGTAAATGACTGTCTGGGGGAAATAGACAATTGGTGGAGCCAGTCGCAATTTGTACAGGGATGTATATTTCGTGAATTGTCACTCATGGTAAAAATGGATTTATCTGTTTCTAATTTTAGTGGAATTGCTTTGAGTTTTGCTCCATTTAATTTGATGTTGGATATCTATCACCCTGCCTTAATTATGTTTAGGTATGTCCCCTGTATCCATGATCTCTCCAAGACTATTATCATGAAGTGGTGCTGGATTTTTGTAAAAGGCTTTTTCAGCATCTAATCAGTTGATCATGTTTCTGTTTGTTTGTTTTCTTCCAGTTTGTTTATATGATTGATGACATTGACAGATTTTGTAGGCTTATATTCTCTGCACTTACTTCATGTAAGGGTTCTTAAACACTTCCACTTCTAAGCCACAGACCAGAGGAATGGGAGAAAGAATGTTAATAGAAAGCATTTGTGGGCTTGTTTAGATGTAGTTTCTTGAGCCATGACCACTCTGCATTGTCAGGGTGCCAGTAGTCTAGTCCAATCGCCAACACCAAACAGTCACATGACTACATATCAGAGGCACAATCCAGCAGAAACTTCAAAGTTCCACCAATCAGCACGAGTCAGTGGAAGCAACCAGAATCAGCCAGAGTACCAGGAGAAGATCTCTGAAGCATTTCTATCTGTGAAGCGAAGACGAATGAAGATCAGTGAAGAGCAGTGAAATTCAGAGAACAGTGGAGTGTTGTACAGTAGAATATCAGTGCACAAGCCTTCACACACTGTACATGGAGTTAGATTTATGCCTTCTAAACACCATACACCCTCTCAAGTGTCTGCTCTCAGAAAAACATCTCTAGCCTTCTCACAAGATCTCTTCCAGGAAAACATCACGTGACACAACTGAGTCCTGAAAGAAACCAGAAACTTCCACTTCATATTTTTTTTATGCTGAACAATCCCTCCATCTCTGGAATTAAACCTATTTGATCATGGTGGAAGATCTTTTGATGTGTTCTTGGATTTGGTTGAGGAATATTTTATTTCATATTTTTGCATCAATGTTCATGAGGGAAATTAGACTATAATCGCTTTCTTTGATGAATCTGTCTAGTTTGGATATCAGGTGACTGTAGCCTCAAAAAATAAGTTTGGCAATGTTCCTTCAATTTCTTATTTGTGGAATATTTTGAGGAATATTAGCTCTTTTTTAAAAGTCTGATAGAATTCTGCCCTAAAACCATCTGCCCCAAGGCTTTTTTTTTTTTTAAAGCAGGAGTTGAAGGGAATTTTAATGACTACTTCTATTTCCTTGTAGTTATAGGTCTATTTAAGTTGTTTATCTGCAGGTTCTTCTCTGTATCTCTGCACCTGAGCAGGTTTGAATGGATATGCTCTGACAGTTTCTGCTGGGTGCTGTGAAGAGAGCTCAGGCAAGGTCACAAGTTGAGATATGTGCTTTCACATTTATTTCTTCAGAGCAACATCATCTGTAGCTCATCCTTTCTCCATGCTGTGCAATTAAGACATTTTTGGATTCTCAGATGGTGGCATCCAGTGTGTACCATGTCTAAGGAGGATCAGAGACTAAGAAACTGACTAAAGAGAACAACACAAGAGTAGGAGAGGAACAGAACTAGCCCTGCCCCCAACATCATGGTTGGACATCCCCTGGGTTCAGAAGTCACAAGCTTTGAGCATCCTGCATTCTCCCAAATACTCAAACCAAGTGTAGGGCCCCTGGGGAACAGAGGATTGGCAAAACGAAACTATTGAGTGAACAGGCTGATGGATCCGAAACACCAAAGTTGGTGCTTCACAGACAGAAGGGAATAAACTGGAAGTTTGCAGCCATCCCCTGGTCCATGATCCATGAACTGTGAGCAAACTGCACTCTCCACATAGTAGACTCTCAAGAACAGCAGGTGAATTAAAGATACAGCATTCTGGCCTCCAATTCACTATTCTACTATGCTGCTGACCCACCAGTAAGCAACCTCTCACCAACACCCCGACAAAAATAACCAAAATATGTGTTTTGATTCATCAAACTAGAGTTGGGTAGAATTATTAATTTGGTCAGTTGTTAGTGCCTTATCTATGATGAATACACAGTCAAATACATCTCTCCAAGAAAAGCCTCATTGTACAGTTTGGCAAAATAAGGAAAACAGAGCCAAATATGAGTTGGGAAGAAGCAAGTGCCTGAATTATTTAATAGGTGATAAGACATGTAATCGAAGCTGAGATTGCAGCACTATGTAGACAGCTTCAATGTGGCCACCTTGCCCCATTCTCAATGAAATTGTGTGCCTTCCTACTGTAATTTCAGCTGTATGCTTCCTTTAATGAGTGATAAGATATACAACCAAGATCAAGCTATCTGAAAGTGCAGCATCCTCAGGTGGAATACTAGAGTGGCTGTCTTTCTCTGTGTATTAATGGAGTAGCATGCTTCCCTACTGACTGTAGTCTGCCACCAACATATAGGTGATTTCCCTAAATAGCGGATGGCCTGAAGTAAGTGCTGCAGCATAATTTTTGGAAGTGGCTATGGCAGGAGTTGTGTGGTCTTATTGTGACTGATAAGACACGCAACAGAGACTCAGCTGTTCACCCAAAAATAACTTCTCCATGTAAGGGAGGAACTATAGTGAGTAAATTATGTATAGATGCTATCATGTGCATTAGCTTCTGAATTGATAGGAAAATTAGGGAAGAGAGAAAGAGAATGATAGAAGAAGTGTTATCTTGCTCTTTCTTACTGCTAACAAGATGTCAGAGAAAGAGTAAAATGCTTATGATAACCCATATTGGAACCCAAAGGCTTGGAGCGATTGGAAGAAGAAAGAGGCCAATGAGAAGGGAAAAAATCAAAGTAGAAGTGATAGAAGAGACTCTTCAGGCCCAGACTCTAAAACAGAAAGGAAAATCAAAATCTGTGATTTGGGATGAAATGGGATTCTTAATGATGGCCAGTTATGGAAAACTATGACAATCAAAGAATGTTCTGCATCTTAACTGCTTAAATTAGAGTTGGATTGGTCCACGTGGCTGTGGAACATGGGGTTATTGGTCATGAAATCATGAAACTAAGTTACATAAGTATCCATTCTTCCCAGAGACAAAGACTATACAATATAATCTTTACTGGTATGGTTATTAATATTGTCAACATGATATAATCAACAATCACCCAGGAGATGTGCCTCTGGGCATACCTGTGGGGAGACTGTCTAGATTAGATTAATTGGGGTAAAAAGAGCTACCTTACTTGTGGGCTGTTTTATTCTATGTCTAAGATCCTGAGCTGAATATAGAGGAGCAAGCCAGTTGATGACAGCTTTCATCACTCTCTACTTCCTGATTATGGGAAAGCAATGGGACCAACTGCTGGAAACTACAGCCAACATCTGACTAAGAAAGCAATTTGATCAATTGCCGGAAACTTCTACTAACATCTGACTATGAAAGTAATGTGATCAACTGCCGGAAACTCCAGCTAACATAACTTTGCCATTATCTTCAAATTATGAACCAAATGAGTCAGATATTTGGTCACAGGAGTAAAAGAGTAACTAATGTAGCTTGTTTGTTCAAATTTTGGGATTGTACTGAAAGGTCACTGTTACAATAAATGTATCCGTTTGGCTTAGGAAGCCAATAACTGACACAGAGAGTGAGCACTATGCCAAGCAGAATCTAAACAGTGCTTTATTGACAGTTGATACATCCACTCAAGACATTCCTCCATAATTCCCCTTTTAAGTCTAATTTAAAAAAAAAACTTTAACCTATACATTTATATTATTATACCAATATACAATATACACTCACAAGAACCATAAAACAATCATTACATTCATGTTATACTTAATGTTTTGCTGTCTTCAACCCCATCAGACTTGAGAAGGAATAAAATTAATTACCTGAGTAAACAGGAAGTACAGCTTAACAGCTTCCAAAATGAAAAAAATGACAGGGATGCTTTGCTGCCTGAAGAGTCATTCAAAACTCTCTAACACATTGGAGCATCATCTTCAGCCTTCTGATCCAATATATCTGACAGACATGTTTGTGAAGCAGGTACTATTGAGGACTGGCCTACCCTGTCTTGGCAGAGTTTGGCAGTCAACTCCACCTGCATCCAAGCCTGCCCGTTTCAGGCAGAATTCTGTCTGTGGCAGAAAACAAGGATATTTTCGCCCAGTGGCTGCTTTGCAACATCTGAAGCCTTCTCCATAAGGAAGTTCCTCAATGCTTATTACCTTTTTTGAGGCAGGCTGGGTGTTGCCAGGAGTCAATCTGTCTCATTTTCAAAGAAACCTCAAAACAATAAGAAATTCATTAAATGACATATTCTGTAGGTCTCTGAGGTTTTTGAGGACCTTATTTTACCTTACGTACCTATTGAACCTAGGATGCATATGCTTGTGATAAAATTGAATAGTACAATGAATCAAAACAAACTTATTTTACATCAATATATAATATTCTATACCAATTAATTAAAAATAGCCTTGTGAGTAACAATTAAGGCCTTAAGTTGAAGAGTAGCTTCAACAATCTACCTTTGGTCCTATCATCCCTATATATTTCTATATTTTCAGAGAAAAATCCATGAGTCTAATCTTGTTCTCTCTCTGAATAAGACCAATAATAACATAACCAATTCCCAATGGAAATAAACATCCATAGCCTAAAACCTTACCCAACCCCCCTTTAATAGAATGACATGGCATTCTCTTTTTAAGGCTTCTTCTGGCTGATTTGGGATGAATAATACCTATATAGGGGCCCAAATAAAACTGGGGAAATGGTTAAACAAGCTAGAGATAGCATTTGTGGTCCAGTCTCTAAATACTGAGAAATTCAGGCTTAATAAATAACTGTCCTGTGTGGGACAGTCTGAAATGCTGGACCAATTGGAATGAGGAGCTTTCTTTGAAGCTATCCTGGGAGATGTTCTGTTCTGATGATGAACAGCAACTGAAGCAGTTGTGGATGGAACACAAAGAATGCAGGATGTCAGCATACCCACGACTGAAGACTGAATCCTTTTGGGTCTGATGCAGCATCAGTGTCTTGTACTTTTGTTCTGAAAATATATAATTTCTCACAAACATTATATAGTTCTAAAACTACAAATGCATGAGGTGTACAGGATGCACAGAACAATTGAGGCTAGTTCCTTAGTTCGAATTCATGTACATGTAGACTGCTTTAAGTTAGCAGTCCCCCTTTCATTCAGGTCTGTTTTATTTTTTACCTCTTTCAAGGGGAAGTATAATATTACCATTACAAAAGAACACATAATCATTATTTAATTGAAATCAAAACAAGATTGTATAGTTCTAAATGTCCTTTTCTAGGTTCTATCACACCTGATTTATAGGCCAAGCTTCTACCTGTCTCCCAAGAAAATGTATCCTGTTTTAGAGATAAGCCAGTTGCCCTGAGCAAAAGAAAAGGCATTAAGGTTACCTTTTAAGTATATGAACATTAGCCTTTGAGTTTTTGGAACCTAACTAGGCTGACATGTACATTGTCACCTATAAGTCCTCGGTGTAGCAAGTAACTTATCATGGGGGGTGGTGTCACACCCTGTGGAGACCAGGCTGGTCTAGAACTCACAGAGATCCACCTGTCTTTTTTTTCCATTGTGTTAAGATTAATGGTGTGTGCAACCACTGCCCTGCACAAATATTTCATCTCAATTCCAGTCAAAATGTACAAAAATCTCAAGTAATATTCAAAAGTTAACAAAAAATTCTAAGTCTTGGATCAGCTGCATCAATTTAGGCTTCACTAAGCAAAGTCCTGTCCACCATTCTTTTGAATTTAGTTATTGCTAATTTGCATAGGTGAACCATTTCCAGAGAGAGCTGACAAACACCTTGCAGCTAATTAAGTTCCGAATTTCAGTCACTATCAACTCTACAGAAAAAAGTTTGGTACCTTCTTCCTTTCTCATCGTTGGTAACTTAGCCTGGTATCACTCAGTTTTCTGCCTTTCTCTCTGAACAGCCAAACAAAACAAACAAACAAACAAAAAATCCAAAAAGAATCCAGGAGCCTTCTGCCATAGAGATTTGGAGAGGAACCATAGCAGTCTTTATTTTATTATTTGGGCTATCACTTAGGGAGCTATTCTCCCCACCAAACTATAACAAAGTATCCTTTTTTAAGGGTGTGGATACACTAAATATGTTGGATGCCAATTTGTTACAATAAATTTATCTGTTTGGCCTAGGAAGCCCAGAACTGACACAGAGACTGAAAGGTACTTTAAAGCTGCAAGCACTATGCCAAGCAGAATCTAAACTGATACTATCTACCCATAAACTAAAATGAACTACTCTACACCTCAAAACATACATATATCCCAAGCACTTGCCAATCTGATCCTCGGACGCTTCTCTCCTTCTCCCATCAACAGTTAACCTCCCTCTCTCCCTCTCAACTCTCAATTCTTGGCACCTCCCCCTCTCCAAGAAGTCCCACCTTCCACTTCCTGTCCTTTTGCCCAGCTGATTGGCTAAACAGCACTTTATTGACAGTTATTACATCCACTCAAAACATTCCTCCACAGTTCATTAATTCAGTATCTTTTGTATATCTTCTGTAAAAATCTAGCTATCTGACTTAGGATTTTAAATTTGCTGAATAGGTTGTTTTCAGTTTCTATGCACCCCTTTGCCCTTTTTGTTACATGATAATACTTAATATTACAGGTAGAAATATCAATGGATAGCTCAGAAATCTATAAAATGGGCCAACCCTCTATAGTATATACAATTACACTATATCAAACATGACCAAATTTACTTAAATATGACATATATCACATAGAAGACAACAGCTTAAAATGGCCTATAAGAGATGTTAATTTGGGGTGATTATACGCATCTGAAGAGTATATGATTAACACTAAATGGTTTTATGTTAAAATAAATGAGAACTAAATTCAAAATATAGAAGACATTTTTATTATCTTACATTATTAACCTTGATATGACCATTATGTTGGATGGCTTTCTCTGATGATCGTAATCCACTTATATTGTGCACAAGTCAGTCCAAAAATTCTTAGAAGTTAATGGTCTCTGGCAAACATTTGTAATCAATGACTGGCAGGGATGGTGCATATGAACTCTGGCTAATTTTACCTTACTTGGGATGTTTGAGGTATTATACACCCCCAAAATTTGCCACCATAAACAGTATCTTCCTTGATAATGCACCCATTCTGCTTTTAATGTATCTCTTCTGTATTTACACAATGGATATGAACTCACCACTCAATGGTATTTGGAATTTTAACACTTTCCAAGTGAATATGCCATGAAAATCTCATGATTGATATTGGTACACTTGTAAAAGATTCTAGAATGCTTGGCTGTTCCATCAGCCATGTGAAGATAAGAGTTCAAAGAAATCAGTCCATGAAACAATTAGTTGGTTCTCAACACATAGCAAACTTGACTGCGCCTTGATTTTGAACTCAGCAGTCCCCAGAACACTGAGAAACAAACTTTTATTGCTCATAAACTATTTAGTTTGTATTACTTTGTTATGATAATTCCAAGAGATACAATATCTTCCTGACACCTTCCTTCTTATCTCCTTGCCAACATCTTCTGGAATCAACATGTGCATACCATTGCCACTCAAAACCATGTCTTAGAGTCTGCTGTTGTGATATAAAATAAAGGCAATTTAATTCACTCCTTCTAATTGTAAATACTGTATTTATTTAATCTTTTTTTCTCTTGGCTCAATAAAAATACATGTACTTTTTGTAATGAGGCAGACTCTATCATATCAAATTTACATTCATTCACACTAATATATTAAAGAAAAACTTATTCTATAGTTATTGCAGAGACAGTTGGAAATGCAGTTAAATATTCTTAATATAAATGTTCTTAAATGGAATTAATTTTAAAGCAATATACTCATAGGAATTCATTGGAAATATTTGAATCAATAGCTAAATATATCTTCCATTTGTGCAAGAAGAATCAAAATATATTGGAATTATGTTTTCATTCCATACATAGTCTTAAGTGAAAGAAAATATGTCTCCATTTTCCATGTAGGGTGACATGTTGTTCTCATTTACAGTCTTGTATAATGAAGACCTGATTCCATGAATTTACTTATTCTTCTACCTGATAATCTTCTGTTGCTAGAAGAATTACTTTTTAAGAGAAAAATGTCTCATGGAAAATGTATATATTACTAATAAACTAAAAAATAACATTTCTTCTGGAATATGTAATGTGAAAATCTATAGAGGTTTTTTCCTTCATCTTTTGATTTTTAATAATCATGGTTCATATTGCACCAACTTTTGCATTGCATTCTAATATAGAAAGAACAAGACAAAAGTACAAGAAAAATCATGCCAGAAAATATGAATGTTCATCAAAAATGGGATATGTTTTCATGTGTTTGCCCAAGTTATGAGAAAATTAGATAAAATAATGAAGCAATTAGGAGATCAATAATAGTTAGAAAAAATGGCTAGTGCTTCACATGTGGCATTTATCCAGGTAAATTCCACACATGAAGACCGTAACTCAATTATCATAAATTTTATAGGGCTCATTCTTCAACGTCTGCTTTTCTAGAGACTGAAGAAAACAGTCTCAAAGTTTAAATTAACCTCATTTTCAAGAATGGTGCAATTGAAACTTATATCCAATTGTTCTGATACAAATGTGCTCTGTACATCCACACAATTTAATTCATTAAGTCAAACTACATTAAATAACTGTCATTTCTGAACATCTGGGAATCATTACTCTGTTAGTTTGAGTCACAGTGGTAAACAAAATTATTTTTGAAGCATATTTGACCATGACACATTTGTATGGAACAGTTTAAGGAAGAATTATTAAATTGGAATATGCTTTCCACATGCTTCCTTGAGTACTAAAGTTAGGTAAGTATTACAATTTGATATGTAAAATTACTTTTTCCTGAGAAAGCACAATACTGGAAATAGAAAAAAATATGTAGCAGATGTACAGCTTAGCCATCATGTGGGTCCCCTAGTAATGGAAGTAGGGCTGTCTCAAACACTGCTGCCTGCCTTTGGATCCCTTTGCACTAGCTGTGCTGCCTTGTCTGGCCTCAGTAGGAGAGGATGCATTTAGTTCTGCTGTGACTTGAGGTGCCAGGATGGGCTGGTATCCTTTAATTGTCTCCACTTCTCTGAGAAGAAGAAGAGGTGGTTAAGGAGGAAGGCAGTGTGAGGGTGAGAGTGAGAGGAGATGAGGAAGAGGTCAGGTTGTAAAATGATTAAATAAATATATAAATGGAAAAAACTAAAAATAAATTTAAAAGATGTCAAACTGATTAAATATTCTTTCTAAAAACAGTAAGCACAAAGCTTGGCTAATTCATTCATTCATTTAATTGTTTGTTTGTTTGTTTGGTTGGTTGGTAGGTTGGTTGGTTTTCTAGACAGGGCTGTTGGGAACTTGTTCTGTAGACAAGGCTGGCCTCAAAGTCAGAGATCTGCCTGCCTCTGTCTTCAAATGTTGGGATTACAGACGTGCACCACTAATGCTTGGTTGGCTTGGCTAACTCTTATAATCAAAATTAATTTTTATGTAAAAATTTTTAAGTATTATATATTTATTTAATGATAAAATTTTTTTATTTTACTTTTTTAAGTTATCAAAGTAATGGTTGTGTTGGTTGTATTCAGCGTTTTCAGATATTTATGCCATTACATTTTCTTGTGTTCTTCATCCTCTTCCCTTTACCAGTGCCTATACTCTCTGCATCTCTCTTACTGCTCTCCTTCCTTTACCAAAAATAGACCCTCTTCTACTCTCCTGTTACATGCGTTTCATCGCTCTCTCTTTTCTTTCTATCTTTCTTCCCTCAAAATGTCTTTATTTTTTCTCATGGTCCCCTTTCTACATTTATGGCACACATACACACAGAGAGGGAGTGGGGAGAGAGGGAGTGAAGGAAGGAACCCTTTTCTGAGAAAAAAACACCATGATATGGTATTTATATTTCTGAGTTAGGTTCATTTTGCTTATCATAATGAATGAGTTGTATCCACTTTACTAAATATTTCAGGGTTTTGTTCCTGAATAAAAGTTATCATGTATATGAACCACACTTTATTCATTTGTTTATAAACATGTAGGCTTGTACAATTTCTTAGCTATTAACAGTACAGCATTAAATATACATTAACATGCATCTCTAGATGTTTTGACTTAAAGTTCTTTTGATATATACCCAGGCATAGTATAGCTGTGTCATATGGTAGATCTATTTTTGTTTTTTCTATTATTATACTTATTTAATGCAGTATGTGTGTGTGTGTGTGTGTGTGTGTGTGTGTGTGTACATACATGCATGCCCTGGCACATGTATGGAAAATAGAGGAACAGTGGTGAGAATTGATTATCTCCTACTTTGTGGGCCCTTCTACTACGTGGGTTGAACTCATGACATTAGACTTATCCTTTACCCACTGACTCATCTCACTAACCAGTCTTCTTCGCTTCATAGATTTATGGGTAACTGGTGTTTTTTTTAATCTATAAAAAATGGGAAACAATAATTTCCTGTTTCATTCTCATCTCTTTCTGAAATTCTAATTACATGTGTGTTACATGTTATGCTGGTTAGGTTTGCCAACTTGACACAAACTGCAATCACCTCCATTAAATTGGACTAGGTCATATCTGTGGATATTAACAATAGACACAGGAAGGCTCAGCCTACTGTGGGCAGTGCCAGCCCTATGCAAGAAGTCCTGAGTTGTATATGAAAGCAAGCTGAGCAAGCCATGGACATAACAAGACAGTAGGCAACTTTTCTCCATGGTCTCTGCCTCCAGGTTCCTACCTTGAGTTCCTATCCCAGCTTCCTTCATTGATAGATTATCACCTGGAAATTGTGAAGTGAAATAAACTTTTTCTACTGATAAGAAGCTCTTGGTCCAAAAAAAAGAAGCTCTTGGTCAGTGCTTAATTACAGCAGCAGAGAAACAAAATAAACACGTGTTGCATTACATATGTTCTTTCATTTACCTAGTTATCCTGTGTTTACAATCAGACATTACATATTATAAAGTGTAGACCCCCTTCTTTGTGTCATCTTTCTCTGGTGTGTTGTTTGGTTACATCAACAATTAAATTATGGGTAGGACTTTGCCATTACTTTGTGTGTGAACTCCTTAGTGCTGAAGATAGCTTTTTTTTTTTTCTTCGTGATTTTTTTCCCACTTCTTTATTTATAGCCTGGTCCCAGCCCCCTCCCTCCTCTCTCACTGAGGCCTGATAAGACAGCCCAACTAGTGGAAAGAGATGCAAAGATAGGTAAATGAGTCAGAGACAGACCCTACTCCCATTGTTAGGGGACCCACATGAAGACCATGTTCCACAACTGCTGCATGTGTGTAGAAGGTCTAGGTCCAGTCCATGCATGCTCTTTGGTTTGGTGGTTCAGTCTCAGTGAGCCCATATCGGCCCAGGTTAGTTTACTCTGTAGGTCTTCTTGTAGTATCCTTGACCCCTCCAACTCTTTCTACCCTTTCTGTCACTCCAGTTACAGGTGATCCAGTGGCCTCTTCTAATTTCTGCAGGTGACAGGCACACACATGATACATATACATAAATGGAGGAAAATCCATACATATAAGATAAAAAATAAATAAATACATAAATCACTTGAAAGGTTTATACTGGAATGTAACCATGAGTTATGTTTATTTAGTAAAGTAAGGGTTCTATATTCTCCTCCAAGATCCATATTATTTCCCTCTCTATTTCTCCCCAATCTCCCACTCCCCAATGTTTTCTACTTACTTTCCTAGTTTCTGAAGTTACTCTAGATTATTTGTCCTTCTACCCAGAGATAAGTGTGGTACTTACCCCTAATTTAGGAAAATTCTCATTGCAACAGACAGAGACCATTACAGAAAACCACAACCAATCAACACGAAGTATTGTTGAGCTGAGTCTCAATTAATACATCTACAACACAGCTCCGGCACCTAAGGCTCAGGGATTACTGCAGAAGAGGAGTGTGTTTTCTATAAATATAAGATTCTATGCCATCCTCATAGATTCCTGGGAGTTTCTCTTGTCCTAAGTTTCTGGCTCATCCCAGAGCAGCACCCCCACACCAATTTCAGTTCTCTTTATAGTTCTCTCTCCCTCAGTCCTCCCCACACTTGATTCATCCTATTCCTCGCCTCCCATCTAGTTTCATCCCTCCGTCCATCTCCAATGTCTATTTTATTTCCTCTTGTAGTTTCATCCATTTCCCTGGAAATTTCGTGATGTCATTGTTTTTAATACTGAATAGTATTCCATTGTATAAATGTACCATGTCTTCTTTATCATTCTTCAGTTGAGGGACATCTAGGTTGTTTCCATTTGAATAACACTGCTACCTATATGTGCCTAGATGTATGACCATTTACCAAATCAAGAGTAGCCCTTCAGGGGCATCATCCCCAAAGAATATTTGCTCTCCCTCTCCCAGGAGTGATCAATTTCCAGAAGCTTCAGAGATAGGAATGGTGATTCATGAATACTTCCCCTATCCATGAAAATATTTTATTCTGTCTTGCTCTTGTTCAGGATTCCTGTGTGTAATTACAGCATCTGTGCATTCTTATGTATAGTAGCTCTGTTGTGTTCAGTCAATACTGTTTCGCTGCAGATATCCACTACAACTGGCTTTTATAATAATTCTAACTCCCTCTTCCCTGACGGACCATGAGTTTGATGGGAAACAGTATGATTTAGATTCCCCTTTTAAGGCTGAGTACTCCATGGGCTCTTACTCTTTCCATGTTCACTAGTTCTGGTTCTCTGTATTAATAATCACCTACAACAAAGAGAAGCTTCGTTGATGAGGGTTGAGAGATATACTAATATATAGATATAAAGATAATGACTTGTGGGTAGTTGAGTACTTTATCCACTTGCTAGAACAATAGTATTAAGTTCTCTCCTAGGGACTATGTCCTATCCAGTCATGTTGATTTTGGCCCAGTTAATAATACCAGGCATGACTTCCATCTTGTGAAGTAAGCTATAAGTCCTCTCCAGAAACTTCTTGGTCACTCCTATATCATTCAGTCCAGTAAGACAAGCACATCTTACCAGACCAGCTGTTATTATGGCAAGTCTTACAGTTGGATAAAACTGTTATCTTATTCTCCTCCAGCAGCATTCACGGGGTCTGCTAATTCTGTCAAAGTAAGCCAGTAAGGATGGAACTTGCAGTTCTGTACCAGCTTCATTTCTCTATGTCCTGTGACTCAGGTGTGTGGTGTCTTCAGTAATAGGGTCTTACCGTCAAGTTGAAGGGAGGGACTAATAAAGAATGATGTCAACAGCCTGAGGTGCTTCTGGGAGTCCGTGGTACTCCACAAACAATTTGAAAAGAAGGAATCTACTTTGGGCACTGAGTGTTTTTTATTAGATAGTCTACGGTGTTTGTGGGAGGTATTGTGCTTCTGTTATAGGACAGATCCATTTAAGTCACATATACATATACCTACACTTACACATACACACACATATACATGTGTATAGTTTAGAAAACTTCTACACTAACAAATTTCTTATGGTGTTTTTTAAAGGCTTTAGTGTTAAAACCTCCCTATACTCCCAGCTATGCCCCAGCTCCCCACATCCACCCTATTTAATGTTTTCTGTTCTAAAACTCCCTTTCTTCCTTCATTCCACCTACATTCTTTTCTTGTTTCTTTGAATTCTATCCTGCACATGCCCCCTTACTAGTTCCTTGACTTCTCTGGGTACTCCAATTTAAACACACATCTAAACAGTTAAAGGTAGCATCCACATTTAGAAAGAACATGTGGCATTTGTCTTTCTGGGTCTTGGTCAATTTACTGGTCAGAATAATTGTTCCCAGAATCAACTATTTATCTGAAATTTTCATAATTTCATTTTTAAGAAATTTAGCTGAATAATTTTCATATATATACCATATTTTCATTATCCAGTAATCATCTAATAGACAAATTACTGTGATAAAGCAGCATTGAACATGGATGAATATACGTCTCTGTGGTGACAGTAGCATCTTTTAGGAATATTCCCAGAAGTAGTAGAGCTAGTTCATATAATAGACATATTTTTAGCTTCATGAGGGCCCTCCACACATATTTTCATCATGACTACATCAGTATGTACTTCTACCAACAAAGAATATGTGTTCTCAATTTCCTACAGCCTTTCTAGCCCTTGTTTTCTTGGTTAGCTCTTAATAATCATCACTACTCTAACTTAAAACTATATTTCTTCAAAAGTATTCCACTATATTCAAAAATTAAATTTATTTTATGCATATAGCTAAAAAAGAAATAATCTTAGAAAATGAAATGATGGCTAACTTGAACTAATTTCTCACTAATCTTCATATATTTTCAAAAGAAAAACTAAAACTTTTGATTAGCTTATGATCAGCTTTCTCCCATGAATAAATCTTATATTACCTTAAATATGTCATTTTTATCTTTGACATTTGTTTTTAGATATATATCAGAATGATATAGAATTATGTTGTTGGTCAGAAACTTTATCAAGCCCATATTTTTAAATTGATAGAATAAGATAAGGTTCATTTCTTATATTTATTCCTATTAAGAAGAGTAGTTTTTAGAAAAGAACTTTTCAATATGCTCTGATAGGAGGAGATAATTTTATAAGGTCAATTATGTGAAAAATATCTGAATCATGTGGGAAATATTTGTCCTTTGAGCATAAAATAATAATTTCTTCAACAAGAATGAAAAATACCAATGCTTAAAAACATGTGTCTATTTCTCAATGAGAAGTTCCAGCTTCTTAGAGAACAGATGTTTTTTCTATCTGTGCTCTTTGGCTTCACTGTGCAAACTAGCATCTCTAAGACATGACATGTGTATTTATAACTAATACATAGGGACTCATCTTTCTACTCACAAAACTCACAACATGTTATTTCTTTTTTTTAAGATTGATTTATTTATTATTTATACAATGTTCTGCCTGCATGTACACCTGCACACCAGATCTCATTATAGATGGTTGTGAGCCATCTGGGAATTGCTGGAAATTGAACTCAGGACCTTTGGAAGAGCAGATGGTGCTCTTAACCTCAGAGCCACCTGTCCAGCCCGTGTTATTTCTTAAAGAAAAATCAAGGTGTCTTCCAAACAAAAACAAGAGCAATATGGCATCCTTAGGAACCAGTTATCCTACAGCAGGCAGCCCTGGATCCCCTAACACACCTGAAACACAAGAAAATTACATTAAATCTACATTTGTGAAAATGATAATGGAGGAAATGAGGAAAATCCTTAAAGAAAAAGAAGAAGGTACAAGCAAATAGCTTGAGGCCTTTAGAGGGGAAATGAATAAACCACTGTTAGAATTTCAGGAAAACACAAGAAATTGAACAGATATATAAAGAAATGAGGGAAATACAAACAAATAGATGAAGAAAAGCAATAAAAATGTTCAAGATCTGAAGACAGAAGTGGAAACAATAAGGAGAACACAAACTGAGGAAATCCTGGAGAGAGAAAACTTAGAGATGACAACAGGAACTACAGAGGTAAGCATGTCCAACAGAATACAAGAGATGGAGGAAAGAATCTCAGGCATAGAAGACATAATGGAAGAAGTTGATGCATCCATCAAAGAAAATGTTAAAACTAAAATATGCCTGACACAAAAGATCCAATAAATCAAGGACTCCATAAAAAGACATATAGGAATTGAAGAAAGAGAAGATTCTCAGTTATAAGGCCCAGAAAATATTTTCTACGAAATCATAGGAGAAAATTTCCCCAATCTTAAGAAAGAGATGAGTATAAGCATACAAGATGCCTACAGAACACCATATATTAGACAAAAAAAAGGAAAATTGTCCTGCTACATAATAATCAAAACACTAAATGCACAGAACAAAGAAAAAAGATTAAAAGCTACAACAGAAACTGGCAAACCTGTCAGAATCACACCCAAATTCTCACCAGAGACCATAAATGCCAGAAGGACCTGGGCAGACATCTTGCAAACCCTAAAAGACCACAGATACCAGTCCATACTACTATATACAGTAAAACTTTCAATCACTATAGATGGCAAACACAAGATATCCCATAATAGAACCAAATTTAAACAATATCTAAGCTCAAACACAGTACTACAGAAGGTACTAGAAGGAAAACACCCACCTGAGCAGATTAACTACAACCCAAAAAAAAAAAAAACAGGATATAAATAACTTCATTACAAGAACACAAACACAGTTCCAAAACCAACATCAGCATAAAAGGTTCTAACAATCACTGGTCATTAATATCTCTCAACATGAATGATCTCAACTCTCCAATAAAAAGACACAGACTAACAAAATAGATGTGTAAACATGACCCATCACTCTTTTGCATACAAGAAACACACTACAGCCACAAAGATAGATATTACCTGAGAGTAAAGGACTGAAAAAAATTTTCCAATCAAACAGACCCAAGAAGCAAGCTGGAGTAGCCATTCTCATAATATCTAATATAATAGACTTTCAGCTAAAATTAATCAAAGCAGATGAGACAGGATACTTCATATTCATCAAAGGAAAATTCTACCAATATGGCATCATAATTCAGAAAATACATGCTCCATATGCGAGGGCACCCACATTTGCAAAAGAATCATTATGAAAGCTTGAATCACATGTTGAACCCCATACATTAATAGTGGAAAATTTCAATGCCACACTCTCATGAATGGACAAATCATTGAGACAGAAATTAAATGAACACATAATGAAACTAACCAATGCTGTGAGGCAAACAGACCTAACAGACATCTACAGAAATGTTCACTCAAACACAAAAGAATATACCTCCTTCTCAGCACCTCAGTGAACTTTCTCCCTAGCTGAACATATAGTCAATCACAAAGCAAGCTTCAACAAATACAAGAAAGTTGAAATAATTCCTTGTTTCTTATCAGGCCACCATACTCTAAAGCTGAACTTCAAGAACAATAGAAATAACAAAAATCCTATGCATACATGGAAACTGAATAATTATCTACTCAACAACTACTGGGTTAAGAATGAAATAAATAAGAAAGTAAAGACTTATTAGAATTCAATGAAAATGAAGGCACAAGATACTCAAACCTATGGGACACATTGAAAAGAGTACAAGAGGAAAGTATATAGCACTAAGTGCCTTCATAAAGAAATTTGAAACGTCTCATACAAGCAAATTAATAGAACATCTGAAAGCCCTAGGCAGGGAAAAGGATTATACACACTGAAGAGGAATAGCTGACTGGAAATCATCAAACTCAGGACTGAAATAAATAAATTAGAAACAAAGAAAAGAATCCAAGGAATCAACAAAACCAAGAGCTGGTTCTTTGATAAAATCAACAAGATAGACAAACCCTTAGCCAAACTAACTAAAAGCAAAGGGAGAGTATCCATATCAACAAGATCAGAAACGAAAAAGGAGACATAATGACAGATACAGAGGAAATCCAAAGAATCATTGGGTCTTATTTCAAAAGCCTATATGCCACAAAATTTGAAAATCTAAATTACATGGACAGTTTTTTTTATAAATTCCACTTACCCAAGTTTGATCATAGACTGGCTTTTCAGCAAGGAGACAATTCTGTCATATCAAAATTTAATCATGATCAGGTAAACAAATTATTAGTCCTATATCTTTTAATTAAATAGAAGTTATCAAAAGTCTCCCAATCAAAGAAAGCACATGGCCAGATGCATTCAGCACAGAGTTCTACCAGACATTCAAACAAAAGATAATACCAATATTCTTCAAACTACTGCACAAAATAGAAAAAGAAGAAACATTACCAAACTATGAGGCTACAGTTACCTTGATGCCTAAACCACACAAAGACTCAAAAAAGAAAAATAATTTCAGACCAACTTCCCTTATGAACATTGCTGCAAAAATACTCAATAAAATACTAGCAAAACAAAACAAAACTTGCAAACCAAGTCTAAGAGCACATCAAAAATATCATTCACTATGACCAAGTAGGCTTCATCCCAGACTGGCAGGAATGGCTCAATACTTATAAATCCATCAACGCAATCTATCATATAAATAAACTAAAAGAAAAACCACATGATCATCTCCTTAGATGCTGAAAAAGCACTTAACAATATCCAACACCCCTTCAGGTTAAAAGTCTTGGAAATATCAGGGATACAAGACACATACCTAAACATAGTAAAGGCAATATACAGCAAGCCTATAGTCAACATCAAACTAAATGTAAGGAAACTTAAAGCAATTACACTGAGATCAGGGTGAAGAAGACAAGACTGTCCACTTTGTGTGTTGCTTCAATATAGAACTTAAAGTCCTAGCTAGAGCAATAAGACAACTAAAGGAGATCAAGGTCATACATAGAAAAGGAAGAAGTCAAAGTATCACTATTCACAGATGATGTAAGTGACCCCAAAATTTCGACCAGGGAACTCCTACAGCTGATAAACACCTTCAGCAAAGTGGCTGAATACAGAATCAACTCAAAATACTCAGTAGCCCTCCTGTACACAAATGACAAATGGTCTGAGAAAGACATCAGGGCAACCACACTCTTCAAAATAGTCACAAATTATATAAAGTGTCCTGGTATAACTCTCACCAAGCAAGTGAAAGACTTATATGAAAATAACTTCAAGTCTCTGAAGAAGGAAATGGAAGGAGACATCATAAAATGGGAGGATCTCCCATGCTTCTAGATTGGGAGACTAAACATAGTAAAAAAAGGCCATTTTACTGAAAGTAATCTGCAGATTCAATGCAACTCCCATCAATATACCAACACAATTATTTACAGACTTTGAAAAATTCTCAACTTCATATGTAAAAACAAAAACTCAGAATAATTCAAACAAACCTGTGCAATAAAAAGATCTTCAGGAAGTACCTCCATTCCTGATCTCAAGTTGTATTATAGAGCATCAGTAATAAAAACAGCATGGTACTGGCATACAAATAGACTGGTTTACCAATGGAATTGAATCAAAGTCCCAGAAATAAACCCTCATATCTACACATACTTGATTATTGACAAAAAAATTCACAACCATACAATGAAAGAAAGACAGCAGCTTCAACAAATGGTGCTGATCTAACTGGATGTCTACATGTAGAAGAATGCAAATAGATCCAAATTTATCACCCTTCACAAAACACAAGTCTCAATGGATCAAAGACCTCAATAGAAAGCCAGATACACAAAATATAATAAATGAGAAAATGAAGAATAGCCTTGAACTCCTTAGTATGGGAGACAACTTCCTGAACAGAACACCAAAAGCTCATGAACTAAGAGAAACAATTAATAAATGGGATGTCATGAAACTGAAAAGCTTCTTTCTATAAGGCAAAGAACACTGTCAATAGGACAAAACAGCAGCCTACAAAATTGGAAAAGTTCTTCACCAACCCTACATTTGACAGAGAGCTGATACCCAAAATATATAAAGAACTCAAGAAATGAAATGTCAACCAATTAAGCTACTCAATCAAAAAATGGGGATACAGGAGCAGGGAAGGGAATTCCAAAATGGCGGCATGAGGGGTGAATTTTGTTTAGAAGCTGGAGTAATCAAGTCAGGGATTTGGACTATTTTCTTAACCAGGAACACCAAGCTTCCCACTCCACCACAGCAGAGAACTCCACCATTCGACAGAAATAAACTACAGAAAACCTGCACATCTCTGAACTCATGGAGAGCACTGGCCCAGGAAAAACACAGGAAAACGAGTGGCTCTGACCTCAGGCTGACCCACTACTCCTGAGAAATCCCCAGGTGCCAGTGTCCAGGTGACCATGAATGCAAAACCAAAACCCAGAGCCAAGGGTGTTGGCCTCACCTGCACTCCTGCCTTCCTCTCAGATCATTTATGGGCCTGCTGATGCAGGAGGAATGATGAATGTGGACTTACGCCAACCAGTCCATGGAGAAACCCAGGGCCCACACAAGGGACCAGGCAGCTGTGGACACACCCTCCAGCCACAGTGCTAAAGCTGCATACTCAGCTTGTCTGTTCTAAGAACTTGGAGTAAGGGTGCATTCTTCCCAGCGGCGGGACAGGCTCCAGCCAGTGATAACGGGAAGGTTTGTATCTGAGATTGAACTGTGGGGGGTTGTATCTCCAGGCTGGAGCTACTGGCCCAGGAAAATGGATGGTTATGACCCCAGTCTAACCCGCTAGTCCCTAGAAAGCTCCAGGGGCTGGTGTCTAGGTGAGTGTGAGCGCAAAATCAAAACCCAGATCCAAGGGTGTTTGCATCAACTGCATCCCCTGTCTTCCTCTCAGACCATTTGTGGCCCTCTGGCCCAGGGGGAATGGAGAGTGTGGATCTGGGACCACCAGTCCATGGAGAAACCCAAAGCCCACACAAGGGACCAGGCAGCTGTGGACACACACCCCAGACACAGCACTAAAACTGCCCACCCAGGTTGTCTAATCTAAGAATGTGGAGGAAGGGTACACACTTTCCAAAAGCTGGACAGGTTCCCACCAGTGATAACCAGAAGCTTTGTATCTGAGACTGAACTGTTGTGAGTGTAACTCCAGGCTGAAGCTGATAGCCCAGGAAAAAACAGGAAAATGGGTGGTTGTGACCTTGGAACGACCTACAAGTTCTGAGAAAGCCTCAAGAGCTGAAGACCACAGGAGTGTGAGCATGGTACCAAACCCCAGAGCCAAGGGTGTTTGCATCAACTGGGCCCCTTTCTGACCATCTGCGAGCCCACTGGCCCAGGGGAATGAAGAATACAGATCAGGATCATCAGTCCATGGAGAGACCCAGGGCCTACACAAGGGCCCAAGCAGCTGCAGACACATCTCCAGCCATAGCTTTAAAGCTTCCCACCACCATGAGCTTGTGTGTGTGCCACACCTGCTCACCCTCTGTCTCCCTCTCTGGCTGATCTGTAGGCCCAAGGGGAAGGAAGAACATGGATCAGGGTCCCAGTATCAGAGACAGCAAGATGACTAGAGGTCAGCACAAAACCGTAAACAAACAAACAAAAAATGGCATCTCCAGAACCCAACTATCCCAATGAAATCAACCCTGAGAACTCAAACACAATTTAAACACAAGAAAATTACCTCCTATCCATAGTAATGAAGATGATAATGGAGGAAACTAATAAGATCTGAAAACAAATGCAAGAAGATGCAACTAAACAGATTGAAGACATTAAAGAGGCCTATAGAGAGACACTGGGGGGGGGGGAGCCAAGAAAAGACAAACAATCAGATGAAGGAAATCAATAAAACAGATCAAGATCTGAAGGCCCATAGAAAGTCACTGGAAGAAACTCAGGAAAATACAAACAATCAGATGAAGGAAATCAATAAAATGGTTCAAGGTCTGACAATGAAAAGGGAAACAATGATAAAAACACAGACAGAAGAAAGCCAGGAACAAGAGAACTCAGATAAGAAGGCAAGTAATGAAGATCTAAGCTTCTCTAAAAGAATTCAAGAGATGGAAGAACGCATCTCGGCAGTAGAAGATACTACAGTAGAACTTGAAACAACCATTAAAGAAAATGCTATATCTGAAAAATTCCTGACACAAAGCATTCAAGAAATAAAGGACACCATGAAAAGACAAAATCTGAGAAAAAATAGGAATTGGGGAAAGAGAAAATGCCCAGCTCCAAGGACCAGAAAATATCTTCAACAAAATCATAGAAGAAACTTTCCCCAATTTAAGGAAGGAGGTGCATATAAACATAAAAGAGGCCTACAGAACACCAAATAGAATTGACCAGAAAAGAAAATCCTCCCACCACATAATGATCAAAACACAAAATATACAGAATAAAGAAAAAATATTAAAAGCAGCAAGGGAAAAGGGCCAATTAACATTTAATGGCAAACCTATTAGAATTACATCAGACTTCTCAGCCGAGACTATAAAAGCTAAAAGGGCCTAGACAGAGGTCCTGCAAACCCTAAGAGACCACAGATGCCAGGCAAGACTATTCTATCCAGTGAAACTTTCAATAACCATTGATGGAGAAAACAAGATATTCCATGATAAAAAAACAAATTTAAACAGTTTTAACCTAAACACTAATCCAGCTTTACAGAAGTCAATGGAAAGAAAACTCCAACCCAAAGTGACAAACTACAACCAAAACTACATGGGAAACAGGTAACTACACCATCACAAAAGCATAACCACACAAGCACTCTACTGCAACTAACATCAAAATCAAGGGACTTAACAATCACTGGTCACTAATATCTCTCAACATAAATGGTCTCAATTCTCCAATAAAAAGACACAGACTAACCAAATGGATACATAAACAAGATCCAACATTCTTCTGCATCCAAGAAGTACATCTCAGCAACAAGGATAGACATTACCTCAGGGTAAAAAGCTGGGAAATTTTTTTCCAAGCAAATGGACATAGGAAGCAAGCTGGTGAAGCCATTTTAATATCTAATAAAATAGACTTTACATCAAAACTAATCAAAAGAGATGAGGAAGGATACTTTATACTCATCAAAATTAAAGCCAAGGAAGATGACATCACAATTTTAAACATCTACGCTCCCAATACAAGGGCACCCACATTTGTAAAAGACCTATTAACAAAGCTTAAAAGCAGACATCAATCCCTACACATTAATAGTGGGAGACTTCAACAGCCCACTTTCACTGAAGGATAGTTCATTGAAAGAAAACTAAGGTGAGAAATAACATTAACCAACATCATGAATCAGATGGATCTAACAGATATCTACAGAACTTTTCATCCAAACAAAAAAGGATTATACCTTTTTCTCAGCACCCCATGGAACCTTCTTCAAAGTTGACCACATAGTAGTTCACAAAGAAAACCTCAACAGATTCCAGAAGATTGAAATAATACCTTGTATCCTATCAGATCACCATGGTCTAAGGCTGGACTTCATCAACAACAGAAATAACAAAAAGCCTGCACCCATATGGAAACTAAACAACTCTCTACTTAATGACACCTGGGTGAGGGAAGAAATAAAGAAAAAAATTGAAGACTTCATGAAATTCAATGAAGCTGAAGGAACAACATACTCAAATTTGTGGGACACGTTGAAGGCAGTGCTAAGAGGAAAATCATAACAATAAGTACCTTTATAAAGAAAATGGAAACATCACACTTAAGCAACTTAACAACACAACTGGAATCCCTAGAAAAAAAGAAGCAGAAACACCCAAAAGGAGTAGATACCTGGAAATAATCAAACTCAAGGCTGAAATCAATAAATTAGAAACAAAGAGAACAATTCAAAGAATCAACAAAACCAGGACCTGGTTCTTTGAGAAAATCACAAGATAGACAAACCGTTAGCCAAACTAACTAAAAGGCAGAGAGACATTTTCCAAATCAACAAAATCAGAAACAAAAAGGGAGACATAACAAGATACATTGAAGAAATACAAAGAATCTTAAGATCCTACTTTAAAGGCATATAGGCCACAAAATTTGAAAATCTAAGAGAAATGGACAATTTTCTTGATCAATTCCACTTGCCAAAATTGAATCAAGATCAGATAAACACTTTAACTAGTCCTATATCTCCTATAGAAATTGAAGCAATTGTTGATAGTCTCCCAACCCAAAAACCCAGATGGTTTCAGTGCAGAATTTTATCAGACCTTCAAAGGAGAGGTAGTGCCAGTAATCTTCAAGCTACTCCAAAAGATAGACATGGAAGGAACAATACCAAATTCATTCTATGAGGCCACAGTCACATTGATACCTAAACCCCACAAAGACCCAATAAAAAGGACCAATTTCTCTAATGAACATTGATGCAAAAATACTCAATAAAATACTTGCAAAATGAATACAAGAACATTTCATTCACCATGACCAGGTAGACTTCATTCCTGGCATGCAGGGATGATTTAATATATGGAAATTCATCAATGTAATCCACCATATAAACAAACTGAAAGAAAAAAACCACATGATCGTCTCCTTAGATACAGAAAAAGCATTTGACAAAATCCAACACCCTTTCATGTTTAAAGTTTTGGAGAGATCAGGGATACAAGACATGTACCTAAACATAATAAAGGCTATATACAGCAAGACAATAGCCAACATCAAATTAACTGGAGAGATACTCAAGGAAGTTCCTCTAAAATTGGAGACCAGGCGAGGCTGCCCACTCTCTCCATATCTCTTCAATATAGTTCTTGAAGTTCTAACCAGAGCAATAAGACAACAAAGAGATTGAGGGGATCCATCTGGGAAAGGAAGAAATCAAATTATCCCTATTTGCTGATGATATGATAGTGTACATAAGTGACCGCCAAAATTCCACCAGAGAACTCCTACAGCTCATAAACACCTTCAGCAAATTGGCTAGATACAAAATTAACTCAAAAAAGTCAGTAGTCTTCCTATATACAAATGACAATCATGCAGAGGAAGATATTAGGAAAACTACACCCTTCACAATAGCCACAAGCAATATAAAATATCTAGGAGTATCTCTAAGCAAGCAACTGAAGGACTTGTTTTGAAGAAAAAAACTTTAAATTTCTGAAGAAAGATATTTAAGATGACATCAGAATATGGAAGGATCTAATTTGTTCATGGATCTGGAGAATTAACATATTAAAAGTGACCATCTTACCAAAAGAAATTTACAGATTCAATGCAATCTCTATCAAAATACCTACACAAGTTTTAAAAGACATTGAAAGTTCAATTCTCAACTTCATATGGAAAAACAAAAAACCCAGAATAGCCAAAACAATCCTATACAATAAAAGATCCTCAGGAACAATCTCCATCCCAGATCTCAAGCAATAGAGAGCAATAGTAGTTAAAACAGCATGTTACTGGCACAGCAATAGGCTGGTTGATCAATGGAATTGAATCAAAGACCCAGAAATGAATCCACACACATATTGTCACTTGATTTTTGACAAAGAAGCCAAATCCATTCAATGGAAAAGGATACCATCTTCAAAAAATGGTGCTGGTCTAACTGGATGAAGTCTGCATGTAGAAAATGCAACTAGGCCCATATTTGTCACCATGCACAAAACTCAAATCCAAGTGGATTAAAGGTCTCAACAAAAAAACCAGAGACACTAAATCGATTAGAAGAAAAAGTGAGGAAAAGCCTGGAACACATTGGCACAGGAGACAACTTTCTGAATAGAACACCAACAGCCCAGGCCTTAAGGTCAATGATTAATAAATAGGACCTCATGAGGCTGAGTAGCTTTTATAAGGCAGGAGACACTGTCAACAGAACAAAGTGACACCCTGCAGACTGGGAAAATATCTTCACCAACCCTACATCTGACAAAGGTCTACTATCAAAAATATATAAAGAACTCAGGAAATTAAACACCACCAAACCAAATAACACAATTAAGAAATGGGGCTCAGAACTAAACAGAGAATTCTCAACAGAGAAATACTTAAAGAAACGCTCAAAATCTTTAGTCCTCAGAGAAATGCAAATCAAAATGACTCTGAGATTCTGTCTTACACCCACCAGAATGGCTAAGATGAAAAATTCAAGTGATATCACATGTTGACGAGGATGTAGAGAAAGAGGAACACTCCTTCATTGTTGGTGGGAGTGCAAACTTATACAATCACTTTGGAAACCTATTTGGCATTATCTCAAAAAACTGGGAACAGGTCCTCAAGACCCAGCTATCCCACTCCTTGGAATACACCTGGAAGATGCTCCTCCACACAACAAGGATATATGCTCAACTATGTTCATAGCAGCCTTATTCATAATAGCCAGAACCTGAAAACAGCCTAAATATCTGTCAGTTGAAGAATGGATAAAGAAACTGTGGTACCACTCAGCTACTAAAAACTAGGAAATCCCAAGTTTTGTGGACAAATGGATGGAACTAGAAAGGATCATAAGTGAGTTAACCCAGAAGCAGAAAGACTCACATGGTATATACTCACTTATAATTGGACACAAGCCCAAGGGGCATGTCCCATGAAACTCTTCACTTACTCAGAAATTGGGATAGATGTGAGGATATCCTATTGGGACTCTATGTAAGACAAATATAGGAGATGGGGAAATAGTAGGACCCAGAGGATCCTAGAAACCTACAAGAAGATCGTGATGGGTGGATCAGGGCCCAGGGGCTTCTGCTCGACCTATTGCACTAACCAAGGACAATACAAGTAGTAAACATCAAACCCCTACTCTGATCTACCCAATGGACAGGACATTCTCCACAGTTATGTAGAGAACACAGACTGATTTAGACATGAACTGTGGTGCTTCATATTTAACCACCTCCTCTTGGTGGTGGTCAAAGAATAAGTAGGCTACCAAGATGAGACTTGATAGCCTATGATCATATAGTGGGGGAGGAGGTCCCCCTCTGTCATAGACCTAGGGGAGGGGGATAAGAGGAAAGTAGGAGAGATGGAGTAATGGGAGGATATTAGTGATGGGATAACAATTGAGTTGTAATCTGAATAAATTAATAAAATATAAAAAAAATGGGATACGGAGCTAAACAGAATTCTCAAAACAGGACTCTCTAATGACCCAGAAGCACTTAAAGAAATGCTCAATTTTCTTAGTCATCAGGGAAATGTAAATCAAACCAACTCTGAGATTCCATCTTACACTCAACAGAATGGCTAAGATTTAAAAAAAAAAAAAAAATCTCAGGTGACCACACATGCTGGCACAAATGTGTAACAAGGAAGACACTCCTCCATTGTTGATTGAAGTGTAAACCTAGACAACCACTTTGGAAATCAATTCGATCATTTCTCAATACCCAGTAATTCCAATTCTGGGCCCAAAAGATACTCCACCATACCACAAAGACTCTTGTTCAACTATGCTAGCTCAGAGAGGCAGAGAAAGCATCCAGCTGACCTTTCTACTCAGCTCAAGTTACGGTGGAAAAAATGCCAAAAGCCAAAAGCTAAAAACCACTTCTTCTCCATGCTGTCTTAAACAACCTTCTCTCAAAGTTTCTCCTTTCTACTTAATCCTTGTCGGCTGGGTTTTTGCTCCATCTCTTGACCTAGAGTTAACTTTATTTATCTCTTGTTTGTAGAAAGCTCTTGGATTAAAGATGTGTGCTAGGTTTGAGTCTCACCACACTCACCTGTTTACAATGAACAAAAAGTTCTTGGATTAAAAGTTTTGTGCTAGGCAAAGAGTCAAATGGTATAAACTCACTTATATCTGGACATTAGCCCAAGGGATATATCCCATGAAAGTCTTCACTTACCAGGAAAGTGGAACAGAGGGGAGGACTTCCTATTGGGACTCTAGGTGAGAGAAGCATAAGAGAATGGGAAAATAGAAAAATCCAGGGGGTCCTAGAAACCTACAAGAAGAACATTATGATGGGCATTTCTGGGCCCAAGGATCCTGCTCAAACTATAGCACCAGCCAAGGACAATACATGTGCAGTAAACATTGAACTCTGACCCAGATCTAGTCAATGGACAAGACATTCTCCACAATTGAGTGGAGAGTGGGGACTGACTTTCACACGAACTCTGGTGTCCCATATCTGACCATGTCCCCTGGATGGGGAGGCCTGGTGGCACTCAGAGGAAGGATAGCAGGCTACCAAGAAGAGACTTGATACCCTATAAGCATATACAGAGGGAAGAGGCCCCCCTCAGTCACAGTCATAGGGGAGGGGAGTAGGGGGAAAGCAGGAGGGAGGGAGGATACAAGTGATGGACTAACAATTGAGATGTAATATGAATAAATTAATAAAATATATTTAAAAATTTTGTGCTAGGGCTGAGCCACTCCACAACTAGAAACAAGTTTTTACAGTTTACAATCTATATGTACACAATGAGATCAAATATCCTGCAACAACTATATTTGTAGGAATATTATTCATAATAGCGACAACCTAGATGTCCCTCAACTGAAAAATAAAGAAAATATGATGCATTTACACAATGGAATACTATTCAGCTTTTAAAAACAATGACATCATGCAATTTGAAACCAAATAGATGGAACTTAAAAGTATCGTCCTGAGTGAGATAACCAGGCCCAGAAAGACACAATGGCATGTACTCACTTATAAGTTGATGATAGCCGTAAAGTACAAGATAACCATCCTACGATCCGTAGACCCAAAGAATCCAAGGAGAGCCCAAGGGAGGGTCCCTGAATCTCATTCAGAAGGGGAAATAAAATAGACATCTGAAGTAAATGGAGCGAGGGCATTGGATGGGAGAGGAGGTGAGGAGGGGAACTGGATTTGGGATTAGACATGGGGAGATTGGGGAGGGAATGAGGACTGAGAGACAAAATAGAAGTCAGTGAAGGAAAAGGGGCGTCTCTGTCACAGGTGGTTCCCAGGAGTTTATGAGGGTGACTCTGGTTGAGACTCCTAGCGGCAATAGGGAGCCTCTAGCCAGGTGGGATTTCCAATGAATACAAGGGGACACCAACCCACCCGTAAAACTTTTGGCCCAAAATTTGTCCAACCTACAAGAAGTGTTTGGATAAACATGGAGCAGATATTGAAGGAATGGCCAACCAATGACTATCCAACTTGAGACCCACAACGTGGAAGCAAGCCAGGTCTTGACACTATTAATGATACTCTTCTATGCTTGCAGACAGGAGCCTAGTGTTAAGAGTCTTCTAAGAGACTTCACCCACCAGCTGTTGGAAACAGATGCAGACACACAACTAAAAAATAAATCAAGCTCAAAGAGTCTTGTGAAAGAATAGGAAGAAGGATTGAAGGAGCCAGAAAGGGTCAAGAACATCACAAGAAGACCTTCAGAGTACACTAACCTGGGCCCATTGGGGTTGACAGAGACTGAACCACCAAGCAAAGAGCATGCATGGGCTGGACCTCAGCATCCTACACATAAGTACCAGATGTGAAGCTTGTTATTCATGTGGGTCCCCTAACCATTGGAGCAGGGCCTGTCTCTGACTCTGTTGCCTGCCTCTGACTCCATCTCCCATAGCTTGGCTCCCTTGTCTTGCCTTAGTGGGCAAGGGCATGCAACTTGACATTACAGAATGTGTTGGTGCCCATGAGGGCCTCCCCTTCTCTGAGGAGATTAAGAGGATGGAATGGGGAGGGATGTGTGAGGGACGGACTGAGAGGAGAGGAGGGAAGGGACTATGATCAGGCTGTAAATTAAATGAATGAATGAATGAATGAATGAATGAATGAATGAATAAAAAAAACTTACATTGTAGCATCTGACAACCCATATGGAAAGAGCACTGCAACATTTCCTTGGTATTATAGATAGTAATTATCTCATTAATGATAAGTTACATAGCTGTAAAACCTAGAAACATAAAAATTTCTAAAAGAAAAATATTGTGTGTCTTTATGACCTGCAGTTAGGAAAGTATGTCTTAGATAAAACACATAGAACCGTAGGCGTGTGCTGGCCCATAGAACAAGTCAAACAGTGTTCCCTGTAGGTATTGAAAGAAGGAGACAGAGATGCAGGAAATATGGAGCCAACTCTAGAAATTCTTTATCAAGACTCCCTTTATTGCAAGCGAGTAAGGCTTTATATAGCAAGGTCACCACAAGCTCTATTATAATCTCACGTCCCATAGCCCCAAGGCAAGAATACAATCCTTTGCATAGTTCCCTGTAAGAACTTCCTTATTTCATTCAAAGGTAAACAATCCAAAGACAACCTAAACACAAGATCTCTTTCAGCAAAGGTCAACAACTCGAAAATCACAGTATGCGGCCTAAGCACAGGATTTCTAGCATGGCTGAATTTAGCATGGCTCCCCACATAGGCATAATAGATAAAGAATATAAGATCTTCACCTCATCATAATAAAAAAATCATTAGTCATTAGGAAATGCAAATCAAAACCACAGTGGATATTATGTTATTTTTAGAAAGAGATAGCAGCATGAGTTGGCAATGATTCTGAGAATGTCCAATACTGATACTTTGTTGATGAGTGTAAAATGGTGTTGCAAAGCAATGCTCCAGAAATAAAAACTTAAGACTCTCATATTTAAATTAAAATACACACTCACCTTGAAAATTAAATTAGAATAGAAAAGTCTGTAAACAGTAAATCATTTCAGATGTTACCCAGATTCCATCAAATATCAGAGTCTAAACTGATATTGACTTCGTGACAAAGGACCAATCTCTGTCTCTCTCTCTCTGTCTCTGTCTCTGTCTCTGTCTCTCTCTCTGTCTCTGTCTCTGTCTCTCTGTCTCTGTCTCTGTCTCTCTCTCTGTCTCTCTCTCTCTCTCTCTCTCTCTCTCTCTCTCTCTCTCTCTCTCTCTCTCTCTCTCTCTCTTTCTGTCTCTCTCTCTCTCCCCATTCCCACCTCCACTTAGTATTTTATCGAGTTCACTCCTACTAAATTATTTGCCATTATGGTTTTAATATCTAGGTCATATCTGCCCCTTTTATTATCAATTTTTCAAATCATTTTTACTTGGACATTTTTTCTTGAAAAGTAGAGATCTTTATGGATATTTAAATCCATGCAAGAGCAAAAGCATGTATTTTGATATATGCTCTTAAAACATATAAAAGTAATGTTATTCATAAATATTCCTTTGTGTAAATACTTTGTCAAAGCCAAGCACTTAATATTATACTAGATTAAATAAGACACATACACAAAGACGCACAAACACACACATGCATGCGCACACACACTTACAAATGCCTCTTCTGGGATCATTTTTTAATGTATCTTGACATCTCTTTTTAATTGAATGAAAGTGTTTACTGTCAATTACTAACACTACAAGACTTCATTCAAACTTGTAGGAATGCTCCAGAACTGTGGGAACATTCCAACTCCCTTTCTTCACAGTCAGGTGAGTTAAAAATGCCCATAAAGGAAGCACAGAATAGCATCCTGATTTTCATCAGTTTGAAGAGAAGACAGGAGCGTCACAGTGTGACATTGCTCAGCATTCCTGCTCCAATACATCAAAGCTTGATGATCCAAGAGCACAAAGAACAGCTGACAAGAACCAAAGTAAACCCTGTACCTTGCAACTGGCAGAGCCTGCAGTGTGAGGTTAGAACTCTCCATCCTAGCAAGAAAGCAGCTTTGGAAAGTCCTCCACATTTGTGACTCACAGACATTCCCAAGGGTTCCTGTTTCCATCCTGCAGTCAACAGAGCTTAGAGAAAGGCATGCAGTTCTGCTCGACTGTTGTTCTTAAGCAACTTGGCTGAAAGAAATGTTTAAAACATTTGTTGGAAAGATGATATAGTTCAGTGCTTTAATTTTTTTAAACAAAATTCCAGATTTTAAATTGGTTTAACTTTTAATCCAACATAGACTAAAACAAAGGCTGAAGAAAAAAATACTATTTTATACAATACTTAATATGAGTTTAGCTATTTCCAATTTTAAAAACTCCTAAGCTAGGGAGTACATATTCCAAGCATGGCCCTGCTCCCCTCCATACATATCATTCCAAATGGCCTCCAGATCCTGAGCTTTATATCCAACAGCTGTGGCTCAAGAGTTGGCCACCCAGTTAAGGATCTCACGTTGGCTTCTACTTTGGCCAGCCTTGCCAAATCACCTCCCAATCTACCAGGATTTGATTGCTGGCTAATGGCCACTTTTGTCTAACCTAAGCTCTCTAAATATTATTGCATTACATTCTTAGGCTACATTTTCTCCCTACACTACTACTCTAGCTTACCCCACTATACATGTAAGCTGGTGATTTTCACTCTTATGGCCTCCTTACTATTCTAAGATCCCTCAGTCTTTCTTTAGTTCTTAAATATCAATAAGTAAATGCTAAAACTTAATAATTGTTGTGATCCAAATAGGGTCACTTTGAATTTTTTCTATTAATAAACATAAAAATATAAATATAACAAGAAATATTATGAAATAATGTGAATTTTATCCCAATAAATGTCATTATTTCATTTGATAAAAGAAACCCTGACCCTTCTCCCAACCTCTTATATGACTCATGCCTTCCCTGTTCCCTCTTGCAGTTCTTTGTTTGTCTGACCCTTGGCAATCCCTCACACATCCTTTCTCTGGAATGGCAATTCTTTGCCCAGGTTCCACACCCATCCTTCCCTTGGTTCTGCAGATCACACTATGGACAAATAGGACAGACTGGGTCAGCCGAGACACTTCTTTAATTTAACTTACACAGCATTTTAGATTGTTTTTGTCCCCTAACAGTTGCAAGTGTGTGAAAATCAGAAGAGTAAGCTTCAAATGAGAAAGTCCCATTGTGACTGATGATCAGATCATACTGTGCAGGGTCCTGATTTGTGCACAGCTACATCCAGAGATGGAAAAGTGTCAGGCATGGTATCTGACCTGATATCCAGGAAGCCTTACCTGAACCACTTTTCAAACTCGTCTCAGTATAATTTTGAGTTTGTGATGCTGGCTGTAGAGAAAAGTTCAGCATATAATACTCACAAACACACCAAAGGATCCAGAGAGGTTCAGTTTCACTCATGTATTAGAAGTAATTTAGCATGCTGATTCAGTATCTGTGTGTTTCATCTTGAAGAAACCATCTCAGGTGTGTCTTTGATAAATAAAAATCTAACAGCCTTGTGTGGTGGCATACGCCTTTAATATAGCACTCGGGAGGCAGAGGCAGGCAGATGGCTGTGAGTTTGAGGCCAGCCTGATCTACAAAGGGAGGGAGTCCAGGAAAACCAAAGCTACACAGAGAAACCTTGTCTTGAAACAACAAAAAAAATAAAAAATAAAATAAAATAAATTAATATAAATCACATTTTCTCAAATCTCCATTTAAACATCTTCCCTCATGCAATCAATGAGACAGCACTTTGATTTGCTTGATACATTCTTTTCTTCTTCTCCCACTTTCCAATATCCTCCACTATTTTTAAATTTAAGATACAAAAATAGGGTAGACACAGAAGACTATAGACTGTGATTTACATTAACATTCAGTGCAAAGGGTTTTTCAAAAACATTTCTAAGTAACTTCATTAAATAGAATTCTACTTCTAATAAGAAAATTTTGTTTTATAAAATTCAGTATCAGATAATACAAAGATGAATTGTGTGTGAATTCCATAATGACCCCTTTATGTAATAATTCATAGTAAAAAATCAAAGAACAATAACAAAATGACAATAATGAAAATTTTAGACTTGTCCACAAGAATTTGCCTCAGTTCTTTGAAAAAGAGCATGAGGTGACTAAACGAACACTGGCCATGACACTGACATACAGGTAATGTTGGGAAGTCATCAAAGCTTGATCAGTCCTCTGTCCCTTCATCTAAAAACAGTCACTTGTACAATGTGCATATGCTCACACAGACATACAGATACTTGTATATTTTTTAAAAACAAAAAATGTTAAAATACACTATAAAAATAATATGTCAGAAAATAGTTAAGCATTAACTAAACAAAGTGAACTAAAAGTGAGTCATTCTTAAAGGGGAAAAAATGTAGCATAAATAAGAACCAGAAGTTTATGTCCTTATTACACATGAATGAGACATCTGTGGACGGAGGATCTATCCAAATGGACGTCAAGACCTAGAACTCACAGAAGTAGGCAAGAGAAGAGGACACAAGAAGAATACATTAAAATTCCTCACTTGAGCAAGAAAAGCATTTATGAACAGGTCGTTAAGACAGGAAAAGAACACTGGAGACATTTGATATTTTAGGGTATTTCATAAGGAATGTGAAGCAGGAAGAGGAGGTTGTGTTACAGAAGTGTCTCAGCAGAGACAGGTTTTAAGTGAGAAAGGACTGGCCAACATTATCAATTGGCACAGAAAATGGAACACACTAAATGCAAATGCTGTTTCTTATGTTTGGTAATAACTTTAATGAGATCAGGAATATTTCTGTGAGGAAGAGACGGAGACTACACTAGATTAGTGATTTTTTATTGAAAAAGTAGAAATAAATTGGGGTTGTCCAATTTATTCAAAAAATTTATTCAAAAAATTAAGGAAATGGAGATATTGATTAGAACTAATCCAGTCAGAACACAGTAGTGGCACACATTCCTTGCAAGTAACCAACAGCTCTCTAACTGAATTGAAGACCCACTCAACAAGAGGGAAGCTATGCCTGGTACTGGAAACCTGGCTAACTACCCAGGAGGAGAACCTACCACCACAACCACTAAACCAGCATACTCCCTAACTACACCCTAAATATTTTCCTTACACCCATAGATGAATATAGTCCTCACCCTCAACAAGTAAAGTTCTCTTTGTAGCAGATGGAGGGCATTTAAACACACACACACACACACACACACACACACACACACACACACACACACGGAACAAATCAAAATGCAATATGTGGAGCCCAATCCCAGTGCATATATCTACAAAACCACCTCTACATTACAGAAGAAAGGGCAGAATGATTACAAGAACAAGAGGATTAGGCAGTTTGTTGTAAGGTTTTGTCTCCTAGGAATGTAAGACACTACACCCATAGAGTCTCACCAACATGAATGTCTAAACATGAGCTTAATGAAAACAAGAATAGATGTGCTAAAGCAAATGAGGAAAAGCCCAGGAGGCCGCAGCTTTACACAAAGAACTGCAGGCAACTAAGAAATGCTGAAAGCAAAAGAAGTAGTTGTCCGCAGGGAGAAGCACACTGATTAGTTATAAAATACAAAATCATCCACCTGGAAAAATGCATGCAAATAGTATTATGCAGTCTTAGCAGGTCATAGCTATGTATTTACGGATATATATGTATATACATGTATACATGTAACAACAATTAATAAAAAAAAAAGGAGACCATGAATTTAAAAGAGAGCAAGAAGTGGTATGGCAGGATTTGGAGAAGGAAAAGAAAATGGGAAATGCTTTCATACTTTAATAAAATAAATAAATCAAAGCAGTAAAAAGAAAGAAAGAAAAATGTTAAAACATCCATCTATGCCATTATATTAAATTACTACATATTAATGAGTGTTAGTCAACTGGTGTGAGCAAATTAATAAACGCTGTCTATAAAGAGGTACTTTATTTCACTAGAAAGAGAACAAATTGAAAGATGATGAGTAAATCAAAGACACTCTGAATTAGATACTTTATTTTTGTTGTTTCGTGCCAGTTGCTAAAATGACTGGGCACAATCAAATTCATGAACAACAAAAGGCATGGGATTGAATTTCCCAACACTCATCCAAACAACACTGAGCAAAACTCTGGTCTTGGTTTGTTTACTGAAGAGAAAAAAAAAAAAGGTGTAGAAAAGATAGGAGCAAAGAATAGGCCATGAGTCACTTCAGTAAACAGAAGTTGGGTACAGTGCGTATGTCTGTAATCCCAGCACTCAGGGAGGCAGAGGCAGGTGGATCTCTGTGAGTTCAAGTCCAGCTTGGTCTACAAAGTGAGGCTAGGACAGCTAAGGAGACACAGAGAAACCTTGCCTTCAGAAGCCCATTATGAAGCATTCTTTTTCTAGAGGTGAGGAATGGTTCAGTCTCTAAAGTGCTTTCTGAGTTCAGATCAGCGGCACCCACATAAAAGCTGAGGTAAGCAATATTCATATTCCAGGACTGAGGGAGCAGAGACAAAGGAGGATCATTGAAGCATATTGGCAGCCACAGTATCCAAATTAATAAACTCCATGTTCCATGAGTGATTGAGGAAGATAGATTTAAGATACCAGCACACATACATGCACATACCTGATTAATTAAATAATCAGCACCAAATGATTAATTCAATAATCAGAATGAGCTAATGATGACAAAGCAGGCTTATTGGCAGCAGGACAGGAGGGGAAAAGGAAGGGAGAGCACACACTGGGAGTGACAGGAAGGGAAAGAGAAAGGACAAGGAGGTAGGAAAAAGGCAAGGCGACAAGGGGGAAAAGGGACAGTGAAACCAAAATGTCTGGTTTATATAGTGAGTCTCTGGTAAGGGGAAACCCCACCCCTAGGTAGAGGGCAGGCCATGCCAGTCACACACTGCAGCAGGACCTAACAATACCTACTCATGTACACACCTATAACACACATAATACCCACATACACATGCATACACTGAGATACATATATGCACATTCACACATATACACCCACACATACCACACACACAAGCCCATACATAAACATACACACAGAGCATAAGAGTTATGTATTTTTGCAAGGACAGACTATTTTCAATAGGAGAGGTTTGTTTTGGTCCTATTTGGAGGAACATGTGGATTTTACAAGTAAATTACATAAGCAGTCACATATACTAAAGATCAAATCAGAAGAGAAATTAAAAATATTATCAAAAACATGATGTGCTGTTTGCTACTCATATTTTAGTGTTTTTAACATTAAAAATATAACACAGTGAAATACGTCATTAAGCAAGGAAAAAAACCCCACAGTTTTCAGAATAAAAGTTAAATGGAAAGAGGACTGTCTTTATGGGCATTAGAGGGACTGAGCACAGAGCTAAGTCAGGAAGGAGTTACAAGCCTGAGACACAGGGAATCAAGGGAAAAGGTAAAGATAAAGTAGATAGCAGAAGCTTCCCCAAATCTGGTAAGGAAAGGATGTGGATGAGCTGCAGTAGGTTTGATGAGAGAACGCTATGAGACTGCTTCTAGAAGTCCTGACAGGAGCAAAAGGCTGGGACCACTCCACAGCCATGGTCACAAACTGATGCTTGGTGTTTGAACACAGGAAAAAAAAATAGTAGAAACTGGAGAATGCCTTGCCCCCTCTCCCACTCTCACCTCATAGTGTCACGTCCTACTCAGTGCCTTCAGAAAGCTGTGTCTGAGGTATGCAGCTTCAAAGGTCACAGCCCTGGAATCCCAGAGAAAAGTAAGCAGAAGAGTGTGTGGAGCTGAGAGATGACACAGATAAACAGCTTACACGACTAAGTAAAACTGTGGATGCAGAACTAAAGTTGAAGAAAATCTTTTACAGAATGGCTCACCAAAGGGTTTATACATGAGCAAATGAGCACATTTCAGAGAAAAGAGGGAAAGTTGTTCTATTCTTAATAACAACATGGGCAAAGAGAGAAGGAAAAAAAACATTTCAATTTAATGGGAAAGTTCTCTAGTAAAAATGGAGCCTAGGCACCGCGCTGCACAGCTGTAACGCCAACACACAAGAGGCTCTTGAGTTTAAGGCCAGCCTCGACTAGAAAGTGAAATAATCCAGTATCAAAATAAACAAGGGCAGAGGGTCCAAGTCAGTAGTAGAATGTTTGCCTAGCATACAAATGCTTCTGAATTTGATCACCAGCACATAGGAGGTAAAAGTGAAAAATAACAATATTAAAAATTCTATGTAATGAAACAAGATTAAGACATGACTCTTAAAGCAGTCCCGTGAGCCATTATTAAGTGCCCCATAAAAGCCATGCTGCCTGAAATAGAGGTTTGTCTGGATCACAGAGCAGCAGTAGAGAGGAAGTGCCCCAAAGTTAGATGGACCAACAGTGACATCTGCTGCTAGGGACTTATTTTGATAGTGGCCAGTTGCAACATTTGAAAGTAGAATCCAGCCAAACCACTGGACTTGGGCTGTGATGAGTCAGCGCTCCGGGAACTCCTGTTTGTCATTTATGCCATTAGAAAATTTTCCAAGGCGAACACAGAACATGGGAAAATGAGAGAATGTTTGAAAATGTAACTAAAACAAACAAAAACAGTGGAGGCTGAGACATAGATGATGAGAAAAAGACCTTATTCTGTCTTTTCCCTCATGTTACCCTTTGGCTAACTAAGTTCAAATTAATGCTGTAGTTGTTAGCAAGCATGAACATGCTTTCAGTGAAAAAGATTAATTTAACCATTGCCAGCCTCAGTGGATTCCAGCATAATATCCAGGCCAGTGAGAAAAAAATCCAAAGATCAAAAGAGATTATGCATAAAATTTCAGGGTAATCCTTACTTAGGAAACCACTTCCTTAATTATCTAACTGTTTACCTTGATTATACCTCCTTCAACATCTGCTAACCCTCTGGCAATTTTCTTTACTTTTCGGAAAGCGGTTTTACATAAGGTTTGAGTTAAACATCATGCTTAAAACACTAACTGCCAGTATAAAATGCTTAATGTTATCCAATTCTACAAGGCAAAAAATTGGAAGAAAAGAAGAGTTATTTGTTTATTTATTTTTTTTTTTTTGGCTCTGTAATATATCTTTTTTTTTTTTTTTTTTTTTTTTTATTTTTTTATTTTTTTTTTTATTAATTTATTCTTGTTACATCTCAATGTTTATCCCATCCCTTGTATCCTCCCATTCCTCCCCCCCCCCATTTTCCCATTATTCCCCTCCCCTATGACTGTTCCTGAGGGGGATTACGTCCCCCTATATATTCTCATAGGGTATCAAGTCTCTTCTTGGCTACTTGCTGTCCTTCCTCTGAGTGCCACCAGGTCTCCCCCTCCAGGGGACATGGTCAAATGTGAGGCACCAGAGTATGTGAGAAAGTCGTATCACACTCTCCACTCAACTGTGGAGAATATTCTGACCATTGGCTAGATCTGGGAAGGGGTTTAAAGTTTACCTCCTGTATTGTCCTTGGCTGGTGCCTTAGTTTGAGCGGGACCCCTGGGCCCAAATCTGCCTATCATATTGTTCTACTTGTAGATTTCTAGGACCCTCTGGATCCTTTTGTTTTGCTGTTCTCCCATGCGTCTCTCATTTAGAGTCCCAATAGGATGCCTTCCCCTCTGTCCCAGTTTCCTGGTAAGTGAAGGCTTTCGTGGGACATGCCCCTTGGGCTAGTATGCAGATATAAGTGAGTATATACCATTTGATTCTTTCTGCTTCTGGGTTAACTCACTCATTATGATCATTTCTAGCTCAATCCATTTATCCACAAATTTCGGGAATTCCTTGTTTTTAATAGCTGAGTAGTATTCCATAGTGTATATGTACCACAGTTTCTTTATCCACTCTTCTACTGAGGGACACTTAGGCTGTTTCCATGTTCTGGCTATTATGAATAAGGCTGCTATGAACATGGTTGAGCAAATTTTCTTGTTGTGTGCTGGAGCATCTTCTGGGTATATTCCAAGGAGTGGAATAGCTGGGTCTTGAGGAAGCCCTATTCCCATTTTTCTGAGATAGCACCAGATAGATTTCCAAAGTGGCTGTACTAGTTTGCATTCCCACCAGCAATGAAGGAGTGTTCCTCTCTCCCCACATCCTCGCCAGCATGTGGTGTCGCTTGAATTTTTGATCTTAGCCATTCTGATGGGTGTAAGATGGAATCTCAGAGTTGTTTTGATTTGCATTTCCCTGATGACTAAGGAGGTTGAGCATTTCTTTAAGTGTTTCTCAGCCATTTGATACTCCTCTGTTGAGAACAACGAAAAAGCATATGGGGAGTTATTTGTTTATTAAAAAAAAGACAAATAATAATGAATTCAATGATCATGAAAGAAGATGTGCAATATTTTGGTTGAAGAACTCCTGAGTTTGGACTTTCATTCAAGGATTGCCACCACACTTAATGTGGCATCTTGAGCAAATTACACTGCTTTTGGACCTCATTTCTCTGTGCTGTAAAATGAAAAGATTGGACTGTATGTGGGATGGCAGATGGACTGCCTGCAACTCTCTTCTTTCTTGAATTTGGCAATGCTTGCTAATGAGTTAGTCTCATGGCTGCATGCAGACTTTACTAGCTGGCTCTGCTGTAGACAATGGGAGTGTGGAATCTCCATATGCACCTCAAAGATGTTCTGACTTCTGGCAGGAAAATCTTCCATTTTTATTTTATTTTATTGTAGCTGTCCATTCTGTTATCAGCTATTTGTTTAGTACAAACTGTGGCTTCCCTCTACAAGGTGCTCAACAAATATTATTACCAGTGTTCACAATATTTCAAAGATAAGGAAAATAAGCCTCAGAAAACATAAGGAATTTCCAAGAATCAGAAAACATGGCCTCAATAAGTAACATAATATCCCACTCCTCCCCATCATAAATAATCTTTTGTTTTTGTTTTTTGTTTTTGTTTTTGATATTTGGTTTTGTTTTTGGTTTTTTTATTGTGTATTTGTTTGTGTAGCCTTGGCGATCCTAGACTCACTTTGTTGATCAGGTTGGCCTGAAACTCACAGCAATCCACCTGCCTCTGCCTCCCTGAGTGCTGAGATTAAAGGTGTGGACCACCACACCTGGCTATCATAAATGACCTTAATTTCTCACATTTTAGACCAAACCTATAGCCTTCCTAAAACATAAAAGCCATATATTCTAAATTCTATGTGCCTTGTCTGCCACTAATGTAATACATAAATATACCTATACAAAAAAAAAACAAAAACAAAAACCTATTTTGACATGAAATTCAGCTAGTGTGTACAAACCTGAAGGTGTAGAAGGAATCTCTTATATAGTGTATGGATGCAACACCTGTCAATTTAAAAACCTATGGCCTATGGGTGAGGCAGAAAATAAGTTGGACATCTGGCAGACAGGGGGGATTCTGGATAGAGCCAGAAGCCTGAGATTCCAGCCATCAATATGTGAAGAGGACAGACGCATGGTGCCTGAGCTTAGGTAACCAGCCAGGTGGCAGAATGTGGATTAGAATGAATGGGTTGTTTTAAATTATGAGCTAGTCAGAGAAGAGCCTAGCTATGTGGGCTAGGTGTTTGTGTAATATTTAATAAGTCTTATGAGTCATTATTCCAGGAGCTTGGAGAAGGAAGGAAAAAACTCCTACAACATGAAGAGACAGTGGAGAAACCCTGGTACAAAAGCATTCGAGAAAATGGTTTTTTTTTTTTCAACAAACAGACTAAAAGGATTGCAATTTAAAGATTAAAAGACAGAAAAAATGACATATAAAGTCTTATTCAACTTAAAAGAAAATGTTTTTACTAGCTAAATACAGAATGGTACTAAATCCAAAATTGGGGAAATTCATATTCATGGGACACTGTGTGTTACACCAATGTGGATGTCTAGCTGTTGTAGCTGCTACAATATTCAGAGTTGTACTTGTTATAAGTGAAAATTCAATAAATACTAGCTGGTGGTACTGGCTTATACATAATATGAACAATAAATTTATATTAAAAAGACCATTTCTGAGATTTCTTTCATTTGAGGCCTTGTCTTGGCTGTGACCATTCTTTAGGTTATAGTATTCACGTGAGTCAGAAAGCAAACGCTCTAACTCTACATTAGAGCACCGAACTCTTCTCATCAGATAGCAGAAGTGGTCAGTAACCACAGGCGTGCACGCTGATGCTCTCAGTTAAGGACAGTTGACTTTGGAAAATCACACAGCAAAATAGTTTCATTAAAAAAAAAAAAAAAAAAAAAAAAAAAACAGATACAAGAGCAAACCTCTAGGAAAAAATGAGTACTAGCAGACAGGTTAGATTGCATATCAAAAAGTCCTGTGTGGTCTTGTAATTACCTAGTTGACTCATCTGTGTTACAATCATTTGTTCTTCATTGATAAATTATCCAACTACTCATCACAAGGAACACACTGACAAATCAGTCTGTAAGAAGCAGGTAACTGGAGTTAGAGAGATGGCTCAGCAGTTAAGAACACTTGTTGTTGTTGCAGAAGACCTGGGTTCAGTTCCCAGCATCCACGTGGCTACTTACAGCTATCTGAAACTTTAGTTCCAGGTGCTCATATGCCCTCTGTAGACAACAGGCACATATGTGGTACACAAACATTTATGTAGGCAACCATGCATATATATTAAAAAATAAAGAATCATTTTAAATGAAAAAAATCAGGCATAGTTGTTGAATATAGGCATATTAAATAAATTAAAATACAAAGTGATAAAGTATATGCCCACTGACTGAGCAAGAGAAATCATTTCTTTCATGGGAAGGATACTGAGAAATCAAAAATCAGAAAGACACAGACACACAAGAAGAAATTGAAAATCGGTGTGTTTCTATAGATACCAATAATTTATATGTTGTTTACATGATGTTAAAATAATAAAAACCTATAAATCTGAGTTAAAGGACCACTGATACATAAAATTTCTCTAAAAAGAAGATAGTTGGCAATTACCGAGAAAGTATAAGTCCCACATTATATTGTATTTTATGCCTACTGTTCTGCACCAGTATCACAGGTGTGACGGCTCACTATTATATCATGCACTGAATCTGAACAAGAAAGTTCTTCAGAGTGCTGTTCAGCACTCACTCTCTGTGACTAATTCTGTTTGTAGAGTGAGCTGTGGCTGTGGTCATAATAAGCCAGCCCAGAGAATGTTTCCAGGGTGTAATTGTTCTGGGCATCGGGGCAATTTACAACATGTTCCCATTGCCTTTTGATACTCTGTGGCCAGGAGACTGCTGAGAAAATATTATTCACCAGAATTAGACTGGACTAGTCAACTGCCTGGTTATTACATCTCACATCAGCTCAAGCCATGTCTGCAACTGAACACGCCAGATGTTTCTAATTTCCCTACCTTCTGAACTACAAGTTGAACTTTTTTTCCTGGCTTTGAAATATTTTAAACAAATAACTTTCCGTGATGTCTCAGGAAACTTACATAATAAAATCCTGGGTAGTGTCATAATAAGGGTCCCAGTTCTCCAAGCTGCCATAGGCTTGTCCTGCTCACTACCCTGAATATTCTTTTGATAAGATTTTCACTCTAGGAGTCTCATTCACATCTAGAAATTCCCATCAAGCTGACAAGTTCTAAAAACCACTAAATTCTGAAGCCACATTATACCCTCTCCTGGCGTACTAAACAAAATACATGTTACATGAAATTAGGACCATTTTTTTCAGTTTTTTATTATAACTTATTCACATAATTGTAATCCCCATGCTCTTATCTTTCTATTCCTACCCTCCCTCCCTCTTCCAACCTATTCCCTCCCCTAGACCTCTAACAGGTAGGGTCCTCCTCCACCACCGTCTTACCACAACCTATCGGGTCTCATCTGAGTAACCTGCATCCCCTTCCTCTGTGTTCCCACAGGGCCTCTCTGCGAAGGGGCAGTGATCAAATCACTGGCACCAGAGTGCATGTCAGAGGCCTTCCCTGCTCTCTTTCCCCTTCCCCACATGGAGAATGAGCTATCCATTGGCTGTGTCTGAACAGGAGATCTAGGTTCTAGGATCTTAACATGCACAAAAATCACCAGTTTATACCCCCTTTCAAATAAGCACTTTGTTCTAGAAAATTATCCGATGATTTTGCACATGCTCATAAGAAACATACAAGAGTATTCATTGCAGCAATTTTTGATTAAGATGTGGAACTTAGAAACAACAAACAAGTCCTTAGTAATAAAGACTGGCAGAAAAGTTTATACTGTTATACAACAGAAATATTGCATAGGCTATATCTATGGATTTCAGTGTGTTGTCGTGTGCAATGATTCTTTATTTGAATATAAATAACTTTGGAGGAATAAAGTGAAGGTAAACTGAAACATGAGGATTTGAGTGATCTACACACATGAGTTAACAGAATAGAAGTGGAAATGAAGAAGGAGAAGAGAAAGCAAGCAGACCTGGGAAGCCCAAACATGGCTTGATCTGGCTTGTATTCTCATCTTAACTTTTAGCAAGGCTGCAGGTGCCTGACTCAGGTTGGATTCTTTGCAGCTTCTTAGGAGGTGCATTTGGCCTTTCACTACAGTTTTCCCTCTTCTGTGAATTAACTGTCAGCCCTCTCAGCTCTCTGGCAGCCTGGCCCATCATTTCTCTCTTCCTCCTTTTCCATTTTCTAATTTTTATCCACTTTCTGACTGGCTACAGAAACCTTCCTTTAGTTGCTACATAAAATGCCAATTTAATCTCCCTCAGCTTCTCCTTCTTTAGTGGTGTGTGTGTGTGTGTGTGTGTGTGTGTGTGTGTGTGTGTGTGTGTATGTGTGTGTAAAATGTATTGATTATATATGTTCATATATATGTATGTGAATTTGAAGTCAATGTGAAAACTGAATTTTAAATTTATCAGAATTAAAAACTACATTTTCTACATAGTCTTTAGGCAAGATTAGGGCTCTATACTAGATTATTACTAAAGACTTGGTGAATACATTTTTGCAAGTAAATCATTTTCCCTTCACAACTGATATACCTAATTAGTATGCATAATAACATCTAGGAAATTGATTTATGAGATATTGACTGACTGGTTGGGTTTTTATCCAAGCTATACAACAATGGACTTGAAATGGTATATATGTTGATTACTTGTTTACATGTTTTCCTCATCAGGCTGAGGTTGTTGAAACTAGGGATAAGATGCTGTTTTTATGTTCCAAGGGACTGACTCCAGCTTACACCTTATATTCATCTTTATTAAAAGAAAATAAAATGCAATGCACAATGTTCATTTTTCTAGACAGGAATTTATTATTTAGCAAACTGATTTATTTCTATTAAGAAATACATACTTGCACAAGATACACTTTATCTTTCTCTATTGCATCAGAGTGATGAAAGTCTATAAAATTACATATGTGATAAATAAAATAAAGGTTTTATTACACAACTGAATTATTACTGAGTCTGGAAAGTAGACTAAAATCTGCAGCTGGAACTTTTCTGAAGATTCCTCCAAATCTCTGGAGCCGTAATGAGGCTCACTGGAGAGAGGAAGCAAATATGGCCTTCAAGACAGCTCTCATATAACTTCTGTGAAGTCTGTCTTGCTGTTGTGGGTGTTTAAGTGCCAGTTTCGGTACCAGTCTTGGAACACATAAATCCCCCATGAAGTTATCATTCACCATCTGTTGAGGCCCCATGTGGTTACTGCCTTAGTACCCTCTTACCAAGCCCTGCCTTCTCTAGACTGTTTCCAGGAAACGGTGGAACACTTAGATGTCTACATACCAGGAACCTTTCTGCCTCTCTCCTCCCTACGCAGTCCATTACTTTTTATCCTGGAAGCATCCATTCCTTCAAATATACGGCCAAAATGCTTTCCTGTGCTTTCAGATCCACTTTATTTTAGAGATTACATAAATCCTCCCTTGTTTATGAGGTTTTAAATTCTAGAACAAAAGCCAAGTTTTGCTCTTTCACTGAGCTACATCTATCCCTTGAGGGATGGTGAGCTCCAAACCAAATGTTTAAATAGAAAGATAAAAGAAAAATACAGCACGTTCCTCATAAACTAGGTTGCTCCCCGAATAAATGGTCCAGGTCTCCTTCCTGGCTCATCCATCACTGGTCTCTTGTCTTCCTTTTTCCATTTTAATCTCACTGTAATTCCACTTCATATCATCCTGTCCTTGGACCTTACCAACTTCTACCTGCATTACTACCACAGTCTCTTTGAACTTCTAATTCAGTCTGTCACTCTTTTCTTCTGGGAAAACCTTTACCATGCTGCTGTATAATCTTCCACTGGCTTTCACAGAAAATAAAATTTCATCTGCCCACTTAAACACCATACATGCAAGTTGCCTCAGTCTAGTTGATTTGACCTAGTTCCTAACTTTCAGCCTCTTTGCTAGAGTTAAGTCATTGACTTGTCCCCTTACACATTTATGTAGCATTACTGTACCTAGCATTATACTGTCATCATTTTCTCACTTTATGTAAAATGTATCCACCTTTGAGAACTAATCTAGATATACCACTGCACCTGAATTCTCTCTACTTCTGTGGAATGTATTTAAACAGTAGGCAATGAATTGTCCATTTAGTATATAATTCTTTTATTTATCATGTACCTATTTTGCTCATTTTATTTTTTGTATGTTCCATTCATTGCAAACACCTTGAAGACAGGCTGCATGTCTCCTTCATCATACTGGCCACACAAATAGATGTTATAGACAAGTCGTGGGAATCACCTACCGCAATGCAGCGCCTTCTTAAACCTACTAATGTCCCCCAACCTCAAGTCATGGGAATCATCTACCACAATGCAGTGCCTTCTTAAACCTACTAATGTCCCCCAACCTCAAGTCATGGGAATCATCTACCACAATGCAGTGCCTTCTTAAACCTACTAATGTCCCCCAACTTCTACATGACATCTTTCCCTTAGCCAAGAAACAGTGAAAAAAAAAACAGAAAAAAACAACAAAAAAACTTTCTAGTTAACACAGAAATTCAGACTATAAAAATAAAAAATAGAACTTATGTTTTTTAAAATTAAAATACAAAGACCTCAATAGATTCAAAACAGTCATAAAGTCTAAAATCTAGAGTATAAAAAAAGAAGCACTAATCAAATAAAAGATAATAAAAATATATTGACTTTTCTATACAAGAAGAAACATTTTTAAATTGTATCTTTTATTTTTATATAATAATTAAATCACCCTTCCTTTCTTTCTTTAAACACGCCCACATACCATTGTTCTCTTTCAAACTCATGACCACTTTTATCATTAATTTTTCTTATATACGTATATATTTTTAATGTCTCTCAGTTGTAAAATAAGACAGTGTAAGGAAATAACAAAATAAGATGTTTATGTGAATCTCTTAGCAGAGACTTCACCCTTCACGTTTGCTCCAAGTGGGAGTAGAGAAAATCCCAGGTGAATTTGAGAGCTACAGTTGTGTTTTTTCTGATTCCACAGCCTTGGTAATGGCATTAATAACAGGGGTGCTTTCAAGCATTCTTTCAGGACCTACCAGGAATAGGGCACTGGAACCTTAATTATATGACTTAATAAAACCTATTTGTCTTCACTTAGAAAGCAAAATTAAAAGGAGAAACAGAAAGAGAAAATCAGTCCACACACCATCCTAGAAAATGACCAGACTAAACTTCTGCCTCTAGGTAAAGTAGTTGTTCAGAGCAGAATTTGAATTATTAATAATAATAATGATAATAATAACAACAACAAATGTTTAAGCTATACATCCAAATATATTGCCTAGGAAACATCAGATTTACTGAATCAATTGACCAAGTGATTAATTCTTAGTTGATCAATTTATAATAAAAATTTGAGAAAGACCCAAGACTTAAAAACACAATTTCTAAATATTCTTAAGTCCATTTTAAGAAACATAACAAAATATTAATAAAATTTAAGTTATAATATAACCTTATAGATCAAAAACTGTCCCCTAGGAAGGTGTAATGCCAGTGTAATTTGAATTACTAGCTGCGAATAGAACCTTTGCATAATGGAGTAAAAGTGTGCATGATAATATAACACAATCATCAAGGGTAAGAAAAGAATGGACAATTTTAAGATATTTATTCTTATACAAGCTAAGATGCATAGACTATAGGATGAGGGGTCAGCTTTTTTAAAAGACTTTGCAAAAATACTTATATAAAATCTTATGAAGTATAAATTGCTATCAGTATTAACAAGTTCTCAAAGTAAAAATATTACATACATCATCTTTGAGTAACAAGATAACAGTTTAAATGGCCGCCAGGGCACAGAAGAATATGGTATTACAGGTGTATCACTCTAGAAAAGAGATTTCCACTTATCTCATAAACAAAAACATAACCATCTCTTCTCCTTCCATTCCTCTCCTAATTTTTACAGCATCCTTTTGTCAGTCACCAATACTGAAAGGTGGTTACCTGTTTCCATCTCACATCCTGTGAGAATCAGCTCAGACACAGCTGCATGAAGGTACAAAATGTTCCAGATGCACCTTCATGACAGAAGTTTAAAAAAAAAATATTTTGATTTATAACTTTTCCAAAAACATTTTATTTACTTTGTATGCCTCTAGTTAATTGTCAAATACAAACAACATTTTATTTAATATAACCATTTCCTTATTCTTCTAAGTAAACTTAATGTTTGCTTACAGAGAAAATACTCAGTACAAAGCACTAAATATTACCTGAAAAACGTCCTGTATTTTAAGGGTATAATCTAAACTCACAGGTTAGCAATTAAACATAATGTTGGTTAAGACTGTATTACTCTTCAGTCATCAAAAAATGTATCCATGAAATCTCAACAATATGGCTGTTTAAATAAGACATGGAAAATGACAAAACTGATGGATTTGCCAATGTGGAAGGGGAAATCTCACAGGGATCCACCCCCTAGAACTACGATTTCTGAGAAAGAATCAGTCTTCTCCAGGGGCCAGCCCCTTACGTGTTATCCAACCTCAAGTGGTCAGCCATAAGCATATATTTGTAAATTAACTCAGAGGCCAAAATTTGAGGAGTGGAGAAAGGGGACATGACAAAATTGGAAAAAGAAGAGAAAGGGAGAAATGATGTAAGTACAGCACTTGTATATGTAATTTTCAAAAGTAAATAAGATATATTTTAAATGAAAATGTAAATTAGCAAGTAACTAAATAATGCCACCAGGCATTGGTAAAACACATCTGAATTCCAAGCACTTGAAAAGTTGCAGCAAGGAATTCAAGGCCAGCCTGGGCTACATAATGAGTTCCAGTCTAGCCCTGACTTTTTAGTAAAAACCCTGAGTCAAAAGTTAATTACACAGTGCCTCCCGACTCTCCCCGGCTGAGCTCGCCATGCCCCTCCCCACTGATGTGGGTGAGCCAAGACCCTCAGCGAGGAGACACTGCAGGATCCATCGTCCAGAGCATCTGAACAGTGAACTCTTGAAGTTTTCGACTTAAAAAAAAATGGCCTCCAATAAAACTTCATTGCAAAAAATGGGAAAGAAACAGAATGGAAAGAGTAAAAAAATTGAAGAGGCAGAGCCTTAAAAATTTGTGGTAGAAAAAGTACTGGGCTGTTGTGTGGTGAATGGAAAGGTGGACTATTTCCTGAAGTGGAAGGGGTTCATAGATGCTGATAATACCTGGGAACCAGAAGAAAACTTAGATTATCCAGAGTAATGGAAGCATTTCTTAATTCTCAAAAAGCTGGTAAAGAAAAAGACTGTACAAAAAGGAAATCTTTATCTGATGACAGCAAATCGAAGAAGAGATGCTATGACAAACGAGGGGCTTTGCCAGAGGTTTTGATCCTAAACTAATAATCAGAGCCACAGACAGCAGTGGAGAATTACTGTTTCTTGTGAGATGGAAGGACTCGGATGAAGCTGACTTGGTGCTGGCAAAAGAGGCAAAATGAAGTGTCCTCAGATTGTCATCGCCTTTTTTTGAGGGGAGGGGGGTTTGGTTTGGTTTTGGTTTTGTTTTGTCTTTTTTGTGTTGTTGTTGTTGTTTCTTTTATATATAATCTGAATCTTGGTTTCTGAATTACTAGTGTGAAATACATAGCGTTTTAATGAAAACAGAATTTTGTATGCTGGTTTTGAAAATACTGACAGTGGTTGGGATATTTTTGGGTTTTGTTTGCATCACAAGGCACTGATTCCATTGAGTAGATAAGAGCTTTTGCTAGTTGTTTCCTTTAACAATAGAATGTTTGATACCGTATTGTGTTTCTTGGCTTTGAAAAACAGTTTCTCTTATTTGCTGGGGAGAATTTACAATCATTACTCAATCAGAACTTATTTTTGACTGTGACACAGAAGGACTATTCTGGGTATTTCATTTGTATGCATGTGTGTGCACAAAACAGGTAACGGTTTTGTTTTGTCTTATCTTGTCTTGTTGTTTTAACACACAAAAGACCTAAAGGCAAAAACACAAGTTGATGAGAGTCCATCATCGTGAATGTTTTCCTGAAACCATAATCTTTCCAGTTAAGTAGGCTCTGTAATTTATTTGATAATTTTAAAAGCAAGCACATCAGAATTTATGTATTATCGTGTAAATACAGTAGTTTATTTACAAAATTTTGTCCATACCAACTCCCCCTTCAGAAAATGAAATTAGACAAAGTAGTAGCCTGATTTAATGACAAAAGTGTGGTGGCACATGCCGCTAATCCCAGAACTCTGGAAGCAGATGGCTCTCTGGTTTAGAGGCCAGTCTGGTCTATGAGCAGTCCTAGGTCAGCCAGGGTGTGCAAAGGCTCCTTTGGTGAACCACTCTTCCGTAGAAAGTTGAAGTCTGTACTAAAAGGTTATGATTCATGGAGTTTGTTTGCTGTGAAGATGGAATCGTGGTTAGAGATGTTGGCAATTTACGACCCTCTGACATAAGTGAACAGACTTTACTAATATCAGTTAATGCCCTGCATGCCTTTTCCTTACCCTGACTCATTCCTTACTGGTAGGGTCAATATTTTCAGTATTTGGTTCTGGTTCAATGAGCAGAAAAGTAACTCTGTAGTATGAGAATGCCATCCAACTGTATATTTACTTTATTGTAAGTAATGGTGAACAGTGGTCAATAAATAGCTTTATATTCCTTTTGAAAAAGTTAATTACAAAACTAAAATTCACTGACGTAAATACTGATATATATAGAATGAGGTGGGAGCATGTGAATACAGGAAAATTGGTTTTGAGCAGTGTGTAATGTACACTATGTAGAAATAACACACTGAGCCCCATTAATAAGTGCAGTTAATGCATAATAATAAAAACCAGAAAAATTTATTTTACTATATTTATTCTTCAAAGATATAGATTTTTTCTCAAAAATTTACATTTTAAAATGACAAAAGGAAATTATCTCAGCTTCTTTAATGATGATTTCTAGATGGGTTCTGAAAACTGTACAGAAACCCCAGTGGAGACATATATGTTAGAAATGCTACCCTATGCATACGTACCTTCTGCAGCTTCTCTTTCAACTAGAACACTATCTAGGGCCCAATATTCCCATGTCCTGATTAAAGGATCCTTCCTCTTTTAATGATATGCAGTGAAATAAGCTACTAGACACTGGGACAGAATGCCTGCAAGTGGCTTATGTTCCTTACCCAAGAGGGACCAGAACTTAATCCTGAGTTCAGAAGAGGTTGTATACACAGAGGTGGGGAGCTCAGTGTGACTCAGTATTTAACGCCCTGGCACACACCTTAAGACCAAGATGCCTATTGGAAGCTTGTAAAAATGCCTACTAGTAAATTAGAGATGATCAAACAAAACAGAGTGTTGAGGGAAGGAAGTAGGTGTTCCAGAACAGTGAATATTCCTAAATTAATCTATTACACAGAGAGCCCACTAGTTGACTTTTCTTGGGAGAGGCTGGAAAATATTTCACTAACTGTGATGCTAAAGGAGGTTACGAGGCAAAGACAGAAATACTAAGAAGCTTCTTAGTGGCTGCCCTGAAGACCAAGGCTTATGGCAGCTACTAATACTCTGGAACTTGTTGTCACTGGGGATAAAAAACAAAAATCTCAAGAGGAAAAAAATGGCAGCACATGGTTGTCACATGAACATCTAAGTAAGTAGTGTAAAAGGCAGTCAGGTTGAAAGGCCATTCAGGATGGAATGGTCAAGAGGTGTGATAAAAATTGCCTCACAGGATATGCTTTCTAAAAGCAAGGAAAGCAAGAAGGACGTGTAGATAGTCAGGAAGAGGATGGGGGCAGTCATGAAGGGAAACAGATGAACAGAGGTGACACTACATAACTGTAGAGGAAGGAGTAGGTATGAAGGGAAACAGATGAACAGAGGCGACACTACATAACTGTAGAGGAAGGAGTAGGTATGAAGGGAACAGATGAACGAGGTGACACTACATACTGGTGTAGAGGAAGGAGTAGGTTATGAAGGGAAACAGATGAACAGAGGTGACACTACATAACTGTAGAGGAAGGAGCAGGTATGAAGGGAAACAGATGAACAGAGGTGACACTACATAACTGTAGAGGAAGGAGTAGGTATGAAGGGAAACAGATGAACAGAGGCGACACTACATAACTGTAGAGGAAGGAGTAGGTACGAAGGGAAACAGATGAACAGAGGCGACACTACATAACTGTAGAGGAAGGAGTAGGTACGAAGGGAAACAGATGAACAGAGGTGACACTACATAACTGTAGAGGAAGGAGCAGGTATGAAGGGAAACAGATGAACAGAGGCGACACTACATAACTGTAGAGGAAGGAGTAGGTATGAAGGGAAACAGATGAACAGAGGCGACACTACATAACTGTAGAGGAAGGAGCAGGTATGAAGGGAAACAGATGAACAGAGGTGACACTACATAACTGTAGAGGAAGGAGTAGGTATGAAGGGAAACAGATGAACAGAGGTGACACTACATAACTGTAGAGGAAGGAGTAGGTAAGAAGGGAAACAGATGAACAGAGGTGACACTACATAACTGTAGAGGAAGGAGTAGGTATGAAGGGAAACAGATGAACAGAGGTGACACTACATAACTGTAGAGGAAGGAGTAGGTATGAAGGGAAACAGATGAACAGAGGCGACACTACATAACTGTAGAGGAAGGAGCAGGTATGAAGGGAAACAGATGAACAGAGGCGACACTACATAACTGTAGAGGAAGGAGCAGGTATGAAGGGAAACAGATGAACAGAGGCGACACTACATAACTGTAGAGGAAGGAGTAGGTATGAAGGGAAACAGATGAACAGAGGCGACACTACATAACTGTAGAGGAAGGAGCAGGTATGAAGGGAAACAGATGAACAGAGGCGACACTACATAACTGTAGAGGAAGGAGCAGGTATGAAGGGAAACAGATGAACAGAGGCGACACTACATAACTGTAGAGGAAGGAGCAGGTATGAAGGGAAACAGATGAACAGAGGCGACACTACATAACTGTAGAGGAAGGAGCAGGTATGAAGGGAAACAGATGAACAGAGGCGACACTACATAACTGTAGAGGAAGGAGCAGGTATGAAGGGAAACAGATGAACAGAGGCGACACTACATAACTGTAGAGGAAGGAGCAGGTATGAAGGGAAACAGATGAACAGAGGCGACACTACATAACTGTAGAGGAAGGAGCAGGTATGAAGGGAAACAGATGAACAGAGGTGACACTACATAACTGTAGAGGAAGGAGCAGGTATGAAGGGAAACAGATGAACAGAGGCGACACTACATAACTGTAGAGGAAGGAGCAGGTATGAAGGGAAACAGATGAACAGAGGCGACACTACATAACTGTAGAGGAAGGAGCAGGTATGAAGGGAAACAGATGAACAGAGGCGACACTACATAACTGTAGAGGAAGGAGCAGGTATGAAGGGAAACAGATGAACAGAGGCGACACTACATAACTGTAGAGGAAGGAGCAGGTATGAAGGGAAACAGATGAACAGAGGCGACACTACATAACTGTAGAGGAAGGAGCAGGTATGAAGGGAACAGATGAACAGAGGCGACACTACATAACTGTAGAGGAAGGAGCAGGTATGAAGGGAAACAGATGAACAGAGGCGACACTACATAACTGTAGAGGAAGGAGCAGGTATGAAGGGAAACAGATGAACAGAGGCGACACTACATAACTGTAGAGGAAGGAGCAGGTATGAAGGGAAACAGATGAACAGAGGTGACACTACATAACTGTAGAGGAAGGAGCAGGTATGAAGGGAAACAGATGAACAGAGGCGACACTACATAACTGTAGAGGAAGGAGCAGGTATGAAGGGAAACAGATGAACAGAGGCGACACTACATAACTGTAGAGGAAGGAGCAGGTATGAAGGGAAACAGATGAACAGAGGCGACACTACATAACTGTAGAGGAAGGAGCAGGTATGAAGGGAAACAGATGAACAGAGGCGACACTACATAACTGTAGAGGAAGGAGCAGGTATGAAGGGAAACAGATGAACAGAGGCGACACTACATAACTGTAGAGGAAGGAGCAGGTATGAAGGGAAACAGATGAACAGAGGCGACACTACATAACTGTAGAGGAAGGAGCAGGTATGAAGGGAAACAGATGAACAGAGGCGACACTACATAACTGTAGAGGAAGGAGTAGGTATGAAGGGAAACAGATGAACAGAGGCGACACTACATAACTGTAGAGGAAGGAGCAGGTATGAAGGGAAACAGATGAACAGAGGCGACACTACATAACTGTAGAGGAAGGAGCAGGTATGAAGGGAACAGATGAACAGAGGCGACACTACATAACTGTAGAGGAAGGAGCAGGTATGAAGGGAAACAGATGAACAGAGGCGACACTACATAACTGTAGAGGAAGGAGTAGGTATGAAGGGAAACAGATGAACAGAGGCGACACTACATAACTGTAGAGGAAGGAGCAGGTATGAAGGGAAACAGATGAACAGAGGTGACACTACATAACTGTAGAGGAAGGAGCAGGTATGAAGGGAAACAGATGAACAGAGGCGACACTACATAACTGTAGAGGAAGGAGCAGGTATGAAGGGAAACAGATGAACAGAGGTGACACTACATAACTGTAGAGGAAGGAGTAGGTATGAAGGGAAACAGATGAACAGAGGTGACACTACATAACTGTAGAGGAAGGAGCAGGTATGAAGGGAAACAGATGAACAGAGGTGACACTACATAACTGTAGAGGAAGGAGTAGGTATGAAGGGAAACAGATGAACAGAGGCGACACTACATAACTGTAGAGGAAGGAGTAGGTATGAAGGGAAACAGATGAACAGAGGCGACACTACATAACTGTAGAGGAAGGAGTAGGTATGAAGGGAAACAGATGAACAGAGGCGACACTACATAACTCTAGAGGAAGGAGCAGGTATGAAGGGAAACAGATGAACAGAGGCGACACTACATAACTGTAGAGGAAGGAGCAGGTATGAAGGGAAACAGATGAACAGAGGCGACACTACATAACTGTAGAGGAAGGAGCAGGTATGAAGGGAAACAGATGAACAGAGGTGACACTACATAACTGAAGAGGAAGGAGCAGGTATGAAGGGAAACAGATGAACAGAGGCGACACTACATAACTGTAGAGGAAGGAGCAGGTATGAAGGGAAACAGATGAACAGAGGTGACACTACATAACTGTAGAGGAAGGAGTAGGTATGAAGGGAAACAGATGAACAGAGGTGACACTACATAACTGTAGAGGAAGGAGCAGGTATGAAGGGAAACAGATGAACAGAGGCGACACTACATAACTGTAGAGGAAGGAGCAGGTATGACCTAACAGTATCGCATATTGGAACTCATAGTACACCAGTGCCCAATAGCAATGCGTGTGTGATTTGAGCAATCCTGATATTTTAAGGACAAGATACTCAGAGACTTAAACCTCTGGTCAAATCACTCAAAGAAGGGGCTGTAGCCAAAGTGAGAGAAATCTAGAAGGAATAGCAGAAGAATAAATGAGAAATGTTGCTTATAAGTTCAAGGCCAGCAACTACATAGCACAGCTGATTGAGCATTATCTTGTAAACTTTTCTCCAGAGAAATCATGAGTCTCCCTAGTGGAACTGAATATCGCTTTGGTGAGTGTGGGTCTTCTTTACAAAATGTCTGATTCGGATGCTAATATTTTCTGGGAACCGCCTTAAATATACACCCAGAAATAGTGTTTTGTCCTCTGGTCAGGTCCATTTCCTGGTCAAGTTCACACATAAAGTTAGCGTGATGAATGCAACCACAATCTGATTCTGTAATGTTGCTTCTTTTGTAGAAAGGTATAATCAGAAAGCTATCCTTTGGATACTGAATATGATGTTCCAATCAATATTCAAAGAAATTAAAGTGCTTAGGAGTTTACACGCCATGATAGTATAGCCTGTGATTACTAGTGTGGGTTATACTCTAATGAGACTACAGTGATGTTGAAAGCTGCCTGTAACTTCTCCTTTAGATAATCTCTGACTCTTCCTGCTTAGTTTTCCGTGCATCAGTAAATATTTTTATGTGGCTTTCTTACTAAATTCCTCACATAAATTCTCTTTTTCAGGTCTTTTTTTTTTTTTTTTTTTTTTCAGAAAATTTTAAAAAGTCTTGGAGGGTTTCTTATACAAGCAATCTGTTGGAAACACTTTAAGTCTCTCCTCATCACCATATCCTGACCCACACCTCTGTCAGAAGCCTCCTACCCCACCAGATACCCACCCACCATATGGAACCCAAGAGCCCAGGCCAACACCCTGAATTGGCCCCACCCCACTCGCACCTGCCCAGCATAACCCCAAGAGATCCTCTTTTTTGTCACCATATTCCAACCTACACATCTAGCAGAAAGCCTCCTACTCCACCAGAGGCCAGGCCATGATTCTGAACCCTAGAGGCCAGGCTACCTCCCTGAAAACCAGGCAAATACTTCCAACCCCAACAGAAGGTATGCATCCTGAATCCCAGAGGACCTATGGCTAGGTCATGGGCCATGCACATCACCAGAACTCCAGCCTCTAACTTGAGGAAGAATCCCTTCTGGACTAGAATCCATCAAAGCCATCAAAAGTCCAGTCTCCAACTCAACAGACACCATCTACTCATCTACAGGCAACTCCAGTCAGAAGACTAGAGAGAAAACAGATACTAAGGAAGAAAACACTCGGCCAACAAAGACAAACCCAGAAATCAGCACCTAGAGCTATAGTCACTCCAAATCCAGAAGCCTAAATGTCAGGATAAAAACAAAATCAACAACAGCCAGGGCACTATATCACTACCAGAGCTACCTATTACAGCACGCCCTAGATATTCCAACACACCTGCAGCACAAAAGGCCTTAAAGCCAACTTCATGGAGATGATAGAGATTCTTAAAGAGGAAATTAATGGATCCCGTAAAGAAATTGAGGAAAAGATAAAATGTTGGAGGAAATCAGTAAATCCCTTAAAAAATGTCAAGAAAATGTGATGGCACCTTTTGTCTCTTAGAGTCTGCAGGACCTCTGTCCAGGCCCTTCTTGCTTTTAGAGTGTCAACTGAGAAGTCAGGTATAAGTCTAGTAGGCCAGCCTTTATATGTTACTTGCTTTTTCCCTTATAGTTTTTAATATTTCTTTGTATGTTTAGTGTTTTGATTATTATGTGGTGAGGGTACTTTCTTTTCTGGTCCAATCTAATTGGTGTTTTGTATGCTTCCTGTGTCTTTATACGCATTTCCCTTAGGTTTCTTCTATGAATTTGTTGAAAATGCTTTCTAAAAATCTTTGATTGTTCTTCTTTTATTGCTATTATTCTTAGATTTGTTCTTTCCATATTGTATCAGATTTCCTGGATGTTTTGTGTCAGAAATTTTTTCAATTTAACATGTTCTTTGACCAATGTATCTATTTCTTCTATTATGTCTTCAGTACCTCAAAGTTTCTCTTCCATGTTTTATTCTGTTGGTGATGATGGTGTCTATAGTTCTTTGTTCACTCACCTAGATTTTTCATTTCCAGAATTTCCTGAGTTTGCATTTTCTTTATTGATTCTATTTCCATTTTCAGATCTTGAACACATTTATTCATTTCCTTCAATTGTTTCTTTGTTCATTCATTTTTTATTTTCTTCACTTTTTAAAAGGTACTTATTCATTTCCTCCAATTTTGTTTGTCATTTCCTCACTTTCTATAAGGGATATATTCACTTTCTTTTTAAGAACTTTTATCATCTTTATAAAGGTAGTTTTAAGGTCTTTTTCCTGTGTTTTAGCTGTGTTGGGTGATCCAGGGATTGCTGTAGTGAGATAGCTGGCCTCTAGAGGTAGTGATAAATTCCCCTGGCTATGGTTAATTGTGTTTTTATACTACTGTCTATATACATGGGTTTGGGATACCAGTTTCTGAGTTTGTCATTGTTATGTTTTATTCTTTGGTTTCTGTTTCATCTCTGGTCTTCTGATCTGGGTGTTAAGCAGGGAGGTACCTGCCTAAATTGGAGGCTGGGATATTGTGATTAGGAGTAGAGAAGGGATTAGGAGCAGGGAGGGCAGTAGGTATAGTATATGGGGGCAAGATAGTAAAGAATATTGTAGGAATACAGCCTACTTGAAGTTCTGGAGGTCGGTGTGGCCTTCAGTCGAGCAGGGAGTCTCTGCCTAAGTCTGTCTTCCTTTTCTTCTGGCTGTTGTGACTTGAACTAGAGCAGAGGATGTCGGTCAGAGATGAGGGAGGGGACCCAGCAACAAGTTGTCCAAGGTTGTGGGGGTAGGATGATATCTGCGGGAACTGAGAGAGGGGAAGTTCCCCAGGCAGAGAAGATGGTGGCACACAGTCTGGACTGTGTCTAGTAGGCAGAGTTCCTGAGGCTGGGAAATGGATTGAAGGGATCTTACTAGAAGCACCAAGCTTTCCCCTTCATTGCAACTGGACACCTGGAGGTTCAGAACGTACAAACTTCGAACACCTGGCTATCCCCCAAATACAAGAAAAAGCACTGACCCCCTGGGGAACAGAGGTCCTCTGGGGTGGCTGCAGCAACAGCAGCAGGTAGCAGCTCAGCACAGTAAAACAGGTGAGCAAAGGAATGGGGAACTATCCAAAACACAGACTTGGGGACTCCTCAGTCTAAACAAATGGGGAGGATAAAAATAAGCATAAGCCACCAACCCCACTCCCACCCGCACTGGACTTTCACCCGGGTTGGGAGCCACAAGCTCTGAGAACACTGCACTCTTTTGAGTACTGGAGCAGTGTAGTCCCCCTCTGGAACCAAGGATTAACACAGTGGAAGCCACACAGCATCTGGCATCCAAGCCACTGTTCTACTTCATGGTTGATTCCTCTGAAGAGAAAAAGTAGCCAGAAAAACCCTACAAATCACGAATCCTAGGTGGCAGAGCTTGGACAAATATGAATATAGGAAGACAGTGTCTGCCAAGCCAATATAGTAAGCAGCTGCCTTCCAAAGGTACTCACTCCTATGATTACCAGCTTAGAAAACCCAATCCGTCTCAGCAGATGCCTAAAGGAAAGAGTAAGAGGACAAATAACAAAAACCAGAACAACATGCCTCCACCAGAAAGCCCAGACATCAACAGATAGCATAATACAGCTGAATCTCAGAAAAATGACCTCAGAACTATGCTTATACCTTTATTTGAGAATTATAAAGAGGAAATGAATAGATCCTTCCAAGAATTCCTGGAAAATACAAACAAAGGAATAGAGGCCATCCAGGACAAACAAGAAACAACAAACAGGTGAAGAAAATGAGTAAAACCATTCAGGACATGAAAACAGAATTAGACAGCATTAAAAATGTCAAATTGAGAAAACTCTCAAAATACAACAATTAAAGAAGTAGTCAGGAGTCCAACAGACAAGTATAACCAACAGAATCCAACATATGGAGGAGAAGAGAGAGCCTCAGGGGTTGAAGTACAATAGAAGAAATTGATACATGTCCCAAAGAAAATACTAAAACAGGAAAATTGGTGACACAAAGCATCCAAGAAATCAAGGACACCATGAGAAAGTGAAAGGTCAGGATTATAGGAGTAGATGAAAAGAAGGATGAAAAGTCTCAAGGACCAGAAAAATGTTTTCAAGACATCATAGAAGAAAATATCCCCAACCTAAAGAAAGAGATACCCTTGAGCATACAAGAGGCCTATAGAACACAAAATAGGCTAGACCAGAAAAGAAATTCCTCCCATCACATAATAATCAAAACACTAAATCTGCAGAACAAAGAAAATATATTAAAGGCAGCAAGGGGGAAAGGCCAAGTAACATATAAAGGCAGACCCATCAGAATTACACCTGACTTCTCAACAGAGACCATGAAAGACAGAAGGGCCTGGGCTAAGGTTATCCAGACACTAAGAGATGCTAAGACTACTATATCCAGCAAAACTTTCTATCACCATAGATAGAGAAAGCAAGATATTCCATGACAAAACCAAATGTAAACAATATCTAAACACCAACCCAGCTCCACAGAAGATAGTAGAAGAAAAAGTACATCACAACAGTGTCAATCACACCCAAGAAAATGCAGTATATAGATAATCTCACAATAGCAAAACCAAAACAGACACTCCCACATACAATCACTACCAACTCCACAATAAAAGGATTCAATAACCATTGGTTACTAATGTCTCTGAACATCAATGGCCTCAACTCCCCAGTAAAAAGACACAGGCTAACAAAATGGATGCAAAAACAAGATCCACTATTCTGCTGCATTCAAGAAACACATCTCAGAAACAGAGATAGACATTACCAGTGAGTAAAGGGCTAGAAAAATATTTTCCAAGCAAACAGAGCAAGGAAGCAAGTGGGAGTAGCCATTTTAATATCTGATAAAGTAGACTTTCAATTAAAATTGATCAAGAAATATGGGAAAAGACAGTTTGTTCTTATCAAAGGAAAAATCCACCAAGAGGACATTACTATCCTGAATATATATGCCTCAAATACTAGAGCACCAGCATTTGTAAAAGAAATACTTTTAAAGTTTAAAATCACACATTGATCCCAGCACAATAATAGTGGGAGACCTCAACATCCCACTCTCACCAATGGCCAGATCTCCAAGGCAGAAGCTAAATAAAGTAATAATCAATCTAACAGAGGTCATGAGTCAGATGGACCTAACAGACATCTACAGAACTTTTTACTCAAACAGAAAAGAATATACCTTCTTCTCCACTCCACATGGAACCTTCTCCAAAACTGTTCACAAAGCAAGCCTCAATAGATACAAAAAAAAATTGAAATAATCCCCTGGATCTTACGAGACCACCATGGCCTAAAGTTGAACATCAATAACAATAAAATTAACAAAAAGCCTATAAACACATGGAAACAGAACGTGTTACTCAATGACAGCTAGGTCAGGAAAGAAATAAAGAAAGAAATTAAAGACTTCCTAGATTTAAATGAAAATGAAGGCACAATATATCCAAACCTTTGGAACACAATGAAAGTAGTGCTAAGAGAAAAGTTCATAGCACTAGGTGCCTTCATAAAGAAATTGTAGATTTTGCGTACAAGCAACTTAATGGAACACCTGAAAATTGTAGGAAAAAAAGAAGCAAACACACTCAAGAGGAGTAGACAAGTGGGCTGAAACCAATGAATTAGAAACAAAGAAAACAATTTAAAGATTCAACAAAACCAAGAGCTGGTTATTTGAGAAAATCAACAAGATAGACAAACCCTTAGCCAAACTAACTAAAAGGCAAAGGGAGAGTACCCAAATTAACAAAATCAGAAATGAAAAGGGGTATATAACAATGGATACCAAGGAAATCCAAAGAATCATTAGTTCTTACTTCAAAAGCCTATGTGCCACAAAAGTTGAAAATCTAAATGATATGGACAATTTCCTTCATAAATTCCAATTACCAAAATTGAATCAAGATCAGGCAAATAAATTAAACAGTCCTATATCCCCTAGGAAATAGAAGCAGTCATCAAAAGTATTCCAACCAAAGAAAGACTTAGGCCAGATGGATTCAGTGCAGAATTCTACCAGACCTTCAAAGAAGAACTAATACCAATACTCCTCAAACTATTCCACAAAATAGCAACAGAAGAATAACTACCAAACTCATTCTATAAATCCAGTCTCCTTAATACCTAAGCCACACAAAGACCCAACAAAGAAAGAAAATTTCAGACCAATTTCCCTTATGAACATAGATGCAAAAGCACTCAATAAAATTCTGGTGAGCTGAATGCAAGATCACATCAAAAATCTCATCCACCATGACCAAGTAGGCTTTATACCAGGCATGCAAGGGTGGTTCAATATACAGAAACCCATCAATGTAATCAACCATATAAACAAACTGATTTTTAAAACCACATTATCACCTCTTTAGATGCTAAAAAGCGCTTGATAAAATACAACACTCATTCATGTTAAAAGTCTTAGATCAGAGATACAAGGCACATACCTAAACATAATAAAGTCAATATACAGCAAGCCTATAGCCAACATCAAACTAAATGGAGAGAAAATAAATCAATCCCACTGAAATCAGGCACATGACAAGGCTGTCCACTCTCTCCATTTCTCTTCAATAGAGTACTGGAAGTCTTAGATAGAGCAATAATACATCTAAAGGAGATCAAGGGGGTACAAACAGGAAAGGAAGAAAGTTAAAATTTCACTACTCCAAGATGATATGATAGTATACATCAGTAACCCCCAAAATTCTACCAAAGATATCCAACAGCTGATAAACAACTTCAGCAAAGTGGCAGCATACAAAACTAACATGAAAAAGTCAGTAGCCCTCCTGTATACAGATGATAAATGGGCTAAGAAAAAATTAGGGAAACTACTCCCTTCACAATAGCCTCAAATAATATAAAATATCTTGGTATAAATCTAACCAAGCAAGTGAAAGACATATGAAAAAAACTTCAAGTCTCTGAAGAAGGAAATTAAAGACAATATCAGAAAATGAAAAGATCTCCCATGTTCAAAGACTGGGAGAATCAACATAGTAAATATGACCATTCTACTAAAAGTAATCTACAGATTCAATGCAATCCCCATCAAAATACCAACACAATATTTTATAGAACTGGAAAGACCAATTCTCAACAGCATATGGAAAAATACAGGACAGCTATAACAATCCTGAACAATAAAAGATCTGCCAGTGGAATCTCCATCCCTGACCTCAAGTTGTACTATAGAGCAACAGTTTTAAAAAAGTCAAAAACAAAAAATGGCATGGTACTGGCATAGAAATAGGCCATTTGACCAATGGAATTGAATTGAATACCCAGAAATAAATCCACACACCTATGATCATTTGATTTTTTGACAAAGAAGCCAAAACTATACAATGGAAAAAAGACAGCATCTTCAACAAATGGTGTTGGTCTAACTGGATGTCTACTTGTAAAAACAAAAAAATGCAAACAGATCCATATTTATCACCCTGTGCAAAACTCAAGTCCAAGTGGATTAAAGACATCAACATAAAACCAGATTCACTAAATCTGTTAGAAGACAAAGTGGGAATGAGTCTAGAACTTATTGGCAGAGGACACAACTTCCTGAACAGAACTCCAACAGCTCAAGCTCTAAGGGCAACAATTAATAAATGGGACATCATGAAACTGAAAAGCTTCTGTAGGGCAAAAGACCCTCTCAATAGAACAAAGCAGCAGCCCACAGATTGGGAAAAGATCTTTACCAACCCTACATCTGATAAAGCACTAATATCTAAAATATATAAAGAACTCAAGAAATTAAACACCACCAAACCAAGTGATCCAATTAAAAAATGGTTTACAGAACAAAACAGAGAATCCTCAATAAAGGAACATCTAATGGTTAAGAAAAACTTAAAGAAATGTTCAACATCTCTAGTCATCAATGTAAATAAATAATGCAAATAAAATGACCTTGAGATTCCATCTGACACCTATCCAAATGTCTAAGATCAATAACTCAAGTGACAACACATGCTGCTAAGGATGTAGAGAAAGGGGAACACTCCTGCACTGTTGGTACAACTACTTGTACAACTACTCTGGAAATCAATATGGTGCTTTCTCAGAAAACGGGGAATAGCTCTAACCCAAAATCCAGCTATACTACTTCTGGGCATATACCCAAAAGATGCTCCATTATACAACAAGGATATTTTCTCAACTGTGTTCATAATAGCCAGAACCTGGAAACAACCGAGATGTCCCTCAACTGAAGAATGGATAACGAAACTGTGGTACATCTACACAATGGCATACTACTCAGCTATTAAAAACAAGGAAATCTTGAATTTTGCAGGCAAGTGGATGGGACTAGAAATGATCATCCTAAGTGAGGTAACCAAGACCCAAAAAGACACACAGGGTATAAACTCATTTATAAGTGGATTTTAGCCCAACATAGATGTCCTCTGAGAGACTCTACCCAGCAAGACTTGAAGCTGGACACTGGGCAGAGTGTTGAGAGTGAAGGTAAGACTGGGGTAATGGACGGTCTGGGATGGAGCAGGAGCTCCACAGGGAGACCACCAAGCCTGTGGGTCAAGGCACAAGGGGGGTCTCCACAAACTGATGATCCAGTCAAGAACAACACATGCAAGAAACCAAGACTCATTTTTCAGATGTAGCCAATAAACTGTGGGTTCTCAGCATGGAAGGAAGGGGGGAACTGCTGATGAACCTCTGCCATGCACTCGGGGTCCCACTACTTGACCTTTACCCCTTGGCAAGATGGCCCAGTGAGCACACCGTGGAAGGGGATGCAGACTACTCTGATGATGGGCTGTTCCCAGAGGTCTAGAGGAGGGGAATAAGCAGAAAAGGGAGGGAGGGTGGCAATGGGAAGATAGAAGGAGGAAATAAGAAACCAGAGGTAAAATGAATAAATTATAATAAATAAAATATACACTTAATAAAGTCTGAACAGAGGAGAGGATTGCAGCAGAGACAGATACACCAAAAACCATGCAAGGCCAGGATCTAGACACTCAGCTCACTTGTAGTACATAAGCAGCACAATCTCCTTGTGGCTCCCACAATATGGGGAATAGAGACTACCTATGACATGGACTTGGACCTCCTAATGCTGTTCACTTCCCCCCTCGCAGGGTGGTCTTGCCATGCCACAGAGGAAGAGGTTATATGTAGTTCAAGGAACACTGGATAAGCTGAGGTCAGATGTTAGGGGAGGAGCCATCTCCTTTCTAAGGACTAGGGTAGGGAGGGAAAGGAGATGAGGGAGGGGTGGGATCATGAGGTATTGCAGGAGGGGGCTGAAATTGGGATGTATAGAATTTAAACTGCAGAACAAGCAGGTAACTTATATTGCTAATCCCACTACATGGGAATAGTTATGAGACTGGCTGAGATATGAATGTATATGCATAGACAAGGCTTCATGACTTGTTACTAGAGGCCATTCTTACTATGGCATAAAGGAAGATTTGCAGATGTCTTACTTCTGCTCATACAATTAAAATATTAGATCTCTTATTTTCCTCGCTAGATTGTCTCCTATAGATATTATAAGACAAGAGGACAAACCTTTGGAATGAATAATTTACACCATAAAAACAATAAGATACTAACTGCTTACTTTATACTTGTTGCTCAACTAGTAAATCAAGGAAGGACCTTATACCAAGAATTACACGGCTTTGATCTTTGATGTATTATATTTCCCCTGACTAACAAGCAGTTTTTAAGGGCATTACAGAACTCTGTGGATTTTCAATTTTCATTTTCACATTACAAGCTAAGATAGAAAATCATTACCCAGCTGTCAAGTTATGGGGCTTCTTTTTTACATGAACTGAATTTGTGATTCCAAAAATTGTCCAATCTTTTCCCATTCTACAGGCAGATATTTATACCATTCATCTAATGGTATAGGAGGGATTCTTGGTCCAAGTTTTTATCATTTTATTACTTACCTCTTTTAGAGCACAACAGGTGGAACTGGTCATTTGATGAATCTATAATGCTTAATTCATAGAATCTTAAATATTGTTTACACTTCTGATTATTATTTCCAGCATAGACTCATATCCTAACCTCCCTTGTTTTATTGCAGAAAGAAATTAGCAAGCTGATGCATCAGTCTGCCTTATTTTTACTTCTCCTGAAGAAAATTGACAAGGGTATGAATGTGACATTGCAGATGGATCCACTGAAACATCAGGGATTCCTCTTTTACTCCTCTGGCCCCGGCCATCAAGAAAGATAGCACCACCAGAAAGAAGATAGTAAACTTCCAACTAAATGAGATATCACCCACATCATCAGAAGCGAAGTCTGCCTGCCTGGGACCAAGTTAAGGTCCTGTGCACCAAGGGAGAAGTTACTCCATGAAACACACACAGTCTATGTCACCTGAGAGTCTTTCTGGGGATGCATCTACAGTGAGTGCCTCTAAACACGTATATTGGTCCTCACTCTTTTTTGCTTCAAGTTGTAGATTGGATGGGTCCAGCTTTTGCTATTTTTATTAATAGCTCTGTAATTATGCCTGGACCATAATAGACTCATTCATTTATCTAGAGAAGAAACTGTGTTTTTTTTTTGAGGGGGGGCAGATTTAAATCATTACCTATATTTGTAGTACCTTATAACATTTTCATTCCTATTAAAAGTCAAATGTGTGCTTAGATTCTACAAGACACCAGAACCACTAGCACTATGGGTCTCTTTTCAAGCTATTCTTTAAGTTTTTCTGATCAGTATAATAATGTAACCCATAGTACTGGACATAGTTTGGACGGGATCCCTGTTCTTGGTGGCAGAATATCACAGACATTGCTAGTATCATTCCTTATGTTTATAATTAAAATACTGATGCATTAAATGGCAATTATATTTATGTACAACTTCTCAAATCAAAACCATTCTGGATATCCTGCATTTAAAAATTCAAAAGGGAGAAGATGTTGGAACATGGTCCATGAATGGAGTGGTGTGAGGAGATTTACAAGTGCTTCTGAAAAACTCCAAGAAACCAAACAAGAGTCTTGTGCCCTCATTTTCTTCTTAAATATAACATTGTTCTTATATTTTCTTACTCCTCCCGGGTATAATTGATAGGAGTGAGTTTACAAATCATTACAAGTAGATTTGTTATTTTGTTTATGTTATGACATGCATTGAGCTTGTCCACCACATGTGGCTTTTCTCTCACTTGCAGCTTGCCATATAACTGTACACTTACTCATGTGACTCCTTTTATCCCTCAAACTGTAAATTGTCTGATACCCTGAATAAAGTTGGCTACTGCGTGAGACTTCAGTTGCCCCATTTGTCAGTTCCATTCTCCCAAGTTCCACAGCCTCTAGAGAGTAAACAGGGGTGGGGTGATAAAGTCAAATGCAGAATGGTTAAGGCAGAGAACTTGATATCCTGTGTAAAATAACTTAACATGACAAAAGACGATAGAGAATTAAAGATATTTTAAAGCCTCGGTGCCTTTTGTAGTGACATACACCTTTAACCCCAGCAGTGAGGAGACAATGGCAGGTGGATTTCTGAGTTCTAGGCCATCCTGACCTACAGAGGGAGTTCCAGAACAGCAGGAGGTATATATAGAAACACTCTCACAAAACAAAGTCAAAACAGAAAACAACTGAAAAAGAAGAGGAAGAGGAGGAGGAGAAAATTTGGTACAGACACAGCTTTGCTCCTTCCTGTTGACTCTCTCACCTCTTCCTTCTAGCTCATTTCCATTCCTTTGTGTCAGTTGCCTATACCTAAAAACACTTTCTACCTGGAACATCTAGGGGCAACATGAGACTAAGACTCAAGTAGGTGATTTTCACTCTCCTGCCTGCCCTCTATTATAGTCTTGCCTGTCTCATCCCCAGAAGTGTAGCAGTTTTTTTTTTTTACAAGTGCCCCACCTTCTTTTTTTAATTTTTTTATTTATTTATTTATTCTTGTTACATCTCAATGGTTATCCCATCTTTTGTATCCTCCCACTCTTCCCTCCCTCCCATTTTCCCCTTATTCCCCTCCCCTATGACTGTTCCTGAAGGGGATTACCTCCCCCTGTATATGCTCATAGGGTATCAAGTCTCTTCTTGGTAACCTGCTGTCCTTCCTCTGAGTGCCGCCAGGTCTCCCCCTTCAGGGGACATGGTCAAATGTGAGGCACCAGAGTACGTGCCCACCTTCTAACTCAACTTCATTTGCTGAATACTCTGGCTCTTTGTACAGACCCAAGGTGCTCCTATCCCTTCATCCCTGTGTCTCCAGGCAGTCTTTGTCTCAACACTGTTAATGTTTGTATTTTTGTGGTAGGGTATGGGCATCTGGAGTTATGAATTTTGAAATGATTCCAGGTGTTGATATATGGTCTTGTCTTTGTTGGTGGGTGTCCCACTCCTTGGTTTTTGTAAGATGTGGTGGCTGTCAGTGGGTAACAGAAAGAAATAGAGATAGGCCAGGAGAAAATGCTGAGAGGGGCTGTGGAAATAAGCTAAGGAGATCCTGTCCACTTTGCAAGGAAGGGTCCCTACAAAGTTGGAGATGCAGCAGGGGGAAGGGGTCCTGCATGTAGATTGCAATAAGACAAAGAATATGTCTGGAGAGAAATAGACAAAATGACCAGGAAGACCTTGAGTCTATAGAACTAGAGTCCCTAGGGAGTGGAGGAAGGGTGGGGAGACACCTGTAAGCCAGGTGCAACCGAGCTAGGAGTGAAAATGAGAAGATTGTAACAGAAGACAAGAAGGAAAGTGAAATTTTCCTACATGATTTCCAGCCCTGTATGGCCATGGGGGTCCCAGGTGGAAAATGCCTCCTGGTAACAGCAGCTGACACAAAGGAATAGGAATGCGATAGAAAGCAGGACTAAGGTCCATAGGAAGCCAGGTCCACATAAAGGTTCTGTAGAGGCCTCAAGGAATAGAGGTAGAATGGGAGGAGAGGCACCTAGAAGTAAGCTACTACACGCTCAGGAGAGAGACTGAAGAGCTAGATTTTGTTTCTTGATTCATTCAGTCAACCTGGGTCTAGCATGAAAGGTGCGCTAATTGTGTTCACCATGTTGTGGGCTATGAGTGTTGTTGTTTGCGTTCTCGGCTGGTATGGCAGTTTGATAAGAATTGTTCCCATAGGCTCTGTCGGAATGTAGTTATCAGCTACTGCTCCAGTGCCTGCCCACATGCTGCCATGCTCCCTGCCATGGTAAAGGCGAGCTAAACCTCTCAACTTGGAAGCAAGCTCCCAAGCAAACGTTTTATTTTATAAAAGTTTCTGTGCTCATGGTGTCTCTTCACAGCCATAGAACTATGTCTGAGGCAATGCTCCTTTGCATTTTAATAATAATTATCTTTCTTTTCCCAGTTTCTGCTCGATGCAGTCCTCTCTTCAGCCTGAAGTGCTCTTTCTATATTTTCTTTAGGTTTGGTTTGTTGGACATAGAATTTCTTAGGTTGCCTACACTGTGGGAAGTTTTTCTTTTCCTTTAATTATGAATGATATTTTTGGTAGGTAAATCAATCTAGGCTGGCCTAGTAATAGTCATTTAGAACTAGAAATGTATTACTCCCAACTCTTCTGCCTTCCAGAATTCCCACTGAGAAATTAGCTCTTATTCAGATCAGTTTTATTTAATGTAACTTGTGGGGGTTTTATTTGTTTGGTTGTTTGGTTTGTTGTTGTTGTTGTTGTTGTTTTGTTGTGTGTGTGTGTGTTTGTCTTTACATCTTTCTATACACAATCTTTCTTTCCTTTCTTTTGGTTTTGGGTTTTTTTGGTTAGTTGGATGGTTGTTTGGTTGGTTGGTTGGGGGTTTTTGTTCTCTGTAGTGTGTGTGTGTGTGTGTGTGTGTGTGTGTGTGTGTGTGTGTGTGTTAATTTTTACATTCCTTGCTTACTTTGATCTATGTTCTCTACTTTATCTTTGAGACCTAATATTCTATCTTCCTGAAAAGCTTTTCTTTGAATTTTCCAATTGTGTTATTAGATTTTTAAATTGCATCTTCACTTCAGTTTGAGTCCTCTTCAATGTTTCTATCTCCTTTTGACTTCCATTCTCAAATTCAGGATTGTCCTCATCATTTATGTTTGTGTTTTCTTGGGTATCATAAGTACTTTTTCTCCTAAAGTTCTTTCTCTTTAATTTCATTGAGCTTTTTCTTTTAATCTTCTTTAAACTCCTTAAATTATTTTCTAGAGTTTATGATTATTCTTTTAAATTCTGAGTTCTAGGTTTCATCATGGTAATTCTCATCAGCAAACATTTCTACAGAGCTGCAAATGTTTGGAAAAAAAGATATTTGTCTGATCTTTCTTATTGTTGGTATTTTTACAGTGAGGCTTGGGCGTGTGGACTTCTTTTGTCAGTTCAAGATTTAATATAGACAGAACATATTGAGCAGAAAAAGAAAAGATATGCCTAGGCCCAGTGTTTAGGCCTAGATATTGGAAGTGGCTTAGGTGGAATGAGTTAGACAGTGGACAATGGGCTCTGCCTGTGGTCTTAGCCTGTGGTGTGGGGTAGATCTGACTAGGTAGAAAAGTTAGATGTGGTGTAGTAAGTTGTTATGGGTTGGAGGACAAGTAGGAAGAGTCTTTGTGGTAGCCTAGAGGTTGGTTGAGGTGCATGCAGGTCCAATTAGCCAGACTAAGCATGGCCATGTATGTGGGACCTAGCCTAGATCTGCCAGGTTGAGGAGAAGGTATTGATGAGGAAGTTAGAGAGACTGGCTAAGCTAGACCCTGAAGGAGAATGTAAGAGATCCTGTTGGATGTAGAGGTTAGATGCAATGGAGAAAGGACCTGTGGGTAGTGACAGGTAGGATAGGTCTTAGTTGAAGCTTAAAGGTTGATTTAATGATGTGGGGATGGCCAGACTTCATGTGGACCCCAGTGAATGAAGAGGCCAGGGAGACTCACTGGGCCCTGGAGATGAAGTGGGAGATCCTCCCATTCCTGCAATAAACTCTGTCTGGATGTGACATATTTTAATTCATGAAATTTATAAATTTATTATAAATATGTTCAACATAATTTATTTGCTGAAATAATGTATTCAAGCCTGTGATCACTCAGCTATAAAAGCATATAATATTAATAGCCTATTAGAGTAGCAAGAGATTTCAGAAAAGATTATCACCTCTGAATCAACCTTCCCTCTAGTGTGTGTGTGTGTGTGTGTGTGTGTGTGTGTGTGTGTGTGTGTGTGTGTTTTAAGTCATGAATTGCATTGACATCTGGCAAGGAAAGTGGAATTGATAACCCACTTAGCTTGAGTTTAGTGAGGTCCATATGGAGCCCACAAAAACTAACATTTTTCAAACCAGCATGATTTCCAAGGATCCTGATATACAACCCACTGTGCTGACCCATCTATTATAGGCTGTCTTATACTTCCTGGCAGGATCATTGCATAAAGATAATGGAAAAAAAAAAAAAGACTTCAAGTGTACACATACAGAAACTAATGTAAAGAAACTTCCTTTAAACATCTAAAACTGAAGCAAGTAGAATCAGATCTGTACATGCCCAGTGAAACCAGAAATAAGTTATCTGGAATAAATATGATAACTACAACTCAAACATCAGTAATTCACCACACAGTTCTTGCTTTGAATGTAAAGAAATAGTATTGACTAAAATTTTCAAAATTGAAGAAAACCTATAGCCTTCTCACTAAATACAGGTACAACTGTATCACTAATGAAGGGTACATCTGTGTACAATGTCTTATGCTATCCTCCTTCCAGTTATCAATAACAAATCAGGACTCCTCCCCCAGGTGCAGGGCAAGCGGGGACAAAGACGGCTGCTCTCCACTGCAGTCGTTTCCTTAAGCTCTGTGAGGAATGGCCAGTGGATGAGACCAAAGGGGGCCAGGACTTGGGTGCTTACCTGCGGCAGCGGGTAGCACAGGCGTTTCGGGAGGGAGAGAACACCCAGATTGCAGAACCCGAGGCCTGTGATCAGATGTGCGAAAGCTTAGCATGACTGCATTCAAACTATTACAAACACAAGTACCCTCAACCCAGAGACACCAGTGGTAGTGGCCTGTCCGTGGAAGAGTACAAGCTGATCCTGTCCACAGACACCAGTGTTAGTGGCCTGTCCGTGGAAGAGTACAAGCTGATCCTGTCCACAGACACCAGTGTTAGTGGCCTGTCTGTGGAAGAGTACAAGCTGATCCTGTCCACAGACACCAGTGTTAGTGGCCTGTCTGTGGAAGAGTACAAGCTGATCCTGTCCACAGACACCAGTGGTAGTGGCCTGTCCGTGGAAGAGTACAAGCTGATCCTGTCCACAGACACTTTGGAAGAGTTTCAAGAGATGAATAAGAGCATGTGGAAGAAACTACAGGAAAAGTTTGCACCCACAAGGCCAGAGGAGAAACATAAAGCTTGGGCTCGGGTCTTGTCCCGCCCACGTACTTGATCTTCTGATGCTCATCAATAAAACTCTCCCTCAAAAGAAATCATTTTTATTTAAACATGTAAAATTAAGACCACATCATCTCTCTATCCTCTGTAAAGGTGAAATAAATTTTTCAAGATTTGTGACTTGACTTTAATTCTTTAAAGGTACCTTTAAAGAGTGCAAGAACTTCCAGCATCAATGACAGTTACAGGCCTGGAAAATATCACTCTCATCCTTACCATAAGAGAAAAATACAGAAAAATGAAACCTAATGACTTCTCTTGGACCTATCAGACAACTAGTTCACAATCCAAACTCCAGTTTCTGGAAAGACAGGAGACTAAACTATAGAGAAACACACTGAGATCTGTTTACCGGAGGCAGAAAGTACTGGAATCATGAAGCTGGGTAGTATTTGTCCTAGGAATTTTGACAAATTTCTGTGGACAAGGTGTGGACTACTCTTGGATAAGCACCTCCTAGAGCTGCAGTTTTATAATTCTTACAGTTTCATGAGCTTTGCCTCCAGGAATGCCACCAGGTCTCATGATGATGAGCCAAGAAAAATGACTTCATGTCTTTGGCAAAAAGAAGGAGAAAGTGGTCATTCTGAGATATGTCTGTTGCTTTTGATATAACAAAGACCTAGTCTCTATGAAAATGATTTTACCAGACTTCCAGATGGAGAGGCTACTTTCTAACCTCAGTTTTACCTAAGTATTTTTTTCCACATGTGTAAAGAGCAGGAGGAACATATTAGAGTTTATAAACACGTTCGATGCTCACAGCCAGGGACATGACACCACTAAGACTAACAATTAATCATAAGATTATAAATCATTTCTTTTTGCCACTGATTAGCACAGTATTAACAAGACTTCAGTAAGATAACAGAACAGAGCTGGAGGAACTGCTATGTGACCACTATGTTTTAGAAGTTTTCTTACAGCACCCAAAGTTAAAAGAAGAAACAAAGGCAATGCAGGCATCAAGGCTTTTGGATCAAAGGAAACACTAGAAGACTTGGATATAGCACAGGTTTTATAATTACCAGAAAGTATAAAATAACTATGATTAACAGGTTAATAGCTCTACTGAAAACAGACTTCACACACACAAGAAAAAATTGTAAGTCTATTTATTTCACAAGTTATAAAACACATCAACATGCCAATTCTAGCTCAGTCAACAGACTCAACACATTATCAAGAAAAATCCCTGCAACCTCATTTCTGAATGTTGAAAACAATCTTCTCAAATCTATATACAAAGCCAAAAAGTCCAGAATATCTAACACAACACTAGAGAGTTAAGCAGAAGCCTGGAACCATCTGACCTCAGGACTGCTTTGTGAATATTCCATGTTATTTCTAAATGTCTTTTAAATATCTAGTATATTCTGATTTTTGTACTGCTAAAAAGTTTTATTAGCTGTGAACTTCAATTGTTATAATAGGGTATTGGTACAAACAAAATTAAAAACCACTGTGCTAACAGATACAATAGTCTTTCCTACAATCTTAGTATTTGGAAGGCTGAAATGAGACATAAATACAAATTCTTCCTTTCAATATATGGTTGTTGTGTAAGAACCATTAATTTATATGAAGTTATATCAGTACCATAACAATTAGCTCCATTTGTTAGACACATTGTACTGGTGATTTATTTGGTTATTTGGTGGGTTACTAAAAACTCTATTGCATTAAAAGCATTGATTTTAATATTAGATAATGAAATGCAAAGCAAATGAGCCAGATTTAACTGAAATGATTTTTTGTAGTGCCTTGGTGTTAATTCATCTCTGTGATGATTTTTAGTATAACTGTAGTTTTTCTCTCAGAAACAAGTTTTTTGTAGTGTGTTCTATGATGTATGTTACGGGATCAGCCTTTATATTAACCATTGACCACTGACATGGATGCATACCTTCCATGGCAATATTGTCACCATACATTAGTTAGTTAATAACCTAAATGACTGAAAAAACATACTATCTTTTAAAAACATTTTTAGACAACAATAATAAACAATGTAAGTTTGCTTGTCTATTAGAGTGAAAAAAATATTGAGCTACCTAATTCGAAAGGTTTTGTGAAACAAAAGGAAGGGGTACAAATCCTAGCTACTTGTTTGCATAAATTGGAGCAGGGATTATGTTGGGGATATTATAATAGGTATTTGAAAGCAAGCATTAGAAAATGTGACAAATGAAGGCATTTGGCTTAGAAGCTAAATTGCTTTTAAATGATAGATTGCTTAAAGGTAAGAACCTATCTAGATAAAGACAAATGATCTTGTGGGCCATGGGAAAATGAAAAAATGGGCAGGGGGCCTTCAATTAGGAGAAGGGGAAGCAGACAAATGTAAGAGAAAGAAAGAAGGTAAAACAACAGGAAGGATGTGTGCAACTGTATAAGGAATCATAATACCATCTACTTAAAACCAACCATAATACATATAAGTCAATGCATAAACTATATATATACATATATATGTATGTATGTATACATACATATATGGTATTCTGACATGGACTAAAAGTCTTCCTCCAAGAGCCAAAGTTAATTTAACAAAAACACCAACACAAGACATGAGAAGCCCTCTCTTAAACAGTTGGTCAGGGTTGTCCAAGACATTACAGGCTTTTGCTTTACCCTGTGTTGCCCCACAGAGGTTAAGTCTTTGTTGCAAAAGACATGCGCTTCATACACTGAGCCCAGGGGTTCCTGAGCTGGAAATGACCTGAAAGCCTCTTCCTTGAAGACTAGTTGTCACTGTACCAGAAGGAGCTATGCAAGTTCCCAAAGGAAGGAAGCAACCAACAGTGCTACTCAGCTATAATGCCTACAAGCCACATTAATGGCTACCTAAGGGCACAGTAGTGGCACACACATACATTGAGAGTAATCAACATCTCTCTAGTTAGACTTAAGACCAGCTCCACAAGAAAGAAATCATGTCTTGTACTGGAAAACTAGTCAAATACCCATGGCTAGTGAAGTTGTGGATCTTGGAAAAATGTCTTAGTTAGAGTTACTATTGCTGTGATGAAACACCATGACCAAAACAACTTGGGAAAGAAAAGGTTTACTTGGCTTAAGCTTTCATATCACTGTTAATCTTGAAAGAAGTCAAGACAAGAACTCAAACAGGACAGAAACCCAGAGGCAGGAGCTGATGCAGAGACCATGGAGGGGTGCTGTTCACTAGCTTGCTGCCTATGACCTGCTCAGCCTGCTTTCTTGTAGAACACAGGACAAGCAGCCCAGAAATGGCACTACCTACATGGGTTGGGCCCTCCGACATCAATCACTAATTAAGAAAGTGCCCTACAACCAGCTTTTAATGAAGTATTTTCTAAAATAAAGTTCCCTTCTTTCAGATAAGTCTAGCTTGTGTCAAGTTGACAAAACTACCTAGCACAGAAAGAGAACCTATAACCACTATTTTACTAGGTGAGTGTAATCATTAGCTACATTCTAAATATGTGTCCTTATACCCACAGATAATTGTAGTCTTCACTCTCCACTAAGGAAACTTTCCTTTGCAACAGATGGAGACTATGAAAGAAAAGCATGACCAATCAAAATGGAGAGTTTGTGGATCCCAGCCCCATAGCATACATCCATAACAACTAAGGTTCAAGGAACACTTGGGAAAATGTCACAGGAAGATTTTAAGAGCAAGAGGATCAAAGAGTTTTTTATGAGATTGTTTCTCCTGGGAATGTCAGAAGCAGTACACATTAAGTCTTGCCAGTATGACTGCCTAAACATAAAATGAACAAAGGCAACTCAATAGACAAGTTAATGTGGGTGCGGCAGGGTGAGCCCAGTAGGTCTCAACCCTACACAATGAACTATAGGACTAAGGAATGTTGAGGGTAGGAGGAAACAGCCCTCTTCATGGAAGAGCAAAACAAATTACTATACAATATCAAATGGTCAGCCCTGAAATCATGCTTACATTGTACAGACTGGACAGGTTGTACATATATATATATATATATATATATATATATATATATATATATATATATATATATATATATATATGTAGGACTTTGTGTGTGTGTGTTTATTTTGGGGGAAGGTTGCAAGGGTGAAGATTGGATATGAAGGGAAAGGGATATGAGCGGGACTGGGATACATGATATGAAACTCACAAAGAATCAATAAAACGTGTTTTTTAAAAAAAATAAAGTATGTCTTGAAAAATGGCACAATTAGTTTCTATGTTAACTTTAGAAAATAGTAGTTTAAAACAAACACACACAAAAAGAGCAAAGAGATGCTCTGGTATTTGTGAGTGTCACAAAACAGAACACCTGAGTCTCCATATTTTTGAACTGCAGAGTAAAAACTCAGGAGTTTAGTGTGATGGCACAAGCCTATAATCCTAGCAGTTGTCAGGTGGAGGCACAAGATTGAAAACCAGCCTGGGGAACACAGAAAGTTCCAGTTCTTTAAAAAAAGAAAAAGGATTCTACTCCACAGAGATGATATACAACTAAGTTAATTAGTAGAAAGTATGGGAAACACCTAAGCATAGCCAATGATGCTTTATATAGTCATAAAGACATATTCACTTAAATTTTTCTCAGACTATTAGCAGAGTGCCTATTTTATTCCAGTCACAACAATCTTGCGTTCAGTGACGTAAAACACTTAGGATTTACTTTAAGATTTTTAAAAGTTGTATTGTTATAATTATATGATTTAATGCATTTATTTTTAGCTTATTTATGTACAAACAGTAAACAGATTTTTCTCTTTACAGTCTGATATGCTGGTATTCTTCTGGTTACTAGATATTTAAGATTCTAGGCTTGTTGAGTTGTAAGGAGACCTGTGGGCACATCTGTACAAACAAGATTTATTTCTTGAATTCACACCTATGTCATTGAATCTAGGACTGGTCCAAAGGTAAATTTTGGAGCAGGTCAATTAGTAGCAAATGCAATGACTTCACATTTTGTGAGACTTGACATATTGTAAAAAAATAATAATAATAATAATAATTTTCATATGCTACACTTGGCATTAACTCCAGAATACCACAAGTGTTCTGGATCATTTCATGGCAAAATTAATTTCTGTATTACCTCACTCTCTCTCTCCAAAAATCATTCCCTTATGTTCAAGTTAAGCAGATATTAATATCTCATCTGGGAATATATGACTCTTTTAATTCTTATAATATTCTTTCAGTCCTAAACATTACAGTTCAGTTACTACAGAGAAATCCTTTCAACAGATATTTATCAATCATCTTCTACACCACAAACCAGGCTAATTTCTAGAGTTAGAGAGGAAGCTAAGTGCTGTCTACTGACCAAATACTCACGGTTACATGGGAAAAAGAAGCTCAATATGAACCCTGAAAACTGAGGACTAACAAATTAGGGAAACCTTTCTAGATTTCACTTTTCAACATCAGAATCCATTCCTCCAGTCACACTAAAATTCCTGTTTTCTGAATTCCTGACCAGTAAAAGTCTCTTTATTACTCTTTCTCCCAACCATTCTATACACCCACAAGTAATCAGACCCTGGATAATAATTCCAATAAAGAACAATAGTGCTAAGTTTTTACATTTTATGTCTTGGGGTACTTGACCAACTCTGAGCTGATATGGTTGTATAGGATGAAAGATAAGGATATAATTTCAATTTTCTACAGAGAGATATACAGTTTACATGGAATCAATTTTAAAAATAATATCTTTTTCAGAAATCAGTTTGTGGCACATAACCATACTTACTTTTGTGTCCCCTCAGTTCTATGTCTATTTTTATGCCTATATTATGTTTTTTGGATAATAAAATAAGAAATCTATTTTTAAAACACAGTGAAAAGAAAGGAATAAAACAGTTCAAGACCTCAACACAGAAAGAAGATCAATAAAGTAAACCCAAACTGAGAGAAATCTGGAAATGAAAAATTTAGGAAACTGAATAGGAACCAGACAGGTAAACCTCACCAACAGAATACAACATGTAAAAGAGATTATCTAAGGCACTAAAAACACAATAAAACAAGTGGATACCTTGGTCAAAGTAAGTGTTAAATCTAAAAATCTCTTTACATTTTCCAGGAAATCGGGAGCATTATGAAAATGTCAAACGTAAGACGATAGCTTGCTCTCCAAAAACTGACAGCAAGTCCTGAAGACAACACCTACGCAACTCATTGAAGATGGAGAAGTCAAGCCAGTGCCTATTGAGAGCCTCTAAACCTACATTCTAGCATCTTTGATACAAGAAGGGCTCTGCATGCTACCAAAAAAAGAAACATAAGCCACCCATAAGCCCTTTGAGCTACATGGTGGTCTACCTGTGAGATATGCTATAGCAATGATGGCATAAAATATGTAAGAGTGGGGCTGGAGAGATGGCTCAACATGTTAAGAGCACTGACTACTCTTCCAAAGGTTCGGAGTTCAATTCCTAGCAATCACATGGTAGCTCACAACCATCTATAATGTGATATGATGCCCTCTTCTGGCCTGCAAGTATACATGCAGTCAGAGCACCATATACATAATAACAAATAAATCTTGTTTTTAAAAACATGTAGGAGTAACCAGCCAATATCTGATTTGACTTAAGGACCACTTCACAAAAGATGGATCCAATGCCCAACACTGCTTGGGTAACCAAGAACCAGAATAAAACCAATGCTACAGGTTGAAAAAAAAAAAAAGGTAGCAATGAAGCAATGAAATGACACCTAATGACATTCTTCTATACTCGTAGACCAGTGTCTTGCTTCAGAGAAGCTTTCTCCTACAGCAGATGGAAACAAGTAGAGATTTATAGCCAGATGTGTTGCAAACAGTGGGAGGCTTTGAAACACTCAACCTTACAAGGGATGTGTCTATTGAGGTTTTCTATTTGGGGCTCAGGAAACCCCATAGAAGAGGAAGTGGAAAGGTGTAAGGGCTAGATGGGGTGAAGGATATGAAGAAAAATGGCCCTCTACATCAGTGTGGTCAAAGCTCATATGAACTCACAGAGCCTGAGTCAGGTGCACAGAGCCTGCACAGGTCTGTACCACGTCCTCTGAGGGAGATTCCTGAGTGTACAAAAGAACGGGTCTCTGTTTCTTCTTCCTTCTCTTGGGCTCTTTTTCTTCTATTTGTTTGTCTTGTCCAACTCCGATGACCAAGATTACTTAAAATGAAGCATTTAATTGGAGCCTTGCTTACAATTTCAGAGTGTGAGTCCATTACCATCAACATGGGGAGCATAGCAGCAGGCAGGCATGGCACTAAAGCTTTTATGTTATTCACAAGTTCAAAAATGAGGAGAAGATTGGGTCTCTCATGGACTTTTGAAACCTCAAAATTCACCCTGAGTGCCGTACCTCTTGATCCTTTACAAAACACTTCCACCAACTAGGGACTAAGCATTGAAATATATGAGCCTATGGGAGCCACTCCCGTTCAAACCACCATTGCTAGGTTTTTGTTTTTTAGACAGAGTCTCACACTATAGGCCTGACTGGACTGGAACTTGCTGTATAACCCACACTGGCCTTGAGCACATAGATAACTACCTGCCTTTACCTTTCAAGCACTGGAATTACAGGTATGTGCCAAGAGGCAGGGGGTGGGGGTGGGGTGGACACACAGTAAATAAACTTTTTAAATGTAAAAAAAAATTAGACAATAAATTCTTTCTCAAAGTAGTCAGGTATTTAGAATAATAAAGCCAATTGCTAAGTCCAATATTTTTGCTAAATCTATTTTTACAGTACACTTACAAGTCTGGAAGGGATTGTATGGCTAATTGGCCCAAGGCCTTGCCTCAAGGTAGGCTTAACGAGGTTAATAATCCACATAACCTAGTAAAAATTCTGATATGTGAAAGGAATTACTTAAATGTTTGGAATTCAGTAGAGAAATGTTTTTTAAAAGAGAAAAAAATTAGTTTTGTGACTCTGTCTACCAGCATGTTAACAAAAATCCAAGGTTAGCAGAGGGCAGAGCCATTGAAAGGAATCTTAAACCTTCCTGGGAAAATGTTTAACTCAACCTATTGCTCCTCCTCTTCTTGTTCTCTACAGGAATGCTTCTCTGGGCACACAGAGGGACTTCTCAAAAATGCCTTTCCACAGAGAGTGGAAGAAAATGCTGCCTTCCTGCCACAGGAGAGTGCTGTGCCTTCTTCCTCACTCACTCTTCTTGTTGACTGCTTTCACACTGAAATTTTTACTTATTTCTATGCTATGCCCAGCAGTAACCGAATTTGGTCACCCCATGAGAACTTGCATTTTGTTTCATTTTGTACACATAACCTCTTGTCACCTGCTAATAAAGAAAGACTGGTTTATTCTATCCCCTTATGCATTGCTTCTTTTATGGTTAATTGTATATAAAAATGTATGCTGTGGCTTCTAAGCTAAGTCATTAGCTTACAAATACATTCTTTTCTTTCAGTGTAATTATTTTTTTAATATATACTTTTATTTTATCACACATGTGTACATACAGCAGGGAGAACTATGTGACAATCATGAGAATGCTGAGTACTATATATGTTACATTCATAGTGACTTGGCCATCTGCATTCGTCTCCTTTGAAGTAAGTGTTTTTCCTGTCTTGTTGGGTCTAGATTTCTGAATGAGATTCAATATCTATCCTATCTCAGCTCTAATAGCTTAACTTCTTTATCTCAATCCAAAACAATCTTGTCCCCTAACCAACTAAACTTGGTTATAGAACTATATTATCTTGTTTTCAGTGCCCCTCAGAGACTTGAGAAGGAATAAAACTTAAATTCCTGAGTGAACCAGCAGTGTGGGTTAGCAGTTTCCAAAATGTACAAATTGACTTAAGACAGTTTACTGCCTGACCAGGCACCCAATACACTTTATAATGTTGAAGCCTCATCTTCAGCTTTCTGGCCTAATATTTCTGCCAGACTTGTTCGATGGGCAGGAACTATTGAGGACTTGCTTTCCCTGACTTGGCAGAGTGCGGCTGTCGACTCTGTCTGCATCTAAGTTGCCCATTTTTAGGCAGATTCTGTTAGTGGCGGAACGAGGACATTTTGCCCAGTCGTTATTTTGCCACCTTTGAAGCCATGTCCATAAGGAGGCTCTTTGATGCACATCATCTTCTTTGAGGCCTTCTGGTTGTTGTCAGGAGTTAACTTGTCTTGTTGTCAAAGAAATTTAGGATTGTAAGAACAACTTTAAGTGCCATATTCTGTGTGTCTCTGAGGCTTTTGAAGACCTTATTCAACTATTTTACCTCATATATCGATATAGTCATATCTACCTGTTAGACTTAGGATATATATTCTTATGTTAAAATCTGCCAGTTATTTGACATGCCCATGTTTTGTATCAATATATTGAATTCTATAGCAAGAACTTAGACGTACTCTTCATTATAAGTAGCAATTAAGGCCTTGAGTTAAGGAGAAGGTTCAGTCATCTAGCTTTTGTTCTATCCTCCCTCTATGTTCCTAAATCTCCCTTTCTTTCTTTTCAGCTCTCATCTACTTGCCTACGTATGCAAGATAAAGGCAAAGAGAGACGTTCCTGTGTTTCCCCTAATTTTTTCTCTGTATAAGACCAATATTGACTTATGACCCACCTCCTGATGAGAATAAGCATTAGTAAATCAGGCAAACATACAGCAACCTATACAACCACCCCCCCTCAATGTAATTATAATGTAAATATATTATTGCTAATTTCATATAAAAGTCTACTGTCTTTTTACTGTTCTATTTCTTTGAGGAGACACCATGAACAAATCAATTCTTATAAAAGAAAGCATTTAGTTGTGGACATTTAGTCTATGATCACCATGTAGGTAATCAGACTGTAATATTAGCTGAGAGATTTACATCCTGAGGCAAAGAACCTGGGACTGACATGGGATTTTAAATCTCAAAGCCCAACCCCCGTCAACAGACCTCCTCCAAGACAGACACAGCTTCTAATCATTCCAAAACAGTTTACCTCTTTAGAAATAAACATGCAAATATATGAGCTAATTAAACTCACCATATCTACATACCTCTACATATACCTTTATTATGCTTCTCAAAACAAGATAGAACAGTTGTTTCATAGTAAATCTAGAGTTGCTTCCAAATGCATACAAATAAGGATAGCAAAGCATGCAGCTGTTAAATATTTCTCAACTATTTGTGTTTCATCTTTTGATAAACTTTACTTTTAAGTATGATATAAAATATGCCCTATTTTTACTGAAGTTTTTTGTGGTGTTCCATTTTTTAGTTCTTTGTATAGTCTAGAAACTAACCCCATCACATGTGTAACTGATAAAGCTTTTTTCCTGTACTGTGTTCTTTGCTCAGATGACAGGGTCCTTTGCTGTATACAAACATTTGAGCTTGTTAGATCCATTTGTTGATTTGTTTGTTTGTTTGTTTGTTTTAATGCCAGGACTATTGGACTTCTGTTCAGAAAATCTTTCAGGACGATGTCTGGTCTTATGCTCACGTCCTTGATCGACTTGGACTTGTGTTTCATGCTAGCTGAGAGATGTGGATCTATTCTTATTCTTTTGGATGCAGATATTCAATTTGATCAGCATCATTTGTCAAAGATCCTATCTGTTTCCCGTGTGTATCTTTTTGTTCCTTTGTCAAAAATCAGCTGTCCATAGGTGTGTGGACTTATATCTGAGTCTTCAGCTCAGTTCCATTGATCAAAATTGGCTGTTTTTATTCCAATCCCATGCTATTCTTATTGCCGTAGCTCTTGAATACAAATTGAGGTCAGGGATAGTGCTACCACCAGCAGGTCTTTTATTATTCAGGATTGTTTTAGCTATCTTGAGATTTGGGTTTTTTTTTGTTTTTTTTTTTTTTTTATATAAAGCTGAAAATTGTCCTTCCAAGTTCTGTGAAGAATGATGTTGGAATTTTGAGGAGGAGTGCATTGAATCTGTATATTACTTTGGTATGATGGCCACTTTTACTATGTTAGTCCTACCAATATACGAGCGTGGCAAATCTTTTCACTTTCTCATATCTTCTTCCATTACTTTCTTCAGTGTCTTAAATTTTTTATCATACAAGTCATTCACTTGTTTGTTTAGAATTGTTCCAAGATATTTTATATTGTTTGAAGCTTTTCTAATTTCTTTCTCAGTCTGTCATTAGTGTATAGGGAGGGAGTTACTGTTTTGTGTTTTAATTTTACATTCTGTTACATTGTTGAAAGTATTTATCAGTTTTCATCTTCCCTTTTATACAAAATGAAACACACTGGGTCCAATGTGTGCTGTCCTTATGCCCCTGGATATGGGGCAAGCCAGGGACATGCAGCTGACCTTCCAGAGGATACACCCATAACAACTACATGTCTTCATGCAGTCATTAATTGTCTATAGCTCCCAGTGACTGTTGGGGACTCGCGAAACCTTGTCTCTCTCATTGCTACACTGTTGACTGCAGAAGCTAACTCCTCCTCCTCCTTTTCCTTCTATTCTCATCTTCCTCTTCCTCCCCTTCTTTCTCCTCCTTCTTCTTTTTACGGAACTCAAAGCATTTTAATGGGAAATAGTTTAGCATTATGGTTTTACAAATATCAATACTGACAATAATTTTTCCTCATTAAATGAAACTAAAAGCAACCATATACTGTAAACACATTTATCCAACAAAATGCTTACCTATAAGATATAATCTACCATTTTCAAAATGAGTGCCACCTTTCAAACAACTATTTTTTCCTTTTATTAAAAATAGATTTTTAAAAATATATATATATCCTAATTACTGTTTCTTCCCCCTGTACACCTTCCAGTTCCTCTCCACCTCACTTCCCATTCAGATCCAATCCGTTTCTGTCTCTCATTTAAAAAAAACAAACAGGCTTCTAAGGAATAATAATACAATGTAACAAAAAGGTTATGATAAAATAAAACAAAAACTAACATATCTGACTTGGACAAGACAATCAGAAGGAGAGAGCCGAGGAGAAGGTACAAGAAACAAAGACCCACTCTTTGCGTTTAGTCCCATGGGAATGGGGTCAGAGATGGAGGACAGGCTGTATCATCAGGCGGCTACAGAGTTGGGGATACTTGACTGAGAGCTTGTACTTGGAGGAAGGAAGAAGTGATGAAGATCTGCAGTGAGCCTACCTGCGTGGCCTGTGGGTTCTCAAGAAATGGCTGCTGGGGATAGGGGCAGGTAGAAAACAGCAAGTCAGGGGAAGAATGCTTGGAAGGTAGATCTGTGTGATCCACTAGAGACAGGGGCAATGGCAAGGGAGGCTGCATGAGGTGGTCTGCCACAGGGCTGGAGATAAAACTGAGGGAATTGGTTTTGGAGGATTTGGAGGAGCAGAGGGAGAGGTGAGGATCTGTAATCAGCCTACCTACTTCCCTCAGAAGCTAATTTCTTAAAGTAGTAAAACTTTTTTTTTTTTTATCATGAACTTGTTTAATTTAGATGTGACTTTATTAAGAATGGCTGAAAAGGTAAGTCATCATTTGAGGAAAATATCAGTTCTCAAGTTTCAAAGATTTTTTAAAGACTATTTTTGAAATCTGCTCCATAACATTGATATTGCTTTGATATTCTAGACCCTTTAAGATGACATTTAAGATTAGAATATGGCACTGAGTATGATACTTGAGTTGCACAGGTCCTGGGGTGGTGGGACAGTAAGAATCATAAATACCAATCTCTGTCTTACATTGAATCCTCTGTCCAGGTTTGAAGTGGTATCTTCGATTTACTCTGTGTTGGCAGAGGCTATCAGACTTAAAATGAGAAGCCACTGTTTCCCATATACAAAGCTGGGGAGATAGCACCGTGGGTAAAGCAACTGCTGCGTTAGTGGGAGGACCAGAGTAAGGATGCTCACACCCATGTAAATACAGAAACACTGTCCAGGGGTGGTGACCTCTGGGGAAAGAGATAGAAGGACATCATAGGACACTGGCCAGCCAACAGACCTGAATAAGTGAGTTCCACGTTCCACTCACTGAGAGTCTCTGCCTTGATGAAAAGCAATGGGGAGAGATAGCTGACAGCAGCCTCTGGCTTCCACACATGTGCCCCAACACATGGGCATGCATACCCACATGGCACAAAAACATGCAAAAAGTAGAGGGTAAAGATCCATTTCCCCAAGAAAGGTTGATTGCTGGGGGGTCACAATGTGTAGAACTGGGGTGAACAAAGTAAATGGGGTACCCTATAGCTGATATATTTAAATTATACAGTGTGCCTCAATGTTCTCAAAAAAAATAGTCACTCATTCTGAAAATGTGGATCTCAAAAACCTTTTCTGATACACTCTTAGACTGTCTTTTTAATCTGCAAACAAACAAAACAACAACTAAAATATATTAAAGTTTACTTTTTAAAGAGTCTTATATTTCATAAATACCTACAAACCAAAATTTTATTTTTGTGGCTGATGTCTTAACTAATTGAGTATGAATTCTTTCCATTCAAAGATATTTTTATATTAATTATTCATTAAATATTACTAAATTTGACATCATTTTAGAATGTTTTCACTTGGAAATAATTTTATGAGCTATTATTCATCATCAGCTGAAGAATTCACTAGTCTTTATTAAAATGCTTGCAGGGATGGCAAGATTGTCATCCCTTAAGACACTTTATGCTATTGCAGAGGACCAGAGCCCATCAGCAGATGACCCCGTGTCATGTGCATAAGGACACCACTAACTGAACTCAGTAGACTAATTGTTTAATTAACTAAAAATTAGTATGAAATTCGAAGTAGATGTGATGAGAGTTCTTGAGGGAGTTGTAGGCAAGGCCTGAGGGGTAGATATATGTAAGATGCCTTGTTTACATGTATGAATTTCAAAAATAAATTTAAGTTTAAAAATATAAAGAGCTAAGAAAATATGAAGCTATGTTATAAGTTTATACGTGAGGCTTAATTTATTCACCCAAATGCACATAGCCTAGAAAATAAACCTTGAATCTCTGGGAAAGCTGCTGTGCAGTTCTAAGAATAAGAATCCTTACAACTCTGCTCATAAATTTTGATTTAGCCAGAACTAGAAATATATACAACATGGACGAAACACCTGCTCAAAACACTCACTCATCCTTTCTACAGGATAGGAAAGTCCTCCTGTGCCCTTTATTTCACTACCTTTCATGACATGGAACTACCTATCCTTTTAAACTCTTAAAATAAAATCAGAGTTTGTGTGTCCTTATCTCTGTTAGCTTCCTTCAACTTTACATGACAAATATTTTTTCACATTCCTTGATTTAACAAGCAAACCATTTCCCTTCATCACCAGTGTCTTACTCTCATCTGTTACTCCTAAGCTATAACAGCTTTAGTCTCAGCCTTGCAGCAGTTGGAGATGGAAAAGAAGGAAAATAAAACAAAACAAAACAGAATAAGAATTTACTGCTATGGTGATAGTGATAAACACAGGAAAGCATCCACAGCACATTGCCCATGGTGTGCTCAAGTGTTTGAAGGACCACCTGTTTCCTAACCCTGGCTGGGAGCTTGCGAAGACCCTGGGATCTACTTCAAGAAAATACTTAAGAGATGCCACTTGCACACACGAGAGGCAAGGCTCTCCCACCAACCTCATGCAGGTTTCATTTCAGTCAGGTCCTGTAACTGCTGCTTTCTATACAGTATGTTTTCCCACAAAAGTGAAACATTTCTGTCTTAACAAGGAGATTAATGCAATTCTCTGTGAATCTGTTCCATAGTGTCAGATATGTACCCCTAGAAGTCACAGTCCCTCATTTTTGTCAACTTTCTTAAAATATTCAAATGATTCTTATAGAAAACCCTAAAGAAAATTTAGTCCAATGTGTGACTTCATTCCATAGGTCTAAAAGCACAATGATTTTTTTCAGCCTTGAATTTAGTGATGTCTATTTTATTCTTTAACATTTAAAAAATAAGTAAGCAGGGTGTGGTGATGCACACCTTTAATCCCAGCACTCGGGGAGGTAGAAGCAGGCAGATCACTAAGAGTTCAAGACCAGCTTGGTCTACAAAGTGAGTTTAGGACAGCCAAGGTTACATAGAGAAGCCCTGTCTCAAAAAACCAAAGAAAAAGAGAAAAAGGAAGTATAAGATGAAAGGGAACTAATGCCTAAATGTGAGCTGATTTCATTTGGAAGTATCTGGGAAAATTCTATTTTATACATTCTTATTAACTTGTGTTTTAGTATTTCAATAAGCTCAAACACTGGCTAGAGGAATATAGGTCTGTCTGTATTCTATTTCACATCTCTATTTAGTGTTTATATGACTCCCGTTTACAACCAGAGATAAACATGAGTCATTATGACTTACTATCTGTCTGCTGTCTGCTGGGTGAAGGGAGCTTGGCAAGAAATGCTGTGTATAACAGGAGGCTTCAAAGTGAAGGCCCCTAGACTACGCCAACACAAACAAGCTCCTAATCTACAAACAAGAATTAGCCGTATAGTGAGAAGGGGCCCCTTGAGTAACTAGTCTTATCCTTCTAGCCTTGGAACTTCACTTTGCTCTGCTATTCTCAGCCCAAAGATAGTCTGTAAGCACTACTGGCCTATGCCAGGCTCCTTTCAACGTTTCTGTTACAGTGGAAATGCATCCCAATGTCTGGCTCTTCATAGAATGCAGGACTGTCGACACAGCACAAGCTCCTGGATGCCCACCTGCCCTTATACCCTTCAATGACATTTTATTCTATGTGCTGAATCTCCGCTCTTTTCTAGCCATATCTGTTATGTTCCCTACCGCTGAAGCCATTTCTTTACATTCTGTCCTGTTAGTCAGAATGAATCCCTACTTGCGCACACTTTCTGATAACAATTGCCTATAAAAGCAACCCTATGTAACTGCTTAAATCTTCACTGATCACTACTGTGCTCCCTTCCCAAGGGAAAATCCTGTGACAGAATACTTACGTTGTTCCTGAGGAATGAGAGCAGATCTTAACTTGCATATAGCAGAGAATGCAATGTCTAAGATAGGATAGCTACAGCGTATTGTTTAAGAAACACTGAAAAGATTTTGAAAAAGGAAGAGGCATCTTTTTAGGTTCTCCATAAAAAGCTCCTTTTGTAAAACATGAGTGCTTTTGCAAATGTGTGTTACAAGATGACCTGCCTTTATTTTCACCAAATTCATGCTCATACTTTAAAATGAATGTATTATAGCTGTATTTATAACAACAAATAGTTTTCTTTATTATGTGCAGTTAGGGAACCAGGAAAGGATACACCAATTAGTTGCTGAATGCCAAATAGTCAGCCCTGAAAATATCCATCCAGGTAGCATTATACAGATTGAAGAAATTACAGTTAGTAATATATATGCATATACATATACATATAAGCATGCAATAACCATTTGTAAAAAAAAAAAGTCATGAATTTGAAGAATGGGGAGGAGTAAATGGGGGGATTTGGAGAGAGGAAAGGAAAGAGAGAAATGTACTTAAATTATAATTTCAAAACAAAAAAGAAAGAAAATAGAAGCATTTACATAGCCACATACCACTATCACGCCCAGTGAAATGATTAACAATCACTCAGACCATTTAATATCCTAAGTTCATGTTCCCTGGTTAATGTGATTTCCTGGTGGGAAAAAGATCTTAATCCCCAGAGTGATGCTATTTACTGGTAGGAAATCTGAGGCATAAATTGATAACGAAATCATGGCCCTCTCGTTGTGTATACCTGTGTGTGTACATGCACACACTCTCACATGCGCTACAAATAGCCAAAACACTATGAATATAACATTTATATAATTCTTGATTGTTTCATGGTTCTTCTTGCTGTAGGTAGTTTATTGTATATATGTGTAATAATATAAATGTATATGTAAAAAATAAAATGTATTTAATAAAAAAATATATTGAGAAAAAACAAAAAAGAGCCACTTTAGTTAAACACATTTATAAAACTCCATTTTTTGTAATCTAACAAAAATCCATCTTTTCTAGTCATATAATATAATCATATGAGTAAAGTGATGACTAATTTTATATATCAACCCTGCTAGTCTAGGGGGAAAGCCCAGAGTGTGTCTGTGAGGACATTTCTGGAAGAGATTAGCACTTCAGCCATAGACTGAGTGAAGAGAAGTCACCTCACCAATGCAGATGGCATCACTGAGGGAAGAAAAGAACGGAGGAAGGCTTTCCTTTATTGAACTGAGTTGTTGGTTCTTCTGTCCTTGGGCATCTGAGCTCCTGCTTTCCAAGCCTTTAGATCTAGGATTCATGTTAGTGGCCACCATGCTGATCGTCCTGCCTTGTGACCCCCTGATGACCATTGCAGAAAAAGTCTGCCCTTAAATGTGGACTAAACACCATCCATCAGTTCTCCTAGTTCTCAAGTCTTCAATCTCAGATTGAACTGTCACCAACTCTCCTGCTTCACCAGCTTGTACACACAATGCTGTGCAACTCCTTAGCCCTCTGTATATAAGCCAGGTCCCAAAATAAATCTCCTTGGCTGTCTATATGAGTACTATTTCTCTGGAGAGTACTGCCCAATATGATTAATGTATGATCATGTCCATAGTTTATACTCACTCACACTCAGTGAAGTTTTCTCAAAACTCATCCACACTGAGGCATAAACCTCTTGAAAGCCATCCAATATCTTTCTAACTATGAACTATATTGTTATATTTATGAATAATTCCTCTTTTTCCCTGCCAAGTAGTATTCCATTTCAATGTGTTCATTCAGTAGCCTGTTGATGCACATTTGTAGATAAACTGTCATTTATTACTTGTTTCAGGTCAATTGCTTAATATCTATGATGTCTCAATTTCCATGTCTTTAAAATAATAATAGCTCTAAGTACTCCATAGAACAGTTACAAGATATTAATCTGACAGATCAGCAAAGTGAGTTCCTGAAATGGATGGAGCTGGAAAAGATCATCCTCAGTGAGGTAACCCCGACCCAGAAAGACACACATGGTATGTTCTCATTTATTAGTGGATATTAGCCATGAAGTCCAGGATAACCATGCTACAATTCACGGACCCAAAGAAGGTAAGAAACAAGGAGACCCAAGGGAGGATCCTTGAGTCTCTCTCAGAAAAAGAAATAGAATAGACAGAAGAAGTGGTTGAAGAGAGGGAACAGGATAAGAGAGTGGAGAGCTGAGTAAAATGAGGATGGAGAGCCGACGTGGGGGTAGGGAGTAGAGAGAATTGCATCTCTGAGACAAGCTGGAGACCTATGGTAGGGTAGACTCCTGGGAGGATATGGGGGTGACTCTAGCTGAGACTCCTAGCATCAGGGGTCATGGAGACTGAAGAGGCCACCCTCTACCCAAACAGGACCCGTAGTGGAGAGAGAGGAACCCCAACCTACCCACAGAAATAGGGCAGAGATTGAGGGAATATTGAACCAATGCCTGGCCCAACCTGAGAGCCACACCAACAGGAAGAGCCAACCTGACACTATTAATGACACTGCTATGCTTGCACATGGGAGCCTGGCATAGCTGTCCTCTGAGAAGTTCCACGCAGGCAAAGGATCAATGCAGTTGCTGAGACTCACAGCCAAACACTGGGCAGAGCACAGAGAGCCTTGTGAAAGAGTGAGGAGAAGGACTGTGACTGAGGGGGACCTCCTCCCCATGTATATGCTCATAGGGTATCAAGTCTTTTCTTGGTAGCCTGCTATCCTTCCTCTGAGTGCCACCAGGCCTCCCCATCCAGGGGACATGTTCAAATATGGGGCACCAGAGTTCATGTGAAAGTCAGTCCCCACTCTCCACTCAACAGTGGAGAACGTCCTGTCCATTGAGTATATCTGGGTAGGGGTTCGAAGTTCACTGCACGTATTGTCCTTGGCTGGTGCCATACTTTGAGCAGGACCCCTGGGCCCAGATCCACAAGTCATAATGTTCTTCTTGTAGATTTGTAGGACCCTCTAAATGCTTCTATTTCCCCATTCTCCCTTGCTTCTCTCACCTAGAGTCCCAATACGATGTCCTCTCCTTTGTCCCACTTTCCTGGTAAGTGAAGACTTTCATGGGACATGTCCAAATATAAGTGAGTATAAACCATTTGACTCTTTCTGCTTCTGGGTTAGACACTATCAACTGAACAAAGTGACAGCCTACAGTCTGGGAAAAGATCTTCACCAACCCTACATCTGACAAAGGTCTAATATCCAAAATATAGAGAGAACTCAAGAAATTAAACATCTCCAAACCAAATAACCCAATTGAGAAATGGGGCTCAGAACTAAACAGAGAATTCTCAACAGAGGAAGATCAAATGTCTGGGAAACACTTCAAGAAATGCTCAACCTCCTTAATCATCAGGGAAATGCAAATCAAAACAACTCTGAGATTCCATTTTATACCCATCAGAATGGCTAACATCAAAAACTCAAGGGCAGCTCGGTCTTAATGTGGGTCCCCTAGTAAGGGAAGGGAGGTGGGGGCTGTCCCTGACAAGGACTCTGTTGCATGCTTATTGATCGCCTTCCCCTAGTAGGGTTAGCTTGCCAGGCCACCAGGAAGAGGATGTATTCAGTACAAATGTGGCTTTGCTGTGCTGGAATGAGTTGGTGGTAGGGGCCCCCCTTTTCTAAAGGGTAGGGAGGATGGGCGGAGAGAGAGGGTGGAACCTGGAGGAGAGGAGGGAGGGGCTACAATTAGGATGTAAGGTGGGTTAATTAATTAATTAAAAATTTAAAAGTTAGTTCCTGAATCATGGGAAATTTTTCACAAGTATTGCCCATCAGTGTCAATCTCACTATTACTATTTGGAAAATGGGATTGACTGAGAAAAAAAACAAATTAAAAAGAACCTTAAAACTTCAAATGGTATCCATGTGTTTGATTAATCACCTTTCAATACAATTACTGTGTCAGAATTTGCCTAAGATTACTGCCTTCTTACAATGCCCTACACATAGGCCACTGGGGACCATCAAAGAAGCACGTGTTTCTACATTTCTAAACATTAGTTGTGGCATATTTTGCCACAAATCATATTCTTATCCTCATACTCATTTATGAACCCACTAACTTAATGTAAAACCAAATTTTCCCCTTTGCTGAGTTCTCCCAGAAGTTGCAATCCTTGAGCCTTTACAAGAAAATTTCCATAGGGAAAACATCTGTAAAGAAATATAGTTGGCCTAGTTGACCTCTAGGTACACAGCTGGTAAACTAGTTGAAAAAATGGTTTACAATTTTTACTTATGCATATTAAAATCTAGTTGGGAAAAGTACTATTCAGGTTCAAGATGCCAAAAAGTAGCTGTTCATATGTAAATGTCACTCGGCACAGGGCATTCATCATTGCGATGCACAATGATGCCCTCTTTGTCTTCACTGTGTTGACAAATGTCTCACAAAGCATCACAAAAGCACCTAGAGATTGAACTCTAAATCATGGGCATTGATGCACATGGAAGAATCCCTTTCTGCAAGCTGAGTCGGGAAAGAAATGGAGTTGGCCTCCTGTCTCCACTCAACTACTGAAAGCTGGACAGAGAGCTCAGCAGTTAGGAGCAGGTACACAGGTCTTGGGTTCAGGTCTTACCACCAACATGGTGGCACACAATCAGCGCAATCCCAGTTCCAGGTGACCAGATGCCCTCTTCTGAATGCTAAGAGCATCAGGGCCATACATGCTACATATGCATACATGCAGGTAAAACAATCATATACATAAAATAATAATAATACAAATTCTAAGGATAAACAAGTCTGAACATGTACAGCCCAGTCTTGTTGGTCAAGGTCATCTTCAGCAGAAAATATTAACATGCTTGGTAATGTCTACACTGTGAAAATATTTCCAGCCACTGCAACACGCCTAAGTGGTTAAAGTTTTCCTACCATCTTTAGTCTATTTGCCTTAAGTGTAAATTGAAATTCATTTTCTTTAGAAGTGCTGTTTAGCTGTTTAGGTGATGGCTGTGGATGTGCTTGGCAAGAAACTGCTCAATTTCTTGCTCCTTTGCCTTGAGCTGGAAAGTGTAAGGAGGCAGGGAGGCAGAGGCAGTGTTTATGTCACTCAGAACAGGGCTGCAGCTGTTTTGCATCACAGGAAAGGTTTTTAAACTTTACAAAGTTGAGTTCAAAATACCTAAAAATTGGCTCCCTGTGCACTGAAAAGGAACATCCACCTTCTTAAAAATGGTTTTAAGTTATTGAATGGCCAGTGTTTTAATGTGACCATGATCTAAAGTTTTAATCAAGAAAAGATAAGGCTCTTACTGCCTTTGAAAGTCCAAAATCCTCCAGCAACTGAGCAGCTGGATATGATTAAAACTGTAAATAGGCTCAAGAGACAGATTCCATTTCCAGGTCTTCTGTTTATGAATCACCCACCCAGGGACATAATTCTAGTGGAAAGAGAATTCCCTTCTAAAGCAAGGAATAAATTAAGTCTCGGGAATACTGCGGAGGGCTCGCCCTTCACCCACACTCTTGAGCTGCACAAAGCAGGCTCAGCTTTCTTTGCCATAGGACATTTGTTAATGTTGATGTGTAATCAGGAAACGGGGGTTTCTCTGGTTTTCATTTTCCTGGGAAAGGAAAATGTTAAGGCTGCCTTTCCAGTAATTGCAATTTAAGCTCCAGATCTTGTTATGGCAGATGAAAGACCTTTTACCCAGGAAGCAATAAGCTTGGTGGTAAAATGTAGCATGTTGACTTAAGGGTGCTCAAACCAAGATTAGGGCAGCCAGCTGTTTACTTGAGCTCCCTTGATGCAGATGCATGGGTTTAGTTTTCAGGTCAAGATAGAATGTACTGCAATCTGGGGTGGCACCAGGTTGTTCAGGCAGTTGTTTAAAAAGTCACCCCCTGCCTGTCAGAAAGCCCTTAATCTTCCTGCCACAGCAAAAACAAAGGTAAGTGACTGCTAAGCCATTTAAAGATGAGTTACCTGAAATCAGAGGCTCTGGATGAAGCTGAAAAAATGGCAAGTTATTTCAAACACAGACAAACTGCTGCCAAATACACACACACACACACACACACACACACACACACACACACACACACACACACACTACTGTGCCTGGTCATGGCTATTTTTTTCTTTCCCTCTCAGAGAACAGTAAAAGTATAGGTAGCATTAATATATAAAAAACAATTGACATACTACATTAAAATCAGGCTTGAAAAATCTGTAACTACTAACTCTTAATACTACTCCAAGTACCATAAAAAGAATAAGCCTACTGACTATGATGGCCTTTAACAATCATGCCTAAGTTGAAATGACATGACTTCTACAACTACTGCATCTCTTTATCATCACCCTTGCTTTGCACTGCCTTGCTAAACACTGAGTAGACCGACACCATCCCCATCCCACTGACTTCCTGTAGAACAGGAGCACAGCTGGGCATGCAACAAAGGCATTTTGTGTAAATCAAAGCACAGCTGTCTACTTGCACTGTCCTGAGATAGTCAGGCATATTTGTGAGTCAGCAGTGTGTTTTGAAATAACAAATTGGATTTTTTTTTTAATTTCACTGGTCCTTTTAAATTTTGTTGCAGAAACCTAACCTGGAAATAATAAAGCAAAATAGAGTAACTGAACAGAGCTAAAGCCAAACACTCTACAAAGTTAGCTTTCCCGACTAGTCATTTATTGGAAAACCAGCATCACTCTTTGTCTCCTTTGAAGTTTTATGTATAAACTTCTACTTCACAGTAAAAGTTTACCTCTTTTACCCAGAGATACACATTGTTTTGTATGCTTTTGTTTTTTGGGTTTCTTTGTTTCTTTGGTTGGTTGGTTTTGTTGTTGTGTTGTTGTGTTTGTCCCAAGACAAAATATTGCTAACAAAGTGGCACCAGAGAGATTCTGGTGCTGTAGAATTATAGAAAAACCCTTACATTTTGGTTTCTATTGGCCTACCTTTACTACTAGGCCATGTGCCCTAGCCAGTGAGGAATACTTGTCAAAATGCCCAATTAAAACAAAAGCATTGATGAAACTGGAAGGTCATTGCTGGTTAATTAATGCCAGCTCTGAGAAGTCATTAAAGTGAGAGATAAATTTCTACTTCTAATTAGGAGGGAGAGTAGCCAGCTAACCGCCCCTTAACTGCTTGAAACTTTTCCCTTACTGCTAAAATAGAAAATTATTTTCATGGAAAAGTAAAACATAAGCTTTAAAATACCCCTTTTAAGGACTGAATTTGTGACAAGATGATTTATTTAACCTTTTAAAAGAGGCTTTCATAAATTAAATACCTGAAGCTTTACTCATTGTTAAGTCACTCAGACTAGAAAACCTAAAGAATTTTGAAATTGTTCCCTATCTCAAACCACAGTTTTATGGAAACTTTGAAATAGCGGGCATACATAGAGTATGCTCATTTGTAATTATGATTCAGGCAGAAAAAGCAAAAGCCAAATAGAGTTCAGCGTCGGCCACTAAATGAAACAGAGGAAAACAAACGCCTCCTTTTCTAACTTACAAGCCAATATATAAAACAATATGAGAATAAGAACAAGTTCTCGACACATTTAGAGACACCCAGACAGACTGCAAACAATAACTTGTTTCTCTTTCAGTTTTTGAAGCCAAAAGATGCACAACTTGAGACTAAAATAAATCCACAACAATCAATACAAAACCCAAGTTTAAATTCAAAGAGCAAATGATACATTTCCTTCTAAGTCTAAAGTTTAACCAAATTAACACAATTTATATTTGAACATTGTAAATTTGGTTTTGCTTTGCAAGGAACACTCTGTCTGGGTATGCAAGCTGTTCCTTGGTTGTGGTTGATATGCCCACCATGTACTCATCAAACTGGACATTGAGAAATGCCAAGGGTCAATTCATCACTAGTACAGCATTATTACCATGTACCTGTGACTTGTCTTTACTAAAGCTTAGCTTCTGGATTAAGACGCTAAAGATGAACTTGAGTGACTGATTATCAGTGAATGCCTCTTTGAATATTTATATAACAAAGTAGTCACTTCTCAGCTTTAGGGGTAAGATTAAATCTACAACAACACAAAACATCTCTTACCACACATGGTAGTATCTAAATTTTTAATTCCCTAACATTTTTTATATATGCAATAAGAAAGTAACTCATTATTGATAAAAATATACTTAAATTTTCATTCTAAAAAGTCCTATATTATCATCTTGAAATAATATAAATCAAAGTACTTTAAAGTTCTAATTCTTTGTTTTAATTAAAGAAAGTTTTATTTTCCTATCTCAATTTTTTTTTCAGCATGGCTTTTGGCCTCATCTGTCTTTCTGCTTTCATCACCTACTCTGCAGAGCCTTCGGTGAGCTTTAGGAACCCATATCAGAGCTTGATCTGTGCTGCATAAGCTAGTGCACATTCCATTCGTCTACCTGGAAAATATGCTGCACTCACTTCACGGGGCAACTGTCCTCTGTCTTTCAACACCCAACCACAGCATCATTGCTTTATCCGTGCTTCCTAGTGCCTCAGAATTAAGGGCTGCTGCTTCTTTGCTGTCAGAGATCTTAAGCGTGATTTATTGTGTTTATGTTTCATAACTGTTCCAAGCCAAGGGGTCAGCCCCAAACACACACACACACACACACACACACACACACACACACACACACACTTGTCCAAGCAGTGCTCAAAGGACTCAGTTCTCTCTCTCTCTCTCTCTCTCTCTTTCTCTCTCTCTCTCTCTCTCTCTCTCTCTGTGTGTGTGTGTGTGTGTGTGTGTGTGTGTGTGTGTGTGTGTCTGTATGTCTGTGTGTCTGTGTCTCTCTCTGTGTCTGTCTTTCTGTCTGTCTGTCTCTCTCTCTCTCTCTCTCTCTCTCTCTCTCTCTCTCTCTCCCTCTCTCTCTCTCTTGCACACACACACACACACACACACACACACTCACATACAAAAATAATAGTTATATATAATAATTATAGAAGAGGCTATGACTATTAGAGGGAGTGGGGGACATTTTGGAGTTGGAGGGAGTAGAGGGAAGGTGGGAAATAACAAAAGTACAGTACACATGCATAAAGTTATCAAAAATACAAAACTTTTTAAAAAGAGTAAGAACCTCTCATTCCTTGCCCTCTGTCCCCCCTCTAATACTGAAGATTGACCCTGGGATTTTGCATTTGTAGACAAATACCCTACCACTGTGTATCTTTATTTTGAGACAGTTTCATTACATTGCCCAAGTAGGTTTTGAACTCATATTGCTGGCAGCCTCGGCATATCAAGAAGCTTCTAGAGTATAATCCATGAGGTCCACATCTCAGCAAATATCTCTGAAAAGAGAAAGGAAAGGAGAGAAACAGAGAGAAGGAAATGGAGAGAAAAGAAAATAGCTAGCCAGGCTGGTGGCTCAGATCTGCCATCCCAGATCTTTGAAGGCTGAGGCAAGCAGATGGTAAAGCTGGCAGATCACAAGTTGTAGACCTGCCTGGGCACCAGAGTTGGTGAAGATGAACCCAGTTAATCTACTGAGACTGTACCTCAGAATAAAAGTAGAGAGAGGGCTGAGGCTACAGCTCAGTGGCAGAATTCTTGCCGAGCATGCATGTGGGCTTTCCAGTACTGTAAGACAGTAGTTCTAATAGGCTTGCCTTTGGGACCGTGAATTACTGCAAATATAAATCCTCACAAGATTAGAAATGTACTTATATTGATCATCAGCCCGGTATGGACATTGAAAGACACTTAAAATACACACAGTAATATAGGTCTTAATGTTTGCATTGGGAGCATTTAAGAACTCACATACATACAGCACAAACACCCGTTCCCACTAACCATGGGGAAGTAGGAATCAGAACTATTAGTTAAGTCATAAGATCAGCAAGATCTAGTTCAAGTTTTGTTCAAACTTGCGTTACTGGGCTTCCTACATACAAAAATAAATAAAAATAGGCAGAGCTGAAAGTTGATAGAGATGGAAAGAAAACCATGCTGGTACTAAGGAAGGTTCAAATAGATTCCAACATCTATTTGGGGCAACTGTTTCCCAGGGATGAATTGCTTCACAATAACGAGGTCAAACACACTGGATGGCTCTCTCGAGACCTTTTCTATTCGAACGGGCTTTCAAAATAAAGTGGGAGCAGAGAAAGAGGCTAAAGAACGATTCCTTCGTGAGCCGTATGCGTTCTCAGAGCGCTAACATCTGTTTCAGTTTACATAGTTGAAGTATGACACTGCACATGGAAATTAATCCCAGGCACCATGCCGCAAAAGCAGTGTCGGCAAAAGAGATGCGTATGCTATCTACAGCTGGAATTGGTAGAGATTCGCCTCCTACAGAGCATAATATCCTGTGAGCCACCAATGACCCCGCTTTCAAAACCCAAATGCCACAAAACGCCTCTCATGAAACTCTTATAGGAGAGGGAGAAAAGGCCACGATGGAGAGAAATATGGTTACAATATGGAGGAGATGCTTTTCTCCAGAAAGGCATCAAAAAGCTAAATATTCATTACTTTAGACCAAGAAATGCCAAGTCTATTTCATTCCACCAAGTTTCTTCATTAATTAGGTAGATTAATCATAATACTGCCTTCTTAATATTAGGATCAGTTCCAGTAGTTACATATATGCCAATCTTCGAACACAGTGATGTGCCTCTGCTGCCCCCGTGTGGCAGTCTTTATTTCTACAAATGTAGTTCAAGATTTTAAGCAATTAGCTTCATTTTGGTTCTGAAACCACTTTCGTCACTTCACATTTCAGATTTGAAAGAACTATTAAGGACTTGAAAATGTAGAATCTGTTCACAGATAACTTGCATACTAAGGATAATTAATAGTAAATAGGAGTCAACAGCGCAAGAAGAACTTATTATCTTGGGTCAAAACATGAGTAAATCAAGTATTAATGTGTAGCAATCCAAGAGTAACTGTAAAACTGGATCCCAATGAGTTACAACTCATTGAAAGTACTTAAATGTTGTGAGAAGAAAGGAGGAAAGTTCGTTAAAACACACACAGAAGAGAACTGAGTAGCCACGTTACGACTCTGTTTCTCAGTCGACCTACCTGTGATGTTATAGCCTACTGCTATGGGGGCATGGCCCTGCCCAAGATTGTGGCGGCTCTCTTTTACTCTCTTACCTACCTCCTCTCTCTCTCTCTCTCTCTCTCTCTCTCTCTCTCTCTCTCTCTCTCTCTCTCTCTCTCTCTCTCTCTCTCTCTCTCTTTCTCTCTCTGTCTCGGATACCCCTCTCCCCTTCCTTCTCTCCTCCTGATCACTTGGTAAACCTCATATAATCTAATATCTGTTACCTGGCATCTTATTATTTTTATTTCTTATTATTAATTATAAAACATGTACCTACAGGAGACAACTGGCAAACGGAAGAGAGGGCTGTAGATTCCTAAATAAAGGCAATCATCATAGAAGTTTATTAAATCAAGAAGAGTTTACAACAGTAGAGCAAAACAGTTTGTGGCAGTTGTGGCTGCCTATTCCCACAACCATGCTCATGCAGCACAGTGTGTCATGGTAGACCAGTAGGTCACATGAGGACCTGTGCATTTATATGAAAATAATTTATCTCTAAAACTGACGATATCTAGTAAGTCATGGCCTCCCTACTAGGCAATTTAAAACTACAGAGCCCTGAAATCATTGAAAACCATCCAATAACCACCACATCTTCGGGCAGGGGGAGGGGGGAGTAGATGTTTAAAACGCTTTTTAAAATGGAGCTTGGGTAGATAAGACTCATTCTCTTGCTATCTTCCTGAGACAATCTGTTCTGACGGGTTCATTTGCAGAGTGAGAACTTCGCAGAAAGCAAAGAAGGAATCCAGCCTCACTCTGGTGCGACTCAGGCTCCGCTGTGAAACGGAGGGTCACGCAAGGATTGAAGACCTGGGATAGCTGAAGGTGAAGGAGTCTCAGAAGCAAGCATGATCTCAGAATTTGATCTGCTTCCTCAAAAATTGCTTGACAACTTTAATAGAAGGCTTAACGTGGGCAAGATTTTATTGGACGCCATTCTTTGTTTCTTTTAGTGGAGTCACATAGCATGACAAAGAGTAAAGACTCTGCAGAATGATGCTCAGATAAGGAATTCTCAATCATCACACATGAGAAATGATGGGGAAAATCTGCATAACCCTCCAGAGAAAACACAGTCCTAAAATGCGTGGTGAAAGTTCACACTGTAGTGGAACATATTTTCCTAACTGTAACATAGTGGGCCCATTTGAGACTAGTTGTGACAAAAGCGGGGCTTCCCGTTGCTAGTCAGAAGTGCACTGAGCCCTCCAACTTCTAAACTGCTACTGTAAGAGCCTGCACAGGTTCAAAACAGACAGAGAACTAGCACTGAGAAGGGAAGGAGAAACAAATCCAACCCCTGACTAAGCCCCTATTTGCTGCTGGCAAAGGGGAGATCAGTTTTCTCCAACTGAGTGTCACTGGGTATGTCAACTGCATTTCAGGACAGGCCACAAGCCAACAGTTGGGTTTTATTGTTGTTGTTGCTGTTGTTGTTGTTGTTGTTTTGGTTTGAGGCTGAGAAGCTTCTGAAAGGCAGGAGACACTGTCAAGAGAACAAAGCAACAGCCTACAGACTGGGAAAAGATCTTCACCAACCCTACATCTAACAAAGGTCTAATATCCAAAATATATAAATAACTCAAAAAATTAAACATCACCAAACCAAATAACAAAATTGAGAAATGGGGCTCAAAACTAAACAGAATTCTCAACAGAAGAATATCGAATGGCTGAAAAACACTTAAAGAAATGCTCAACCTCCTTAGTCATCAGGGAAATGCAAATCAAAACAACTCTGAGATTCCATCTTACACCCATCAGAATGGCTAAGATCAAAAATTCAAGTGACACCACATGCTGGAGTGTATGTGGAGAGAGAGGAACACTCCTTCATTGCTGGTGGGAATGCAAACTAGTACAGCCACTTTGGAAATCTATCTGGCACAATATCTGGGAATAGGTCTTCCTCAAGACACAGCTGTTCTACTCATTGGAATATACCCAGAAAATGCTCCAGCACACAACAAGAACATTTGATCAACCATGTTCAAAGCAGCCTTATTCATAATAGCCAGATCATGGAAACAGCCTAAGCATCCCTCAGTAGAAGAATGGATAAAGAAACTGTGGTACGAGGAAGGACAGCAAGTAGCCAAGAAGAGACTTGATACCCTATGAGAATATATAGGGGGACGTAATCCCCCTCAGGAACAGTCATAGGGGAGGGGAATAATGGGAAAATGGGGGGGGAGGAATGGGAGGTTACAAGGGATGGGATAAACATTGAGATGTAACAAGAATAAATTAATAAAATAAAAAATAAAAAATAAAAAAATAAAAAAATAAAAAAAAGAAACTGTGGTACATATACACTATGGAATAATACTCAGCTATTAAAAACAAGGAATTCCCAAAATTTGTGGACAAATGGATTGAGCTAGAAATTATCATAATGAGTGAGTTAACCCAGAAGCAGAAAGAGTCAAATGGTATGTACTCACTTATATCTGGACATTAACCCAAGGGGCATGTCCCATCAATGTCTTCACTTATCAGGAAAGTGGGACAGAGGGGAGGACATCCTATTGGGACTCTAGATGAGAGAAGCATGGGAGAATGGGGAAATAGAAGGATCCAGAAGATTCTAGAAACCTACAAGAAGAGCATTATGATGGGCAGATCTGGACCAAGGGGTCCTGCTCAAACTATGGCACCAGCCAAGGAAATACATGCAATAAACTTCAAACCTTACCCAGATCTACCCAATGGACAAGACATTCTTCACAGTTGAGTGGAGAGTGGGGTATGACTTTCACACGAACTCTGGTGCCCCATATTTGACCACATCCTCTGGATGGGAAGGCCTGGTGGCACTCAGAGGAAGGATAGCAGGCTACCAAGAAGAGACTTGATACCCTATACTCATATACAGGGGGAGGAGGTCCCCCTCAGTCACAGTCATAGGGGAGGTGAGTAGGAGGAAAGTGGGAGGGAGGGAGGAATGGGAGGATACAAGGGATGGGATAACAATTGAGATGTATTATGAATAAATTAATAAAATATGTTTATTTTTTTAAAAAAATAATGCCTAAGAAATTCTCTATAAAGTACTTTGCCCCCTAGTGGCCACCTGCTTTAGCCAAAAGGAACAGGAATATTAAATAGAAAAGTCTTTTTATATACTCAGGACACAAGTTGTCCTTTCACTTTTGCCTCCTGTGTGACATTTTATAGAACTTAGGCACTCTTCCAGGGCGTATGAGGAAGACGTACTCAGTTCTGGAAGAGACAACCTCAGTCAGGAAGGTCAGAATTGCAGCTTGCTCATTAGGTGCTTCTATGATGTTCATGGTGCCTCCTTGTTCACACGCAATTAATAGCAAGTAGCTGCATCACTATAATCAGTTGTCTTAGAAGTGTTCTGTTGCTGTGAAGAGACACCACATTCTACTCAGGCCCCCATAGGCTTGGAGCCATATAATAACACAAAAGGCATTTGCTCAACTGCAAAAGTTTCACAGTCTCAACACTGCTTAAAAGTCCAAAGTTCAAGATTTCTTCTGAGATTCAAGGCACTCTCTTAACTGTAACTTGCTGTAAAATCAAAAAACAAAACCAGACCAGATACTTCGAATATACAATGGCACAGAAAATGCATTATCATTTTAAAAGGGAGGAAATACTGGACCAAAGGCAAGACCAAAAACCAACAAGGCAAGCTCCAAACTCTGCATCTCCATGTTTGATGTCAAAATTCTCCTCAGATCCCCAACTCCTTTCAGCTTTGATAATGCAAAATAATTCTCTGCCTTGGACTGGGTCCACACCAGAAGTTCTCTGTGGCAGGTATCCCATGACTCTGGCCAGCATCTCCAAAATCTTGGAATCTCCAATGAAATCCAGGCTTCACTTTCACAGCTCCATGTAATGACCTCTCTGGGCCTCAATGCAGGGACATCCCTTCCACACACCTGGCTTCAGCAGCTTTTCCTATTCGAAGAAGGAAATTCTACAACCCTTTTCTTATATCCTTGACTCTAAAGCCAGAACCACATGTCAGAAGCTGCTAAGTTCTGCTGCTTGCTGGGGCTAAAACTTGGCCCCCTTATTCAAAGACATTTTCATCAGCTTTCTGTTTTGGTGTTTTTCTTCACTGTTTAAGCTTTTATTTAATTTCTTTTCATAAATTGTAAACTTACTTTATGGGTCTTGCCCTGAGGTCAGCACAGCCTTTATGCCATTTAGCATCAGGCTTTTCTTTAATCTTTTTATCTTCATGAGCACTGGACTTAGCTCCGCTCCTTCCTGGCACTCCTTTTCTCCTCAAACTGCTCATTTTCTATTTGTCCTTGCTCAGCTTGTTCCTCTTTATTAGAGAGCTGCATAAGTGTGACCACTGATAATCACACAGCAAAGCTGTCTTTAAATATCCTCATCCAACACTGTTAATCAAAACCTCTTCAATTTACCCTCAAGAAGATTTTTTGGACAAGGCAGAAAGCAGCCACATTCTTTACCAAAATATCACAAGGCCACTTACTATTAGAAGAATATTATTCTTCTCCTCTGAAATCCCTTATCCAGGCCCCCACAGTTCAAATCACCCTCATAACCACTGCCTTCCATGTTCCTACTTGTATGAACCATTAAGCCCCACTTAGGCCATTCCACTGCTTTCCTAATCAAAAATCCACACTTCTAAGAAGAAGCATGATCAACCCCGTCAAGTCATCCTCCACTCCATGATAGCAACATCTGTCTTACTCGGTGTTCTATTACTGTGAAGAGATACCACGGCACTTCTTATTTTAAAAAGCATTTAGTTGAGATTTGTTTACAGTTTTAGAGGTTTAGTCCATTGTCAACACTGTGAGAAACATGAAACCCTAAAGTTCCCCCAACAAATCCTCCAACAATGTTATACCTACTAATACTTTCAAATAGTGACACTCCCTATGAGCCAATGAGGGCCATTTTCATTCAAACCACGATCCCAGTGATGCATGCTAAAATAGTTGGCATTATTATTATTATTATTATTATTATTATTATTATTATTATTATTATTATTATTAAATATCTTTTATTTTTTATGTATGCATTTATATTATGACCCATATATGCAATAAACTACCTACAGCAAGAAGAAACATGAAACAATCAGGAATCATATAAATGATACATTTATAGTGTTTTGGCTATTTGAATTTGGCAGCCTTGAAGAAAACATCTTTCCTAACTTTGCACATTTAAAATTCTGAATGTACACCAATATCTATCATATCTCATCATTATCAACTTAAAACATCTGTATAGACCCAAAAACATCTTAACCCCTAAACAACTACGCTTCATTGTGAAACGAAACTACCTGGTCTTCAACCCCATCAGAGACTTGATAAGGAATAAATTTAATTACCTGTGTAAACCGGAAGTGCAGGTTAGCAGCTTCCAAAATGAGAAGATAACAGAGACAGTTTGCTGCCTGAACAGTCACCTAAAACTCTGTATGACATTGGAGCATCATCTTCAGCCTTCTGGCCCAATATATCTGACAGACATATTTGTGAGGCAGGAACTATTGAGGACTTGCTTACCCTGTCTTGGCAGAGTTTGGCCATTGACTCTGCTTGCATCCAAGCTTGCCTATTTTTAGGCAGAATTCTGTCTGTGGTAAAAAAACAAGGACATTTTGCCCAGTGGCTTGTTTGCCACATTTGAAGCCAACTCCATAAAGAGGTTCTTTGATGCTCATCATCTTCTTTGAGGTAGGTTGGGTATTACCAAGAGTAAACCTGTCAATGAATCTTTAAAATAATAAAGTCATTTTAAATGCCAAATTCTGTATGTCTCTGAAGTTTTTGAACACCTTATGTAACTATTTTACCTTATCTTTCTATAGAGCCTTATCTATCTGTTACACCTAGGATATATATTCTTGTGATAAAAATAAACTAGTAATTTATATGACCATGATTTGATCAACAAACAATTAACTTGTATAACTTACTTATCCTAAACAGCCTGAAATAGCACTTTAAAAGTATTAAAAGTAAATCTTGTATTATAATTAAGCTGTATGGGTACAATACCACATATTAGAGTAGAAATATATATAATGTCTGTAAAGAATAATCTTAAATTGGAATTCTATACCAATATATCTAAAAATTAAACATATTTTGCATCTATACACAAAATTCTATACCATTAAATTAAAAATAACTTTGTGAGTAATAATTAAGGCCTTAAGTTGAGTAGATTCACAAATCTAGTTTTTGTCCTATCACCCCTATATATTTCTATATGCCCCCTTGTTGGGGGATGGTCTGATGTATTTTGATGTTAATTACTGTTTGTTGTCTCTGACCCAACTTTTGCTTAATCAAAAGCCATCACACCTGGGCAGGGCAGGAGATAGATGGGGCTAAGAGAGAGAAAGGGATTCTGGGAAGAAGAAGGACTGCCAAGAGGAGAAAGGAGAGAGACCTGAAGTGAAGAGAGGAAGGCCGCCATGGGTTAGCTGGAGGAGAAGCACATGGCTGGCGTGGAAGCAGAATACAGCCCAGATGAAGAACATGAGCAAGTATTTGGGGTTGTGGATGGGAAGTGACTTGATAGAAGTTAATAGAAGCAGATGGTGTGGCATGAAGACAGGGATCCCATGCCTGCCTCACTATGGGAGGTAGTTTAGAAGATTGATATCTGCCCTGTCCCAGGTTAACTAAGGTTATTTTAAAATATAACAAGTGTCTGTGTCTTAATTGATTGCTAGCCAGGCCTACTGATAATACTAATAATACAGATAATTTAAAAGCAAAACCGCCTTCTTTCTTTTCAACCCATATCTCCAAACCTAAGAATGAAAGATAAAGGAAAAGAGAGACAACCCTGAGTCCAACTTTGTTTTCTCTCTAAATAAGACCAGTAATAATTTCGACTGTCCGACAGAAGACTCTAATTAAGCCTGGAATTTCTCAACATTTAGAAACTGGACCACAAATGTTATTCCTAGCTTGTTAAACCATTTTGACCAATTTTATTTGGGCCCCTACAAAGGTATTATTTGCCCCAAATCAGCAGGAAGATACTTGAAGAGAATGGCGTCCCATTTCCCTTAAGGGGGATTGGGTAGGTTTTTGATTGCTTACTTGGACAATAGATGGTTGGTTTGTTTGTTTGTCTGTTTTGTTGTTGTTGTTATTGTTGTTCTGTTTTGTTTTGTTTAACACTCTGGTTTCCAATACAGATGGCATAAAATGTTAACATAGACATTAAGATCACATACTCAGTACAATGTGCTCATTAATGTATTTACTTCTAACACTGATAAAATTTATTTAGGGTTGTTCCCAAATAAATAAAGTGCGATCTTGTCTCAAAAAAGTGGAAAAATGGAAAGGGGAAACAAAAGAAATCAATTGGAAAGGAGATTCAGGTATATCCTTGAGAGAAAAAGTCACCAGATACAAGACATTTTTATAACTTTTATTTAATTAAAACATTATGGCATCATTTCCCCCTCCAACTCTCCAGTTCCCCCTCCCCATTCCCTTTCAAATTCATGGCCTCTTAATCTTTAATTATTATTGTTACATACATATATACAAGTGGGAAAATGTATAGATTCAACATTCTGAGTCCAGTTAGTGATGTTTGCATGTATTTTTTATGGCTGGCTACTTGAGATAGGATAACCATTTAGGAGGCTCATCTCTTGGGAAAACTAATTCTCCCTCACTTAGGAGTCTTTAACTGCTTGAAGCTCCTCTGTGGGAAGGTGCTCTGTGTAATTTTCTCCAGTAACATTGACATGTTTGTGTTCTTATTGTTCAGGTCTTGTTTAGATGGCCATATTTTTGAGATTTCATGGGTGTGTCTTCTCTATCATATCTTTCTTAAATCTTTCTCCCTCCTCTTTCACAGTGTTCCCTGAACCTTAGGTATAGGATTGTGTTTAATACATGTATCAGCTAGAACCAGAAACCTTGCAGATTATTGTCACATTTTAAACACAGGTGGCTTTCTGAAATAATCTCTGTCTACTTTGAAAGGAATGAGAGCTATGTGTATTGTTGATATAAGGACTTGTATTTAGGATGCAGCTGGGAATAAACTGTCTTAGAAAAGTGACTGTAATAGATGCTTTTTTAAGCATCTAAAACCTCATAAGCCATCGGTGATTGGCCAAGTTTACAGCACCAGGCATGGTTTTCCTCCTGTTGAGCAGCTATTGGTTACCACCAAGATATAAGTACCACTATTGCACCTTTAAGGATATCTTGCCGTCCTGACCATTGTTGTGGTGTACAGGCATTATAACTGGGTTGGACTACTAGATACTTTCCACAACTGACAGTTTTCAAATTAGTTCCTGGCATTATAAAAGGTAGTCCTTGTGGAGGAGGCTTTTATGTCATATCCAGCTTCATTCCTCTGAATCCTCTATCCCAAGTGCATGGCACATGTATTCAGCACCAGGGACTTACCTCCAACTTTTGAGGGACAACCAAGGGCAACATTAGCAGCCTAAATTGTTTTGAGAATCTCTTGGAGGCCTCTGATTAATAACTTAGAAATAGGTTTCTCATTCCAGGCATGGAAGTTTTGGTTAGATAGTCTGTGGCTCTTGGGAGTAGCACTATCATTCCAAGAGGCATAATTTCATTTGAACTTATGTATGTACATAAAAGACATACACTTGTATATATCGCATGTCCTTTGGGGCAAAAATAAAATTATTCTGTATGGCTTTTCAAGCATCCTCACTGTAAGAAGAATTTTAGAGAACAAGGGTCAAAGCAGTGCTTTGCATCATTATTTTCCAGGTTGTTCCTAATCACATGTTCTTCAAAAACCCTTGGCATTGATTTTTTTTTTTTTTTTTTAAGATTGCATTGGTATTGCAGACTCACTCTCCAGGGCATCACTGAAAGTTCCAAGAATGGTTTTCTTATAGTGTCAAAGAGCATAAGATTGTAGAAATTTTCCCTTGTTCATTAGCTCACTGAAGCATTCATCTCTGTTTTATTAGTACTATTGCTTTTCTAGCATTTGCTTTCTTTCTCTTCTCATTTCCACCTTTCTCTTCACATTACTACTGTACTTACATGTTTTACGCTTATGTTTTAATCTTTAGCACTGTAGTTACATGGTAGAGAATTGCCTCTTAAGCATTAAAAATAAGTATATTTTCAATATTTTTAAACTTTTTTGTTTGAATTCTGGGTTCAGTTATCTAAAACTGTAAATCCAATTTTCCACAAATCTCTGTGTTATAAAATAATAACCATTACTTTACTTACAATTCTAGATCTCTATAATATGTGCGTTGGAATGTTATATTGTCTTGAACAAGAGTTAAACATCCAGAATGAGTCCTTTTACGTGTCTGGGACCTTGGTGTTAGCTTTTAGATGGGCTCCTTTGTGCTCTTTATCCATTCTTTGATTGAGGGACATCTAGGCTACTATGAACATAGTTGAGCAAATGTCCTTGTTGTGTGGCGGAGCATCGTTCGGATATTTTTCCAAGGAGTGGAATAGTGGGGTCTTAGGGTAGCACTTTTCCAAATTTTCTGAGAAAGTGCAAGATTGATTTCCAAAGTGATTGTACAAAGTTGTACTACCACCAGCCATGAGGGAGTGTTCCCCTTTCTCCACGTCCTCACCAGCATGTGCTGTCACTGAGTTTTTTATTTTAGTCTTCTGGTGAGTGTAGGATGGAATTTCATAGTTGTTTTGATTTACATTTCTCTGATGACTAAAGACATTAAGCATTTCCTTAAGTGTTTCTCAGCCATTCAATATTCTTATGCTGAGACTCTGTTCAGCTCTGAATCCCATTTCTTTTTTTTTTTTTTTTTTTAAAGATTTATTTATTATGTATACAGTGTTCTGCCTGCATGTACACCGGCCCTCCAGAGGAGGGCACTAGATCCCGTAGATGGTTGGGAATCACCATGTGGTTGCTGGGAATTGAACTCAGGACCTCTGGAAGAGCAGGCGGCGCCCTTAACCACTGAGCCATCTCTCCAGCCCCTGAATCCCATTTCTTAATTGGGTTATTTGGTTTGGCAGTTTTTAATTTCTTGAGTTCTTTTTATATTTTGGATATATGTCAGATATAGGGTTGGTGAGGATCTTTTCCCAGTCTGTGGGCTGTTGCTTTGTTTTGTTGACAGTATCCTTTGCCTTACAGAAGCTTTTCAGTTTCATTTTATTAATTATTGATCATAGAGCCTGAGCTGTTGATGTTCTATTCAGGAAGTTGTCTCTTGTGCCAATGAGCTCAAGGCTTTCCCCCACTTTTTCTTCTATCAGATTTAGTGTATCTGACTTTATGTTGAGATGTTTTATCCACTTGGACTTGAGTTTTGTGCAAGGTAACAAATATGGATCTACTTGTATTTTTACCATGTATACATTCAGTTAGACCAACACTATTTGTTGAAGATGCTATCTTTTTTCCACTGTATGCATTTGGCTTCTTTGTCAAAAATTAAGTGTCCATGGGTGTGAGGATTTATTTCTAGGTCCTCAATTCAATTCCATTGATCAACCAGACTGTTTCTATGCCAGTATCATGCTGTTTTAATTATTGTTGCTTTATAATACAGCTTGAGATCAGGGATGGAGATTGCTCCAGAATTTTTTTTTTGGGGGGTGGGGGTACAGGATTGTTTTAGCTATTCAGGGTTTTTTGTTTTTCCATGTGAAGTTGAGAATTGGTCTTTTAAGGTCTTTAGAAAAATTGTGTAGGTATTTTGATAGGAAGTACATTGATTTTGTAGATTGCTTTTGGTAAGATGGCCATTTTTACTATGTTGATTCTCCCACTTCATGAGCATGGGAGATCTTTCCATCTTCTGATATCTTCTTCAGTTTCCCTCTTCAGAGACTTGAAGTTTTTTCATACAAGTCTGTCACTTGCTTGGTTAAAGTTTCCCCAAGATACTTTATATTGTTTGTGTCTATTATGAGGGGTATAGTTTCCCTAATTTATTTCTCAGCCTGTTTGTCATTTCTACATAGTAGGGCTATTGACTTTTTTGAGTTGATTTTGTATCCAGCCACCTTGCTAAAGGTGTTTATCAGCTGTAGGAGTTCACTGGTAGAATTCTGGGAGTTGCTTATGTACACTATCATATCATCTGCATAATTTGACTTCCTTGTTTCTGATGTGGATCCCCTTGATCTCCTTTTGTTGTCTTATTGCTCTAGCTCGAACTTCAAGTGCTATATTGAAGAGATATGGAGAGAATGGGCAGCCTGTCTGGTCCCTGATATTAGTGGAATTTCTATGAGTCTCTCTCCATTTAATTTGATGTTAGCTATTGGCTTGCTGTATATAGCCTTTATTATGTTTAGATATGTGTCTTGTATCCCTGATCTCTCCAAGACTTCAAACATGAATGGGTGCTGGATTTTGTCAAATGTTTTTCAGCATCTAAAGAGATGATCATGTGGGTTTTTTCTTTCATTTTGTTTATATGGTGGGTTACATTGATGGATTTCAATATATTGAACCACCCCTGAGTCCCTGGGATAAAACCTACTTAATTATGGTGGGTGATGTTTTAGATTAGTTCTTGAATTCAGTTTGCAAGTATTTTATTGAGTGTTTTTGCATCACTTTCAAAAGGGAAATTGGTCTGATATTCTCTTTGTTGGGTCTTTGTGTGGTTTAGGAATTAGGGTAACCCTGCCTCATGGAATAAGTTTGGCAATGTTCTGTCTGTTTCTATTTTGTGAAATCATTTGAGAATAATTTCTATTAGCTGTATTAGCTCATCTTTGAAAGTCTAGTAGAATTCTGGGCTGAAACCATCTAGCCCTGGGCATTTGGGGATAGGGAGGGGGCTTTTAATGACTGATTCTATCTCCTTGGGGATTATAGAACTATTTTAATTGTTTGCCTGATCTTGATTTAACTTTGGTAAATCGAATCTATCAAGAAAATTTTCCATTTCATTTAGATTTTTGAATTTTGAGGAGTACCTGATTTTGAAGTAGGACCTAATAATTCTTTGGATTTCCTTGAGGTCTGTTGAAATATGTCCCTTTTTATTTTTCATTTGTTTAACTTGAGTATTGTCTTGCTGCCTTTTAGTTATTTTAACTAAGGGTTTGTCTAGCTTGTTGATTTTCTCAAATAACCAGCTCTCAGTTTTGTTGTTTCTTTGTATTGTTCCTTTTGTCTCTAATTTATTGAATTCATCCCTGAGTTTGATTATTTTCTCCTGTCTACTCTTCTTAGATGTGTTTCCTTCTTTTGTTGTAGAGCTTTCATGTGTGCTATAATGTTGCTAGTATGCGAACTATGGGTGAAAAGGTCTGTAGATATCTGTGAGGTCCATTTGATTCATGACACCTGCTAGTTTCATTGTTTCTCTGCTTGGTTTCTGTCATTCAGCATCTTGCAGATGGTCTGGATTCCTCATCCAGCTGACTGGTCCAGGTGCTGCTTGCTTCATGATAAAAACAAGTGGACCTTGAGATCAAAGGCTCCAAAGTCCTGTTTCTGGCTCAGAGAGAGCTTGGAGAACTCAAGGAGAGGCCCCTGACTTGGGAAGGCTCATGGTCTTGGGAAAAGGCGGGGAGTGCTGAGTTTTCCATGGAGTGTTATGTTTTACCACTTTTAGAGTAACAGTGTTGGTATTAGAAGGTAATGGAGACTCGGGAACTCCATAAACCTGTAATGACACCACAGCAGAGGGAGCAAGCGAACCTCCAAAACCTGCAGACAAGCAGGTGCAGTGAGATGCAGGCCCAGTGGAGCTTTACAGTGGGGATGGATTGGGGATCACTGTCTGACCATTGGATACCCAATGGAGGTTTCCCTCAGAAAAAATGGAGTCTCAGACAGTCACAGTGGAGGAATGGCAAAAACATCAGAGTGCAAGCTCATCAGCCAGCCTTTATTTATAAACCTTGGGGAGTGGGGAGGGGTTGAAGGATGAATTTGTCTCATTTGCTGGGCATAGAGGTGCCAGGATACTTAATCTACATACAGCAGTGTAGTACCTCATTTACATGCAATAAAATGGGGTCCTGTCACAAGAAGGAAAACACAGTACTTAATTATCCTATGGGTGAGGGAATAACTTCTAGGTATGACTAAAGGTCATTTTCTGGAGGGTAGGATCATCTTGGCATAGGGTGGGGTATACTAAACTGGTTTTCTTATCAGGAAAGGGTTTGGATTGTGATCTTCCCTGAGTCCTAAGTGATACTCCTTACAAGATCTGGGGTTACC